>NW_023276807.1:218853102-219158852 GCF_003668045.3 Cricetulus griseus | reverse complement strand
GGCATCCTTCCCATCTTCAGCCCCAGCACACAACATATTCTTGGTTATTAGAGGCAAAGCATGGTTGCACCACTCCCATCTGAACAGGTCCACATTGACTTTCTGCAGCTTTGAGGGTTGGAGTTCTGATAAACCTGATCCAGAGGAGAAACAGGGGGAGAGAGAGTCTCAGCTAAAATGGTCCCTTTATGTTGAGTACCAGCACCCTCTCACAACACCCCAATGACACAAGAATTTCTGGTGTGAATGTGGGAGAGGAAGGGGTGTCCAGAAAATTGTCAAGTCTCCCAAGCATCCATAGTTCCCTAGAACTAGGTCCCTGATTAATTTCAGCCTGAGTGTAACACCTTCTGGTTCCACAGTAGACGCAAGCCTCAGCTACAGTCCTGGAAATGTGTATTGTTTGAGTCCATGATGATCAAGAGAACCCAGGCAGATAGGTGGGCTTGTATCATTCTAGGCCCCTTGAGACATTCACCAGGGAGGAGCACTCACTTCGCAGGGTGCGGATGCTTCCTTTCTCTTTGGGCATTGCCGAATCCTGTATCTAGGATGCTTCCGGAATAGAGAAGCAGTCAAGGCATGTGTAGTGAATGATGCTTGAGGGTTTTGGTGTTAAGAACTTCATTGTTGTTTCTTTTAACCTCACAAAAACCATCAAAGACTGACTCCCACCCAGGTTGGGACTTGGGAACACACTGTCAGAACACCATGTGAGGGCTTACACTGAGGAACAGCATGATTTGCAAAGTGTTGCCTGCTGAATGATTATGGGGCAAGACATGCTCACAGAGAACATGGATGAAAGGGATCAGTTTGCAGGCATGACTGGGAAGGGGTCTAGGAATGAACTGAAGATTGCTTCTACAAAGGGTATTTTATACTCTGGATTTGTTTCCCTTGGTCTGGATCTGTAGCTTTCAAATACTTAGAGACCTTGGTCTTAGAAGAGCAATGCTGACACCATCATCCAGAGTCAGTACACATTGCTGCCCTGTGTCCTTCCACAGTCCCTCAGAATGCTACTGAGTCAACTTTGGGGCTTGGCAAACTTTTCTCCTGAGGGGCTGTCCAGGGTTCATGTTCTATAGTGTAAGCACACAATTTGTTCCAGGTTCCCAGAAGTCTCATGAAGGCTGGCTGCTTGAGGGACTGAGATAAGGTATGTCATGGTGACTGGTGTCACCAGGTCTACCAGGCAAAATTTCAAGGGTCATCAGAGCTTCTAGAATTTTCTAACCCTTCTGAACACCAGCCACAGGCCATCCTGTATGTAATACCCAACCCGGAGTCACTCACTGGTATTGGTAATGCCCCATCCTGTCACCCAGCAGTTTTCCCATGCCAGTATGTTGGAGACTTGTGAAACGCAGATGGGTGCACTGTTGATACTCAAGTTTAATGGGGATTTGAGCAAGAGCAAAGCTATGTCGTTGTCCAAGAGCCAGCTATCAAACTTCGGGTGGAGGATTATCTTGTCCACTTCCTTATACACCAAGTCCTCCATTTTGTTGAGGTCGTCTCTGCCATGCATGATCTTCAGGTTAGATCTCATTTAAAATAAGAGTAGAAAAAAGATAAATGATAGAAGCAGAGAGGCGGGACCCCAGAGGGAAAAGTCATTCTGCCGATGGGGGCTAAAGGGATCAGAGCAGCAGGAGGCAGCTAGAGTCTCAGTACCTAGCCTGATGATCTTACTTGGACAGACCAGCATCTAGGAGTTTGGAGGACACCAAGGCATCCTCCTTGATTCTCAACAAAGTCTGGACTGATTATAGAGCCAGACTTTGGGAAGAGTCATGGGACTCCAGGACTTGGACACCAGCCCAGAGCGGGTGATATCTGCTCCAGGGCTGGAGCCCCACCCTCATACGCCAGTGCCTTCAATGCCCTTCCTGCTCTGTGCTCACTCACCATCCACGGTGTCTCCAACACAAGCAAATAGAGATATACTTTTTTTGTCTATTTAAGGTGTCTGTTTGTTTGTCTTTAAGACAAGGTCTCCTTTATGTAGCCTAGGCTGGCGCCTGACAAGTCATCTCCCAGGCTCATCTTCAGAGTACTCCGTGAAAGACATGTATTAGCATAACCAGTTTAGAGACATGTTTATTAGGTCAGATCATGCCCACGGGTACTGAGAAAGATGCAACGCCCGGGGCACACAATAAGATGTATGGAATCCTGGGAGGGGAACTGTTCACTTCCCAGAGGTCAGGTGGAATACTCAGCCACACAGGCCATTTTAGCACCTCATGGCGTCACATGGCTTGTTGAATGAAGTTCCAGGGTCATCAGCATCTGGACAAGCATTCAGCTATTCTGGTTAAGAAGGAAATGCTAAGTGAGGCCTGTTGGCACAGGCCTACGGGGCCAACTACTTGGGAAGCAGAGGCAGGAGAATTATTAAATTCAAGGCCTATTAGGGCTGCAGAATGAGTTTAGGGCCAGTGAGACTTTGCCTCAAAATAAAAAGTAAGAAGAAGGCTTGGACTGCATAGAACACTTGCCCAGCATGGGCCCCACATTCTATCTCTACTACCACCATCAACAACCACACACACAGACACACTACACACACACTACACACACACACACCACACATACATCACACACACACACACACACACACACACACCACACATACATCACACAATACACCACACACACACACACACACACACACACACACACACACACACGCACACACGCACGCACGCGCACACACACATTTCTTAGAAGAGTACTTACATGTTGACTTTGTCGAAGCAGTGGGATGCCGTTAGAATCCACCACTCACTGAGAATAGAACCCCCACAGAAAGGTTTGCCAAGCTCCATAAGCTCCACATGCCATGGGAACTCTGAGATGTTCACAGACTGCCCTCCTATGATTTCAGAAACACTGTGGGGTTGTTCAGATCTGGCACTTACCCTCTGGCCACATGTTACTAAAAGGAACAAAGAGGGAGGAAAGTTCTAGCACCCAAAAGTCGAGACTGGGCATCTTTGAAGAAGCTTAACTACGACCCTGCTCTCCCCACTCAAACACAGGCAGCAGGCTCAGCAAAGGAACACTGGTAGGGGACCCACAGACTAGTCCAAGTCCACCCCATGTCTCTCAAGGGCTCGGCTACACAAGTGTGGAGGAGACTGGGTGCCACCTTCACGGTCATTTGCTTCTTGGAATGATTCTTTGAGGGCTGTGAGAAGAGAGACTCAAAACCGCATGGCCTGCAGCTGGATCTTGCTATTTCCCCTAAGTCTGTATAGTGGTATTCCTTTCTTTAAATTGTGTCTCACTGTCCCCCGAAATACCCCGTAGATCTCATGTCCCACTGTACACAGTGAATGTGCGTTTTCCTGAACCCTCCAGGAAGCTGGCATATGTTTAGTGGGGTGTATGTGGTGGAGATGGCAGTGTGCGTCAGAGCATTACGTGTGGTAGGATGGTGGCTCTGATGACATGTGGGAGTGGGATTGTGACTAGAGAAAGCTGGAGTAGAAATATTGCTATAATTTCCTCTAACAAGTGTGTGAATGCTACTGTATCAGGCCATCACCCGTGCTCCCAACTCAGCTCTGCTGGAGTTTGAGGCTCCGGAAGCTGGGGTCTGAAGCTAACCTGGGCTACAGGAGTATTGTGTGTGTGGGGGGGGATAAATTTACATTGCCTTTATTGCAGTATCGTTTTGTATTAGGTATTCTGCTCAGAATATCAGCAACACTTAACAAATGTTTGTAAACTCCTGACATCCACTTCTCTCATTGGTCAGAGGAAGAGAAGATGGTCCCTATTCCCGTCCTGGTTTTCCTATTGTGAATAAGGAACAAGCTCTCATGCCACTTTAGTTCCAAAAATCGCCCCAATTCTCCCCAGAAGAGAGTTTGACATCTTCTATGTGACAGGGTTGTTTGACATCTTTTACTGCCTTTCCAGTATTCTTTCTATTTTCTTCTCCTCTTCCAGCTCCCTGTCCTCCTTTCTTCTTCCGTTTCCTCCTCCTCTTCCTCCTCCTCAGTACTGTGTTTCCACCCCTGGTCCCAGTGCATGCTAGGCAAACACTACTGCTAAGCCCACCCATACCCTTCCAGTATTATTCCACTTAAGAGAGAAATGAATGCAATAAAGTCTACAGTATTGAGTACTGGCTGTTTGTAAAGCACTGTCCCGTTTGGTCTACCATTATTGCTGCCCTATTTTAAAGGAAGGAACCCGAGGCTGAACATCAGGCCAAAGGCCAACAGCTTCTCCCCAGCAGAGTTGAGTTGGGAGCACGGGTGATGGCCTAATGACAATGACATTCACACGCTTCTTAGAGGAAAGTATAGCAATATTTCTACTCCAGCTTTCTCTAGTCACAATCCCACCCCCACGTGTCATCGGGGCCACCATCCTACCACACGTAATGCTCAGAGCCACCATCCTACCACACGTAATGCTCAGAGCCACCATCCTACCACACGTAACGCTCTAACGCACTCTGCCATCTCTGCCACACACACCCTACTAGCATGCCTACCACCACAGACCGCTACCATATACCTACTACTCTACAGCCCTACCACACGATCACAACACACTCCATCCACACGGTCTCACTGCACACCCCATCCCCATACAGGCCATCGCCAGAGAGCTCTGTCACCAAAGAACTATACCACCACAGGAGCCCACCAACATATACCCCACTACCAAGAACTCGGACTTTACCACAGGACTTTACCATACCTCCCTGCCACGCAGTCCCATCACCAACACCACAAACCATCGCCACACACCCACCGTTCATCACCACAACACTAGTGACTCCACCTCACATCGCCACCCCCACTACCGGCCGCTGCTTTCTCTTTCCATGTCTTTCCCAATACCCCAGACCTTCTTTCAATTCCCTGGAAGTGACCTGCAGCCTCTGACCTCAGGGTCCTTCCCCTGCCTCTCCTCTGATCTGTGCCTCTGTCTATCCTGGATGTCTTCATAAAGATGTGGTAGTATAGTTCTTTGGTGACAGAGCTCTTTGGCGATGGCCTGGGCTCAATCATATAGCAAGTTTTGCTGAGCTGGGCAAAACTGAGGCAGGAGAAACTGGAGTTTGAGGTTAACCTGGGCTGTGGGAGTGTTGTATGTGAGGTGTAAATTTATGTTGCCTTTATTGCAGTATCATTTTTGTAGTAAGTGTTAATGCTGGAAACCGTTATAAAATGTTTGTAAACTCTTGACAACTGCTTTTCTCATTAGAGTCTAATCCCCATAAGGGCAGGAGCCATATGTGACTAATTCTTAGGGCCACACCACCTAGGCAAAGAGGCTAGTATTATGCAAGAACCCAACACATAGTAATGGAATAAATGATGTACTGGCAGGAGAGTGATATAAGCTGGATGGCTGACTAGATGGAGTAGGTAGATGTGTGGGGAGGTAGTTGACTGGATGGGTGTATAAATGACTGGATAATTATGAACAATCTCAGTATCAGTGATAAAATTCCTTGAACCACCAGTGGCCTGAACAGGTAGTTGGGGATTGAGGAGCCTTTGCTCAAGGCATTAACCCTTTCAGTCCCCCAAATCAGGAAGCCAGAGTAGAGGGTAACTTGGTGATCAACAGAAGTGTCATCTGGTTTCCAGGAGAGTGGGTGGTCTGTAGAAGTGTTGTTGCATTTAAAGATGTGAAGAGTAAATCCAGGAATCCCTGCCTCATCTGCCTTGCTCATGTCAAGGAGGCACGTTGACTCTTCCGGGGAGGAGCCAGCAGACTAGAAAGCACCTACAATCTAATCTCAGATGGAGACACCTGGTATTCTGGCAAGGGAACCTTAGAATTCCTACACAGTCAAAATGGCATGTTGGTCAGGAGTGGGGGAAATTAACCCTTACTTAAAAGGACTATTTGTGAATATGTATGCAAAATGTCATAACTGGAAGTCAGGTTGGGTCCATAAGGTAACTCAATTCAGTCTTATCTTTTTGAAATATAGTGACATCTGCCTCTTCTTGAGCATCTTTGCCGAGCCAGCTAGTGTATTACATGTGTAAGCAAGAGATTCTTAATAACCTCAACAAGCCCCCTCCATGGTGTGTCTGCAGCCCCTCTTTACAGGCAAAAAAAGAAGCTGATCACTCAAGCTCACACAAAAGTAGGCTGCAGAAACAGACTTTCAGCTAAGTGTGACTATGTCTAAACCCAGCTGCTCCCTCGCTTCTTGCTCAAGGCTTAAAAATTCCACACACTGCCCAACCCGCCCGATCTTCAAAAGCCTTATTGGGACCAGTAGCATGTGATTTCAATGATTGCTTACTGGGGTGAACCTGAGACATCCTAGTCTATTGCTTGTCGGGACCCTGTCCACCCTGTTGAAGACTGATGAGGGAGGAAGGCTTCCCTGGAGAGCTGGGTCTGATGAGTAGGTAGTGACTATTGCTACCTTCTGGGCAATCAAGTCTGATGGTGCATCTAAGCTGAGCAGAAGTGCCAGCAGTTTCTGCTGACAGTTGGGCAGTGCTGGGTTGTTGGTAGGATTCTGAGTCCCACAGCCCTGAGAAATGTCTCTCAAAGGCAAATGGAAAGGTCATCTGGTCCTGGGATGGGGTTACATAGCCATGAAGCAGCAGAATTAATGGTAGTACACATGGCACTGTGGATGAACCCCATCTTGTCAGATTTAAACCCTGGGATTGACCTATTAGTGTCACTGTCAAGAACAGACCGGCCTGGGGAGATTGCTCAGTTGGCAAAGTGCTTGTCATGCAAGCACGAAGACCAGAGTTTGATCCCCCAGAACCCATGTGGTGCCCTTACTGGGGAGATGAAGACAGACAGATCTCTGGGACTTTCTGGCTAGCCAGAATAGAGGAACCAGGAACTCCAAGTTCAGCGTTTTGACAAAGGTTGGCATATCAGGGCCCTGTGGGTCTCTTTTCTCTGCACCAAGCAGTCTTTCCCTTCACTCTAACCCATTTATACTGCCCTGTCTGCCTTTGCTCCTTCCCTGTGCAGGGACTGTGCTTCCCCGTGCTTGCAAATATGCTTCTCCACCAGCAAAATCAAGAGTACTGACTCCAGAAAGACCCTGGCTGACTAGCTGATTTCATCATCGGCTCCTCCCAGAGTTTTCACAGTGCTAATCTGTTTTGTCTGTTTCATACCATTGTACAAGAACACAACCAACAAGGTTTACTCAAGGATTTTGTTGTTGTCATATTGGGGGTGGGTAAGCATTCTTCCTGTGAGCAAATATTCCCTAGCCCTCTTTTCATTTTTTATATTGGAAACAGGGTCTCATTAAGTTGTCCAGGCTAGCCCTGAACTCACTTTTGTAGCCTAAGCTAGACTTGAACCTGAGATCCTCTTCACTCATCCTCCTTGGTAGGTGGATTAAAGGTCTGAACCAACGGTCCAGCTTCTGGGTTTATGTTTAAGGCATCATCCCCACCACCAGACAGGCCAAAAACCCTGAGGGAAAAAATCTATGTCCTTCTCTGCTGTAAACACAGTTTCTAAAACAGCACACCTTGGGCAGGGGTTTGAAATTTGTTGACCAACCCATTGACCACAACTGCATATATTCTCTGCACTCAAACAGGAGCCCATCACTGGGGACACTGATGTCCCACCTTGCTTAAGTGCTGTAACATGGTGGCTTTACAATAGACCCTTCAGAAGGTTTTCAGCATGGTGGCAGAAGGAAAGGATTCAAGAAAGATCTTTGGGGACTTAAGCCTTCCTGATGTGACCAGTAGGCATCACTGCCCCCAACAGCTGGCTACCTTTTCTGAAGTATGTACTGGAGTGTCCACTAACCCAAGAAACTCTAGTACTTACATAGATAGCAAATCATGTGTGCATTCGTACACACACACACACACACACACACACACACACACACACACACATGCAGAGAGAGACAGAGAGACAGAGAAAGAGAGCCCAAGCTCTCCCCACAAGCATCTTTAAAGGGTAGGTGTTATAAGAATCTCAACAATCATTTGTCAGGGACCAGCTACCTCAGTTTCCTAAATCCTGCCCCTCTAACTTCTGAATCAGCACCCCAGAGAACCTGCCTTTGGAACTAGCTTCTGAATGATTCTACCACCCCTTAGGGACTGAGCCACAGGCTCCCCAGAGACCTACATGCCAGTGAGCTATGTGCCCAGGGCAGCAGGAAGGCCAATGGCAGCAACAGGCCTGTTCTTCCATCCCGCCATCTTTTCATCAGCTTGCCTGCACAACAGCACCATTAACTTCAGCTGAGGCAAGGGGATGGAGGGTGGGGCCTAGATGGCCACTGAGATCATAATAGGCCTGAGTAGGCCATCCTAGCCAGAGTCCTCCAGGCAAAGGAGGATGGGGAGGGTGCGATGATGAGGGTGATGGAAGGTGGAGTAGGGGAACTCCATAAACAGTGGTGTTCCCAGAGACTGGTTTATGGATGCCCCAGAGAACACAATGGCTGAAGGCACAACCTGTGTCAATGAGAAGGAAGCTAAGGTATGTGGTTACAAAAAACCAGACGACACACCAGAGATGCGAATGCACACTCCATGGGTGTAGCTCATGTCACCAGCAGGAGTCACTTAACTTGGATGCCCATGTCTATCTGAAAATGGATGATGACACATCTCTGTGGTACCAAGAGGGCTAGTACACTTAGACAGTGGTTCTCAGCTTTCCTAATGTTGTGACCCTTTAATACAGTTCCTCATGTTGTGGTGATCCCAATTATAAAATTATTTTTTTTTGATTTGGTAATGATTTTTTTATTAGTTCAAGTTAGGGAACAAGCTTGTTTCACATGTAAGTCCCTTCTCCCTCTCCCTCCCCTCACCCCATCCCTCCTCCCCCACCCCCAACCTACCCCCACCCCATCCACCCACCACTCCCTCAACGGGGGCTCTGCAAAGTCCACCAAATCTTCCTGTGCTGGTCCTGGGCCCTTCCCCATGTGTCCAGGCCAGAGTGTATCCCTTCACGTGGGATGGGCTCTCAAAGTCCCTTCTTACACCAGGGAAAAATACTAATCCACTACCAGAGGCTCCCTGGAGTGCAGAGGCCTCCTTATTGACATCCATGTTCAGGGGTCTGGATCAGTCTTGTACTGGCCTCCCAGACAGCATCTGGGGTCGATGTGCTCTCCCTTGTTCAGGCCAATTGTTTCTGTGGGTTTCTCCAAACTGGTACAGACCCCTTCGCTCTTCATTCCTCCCTCTCTTCAACTAAATTCCCGATTTCAGCTCAGAGTATATCTGTGGATGTCTGTCTCTGCTTCCATCAGCCACTGGATGAGGGCTCTAGGATGGCATAAAAAGTAGTCATCAGTCTCATTTTAGGAGAAGGGCTTTTAAGTTATCCTCTCCACATTGCCTGGATTGTCAGATCGTGTCATCCTTGTAGGTCTCTGGAGATCTCCCTGTTTCCAAATCTCTTCTCGGACCTAAAGTGGCTCCCTCTGATATGGTATCTCTCATCCTGCTCTCCTCTATTCTTCCCCCAACTGAATATTTCTGCTCCTCCATTTCCTCTCCTCTACTCCTCTTCTCCTGCTCTCATTATGGCAGCTCCCTCTCCCCTACCCTCATGCTCCCAGTTAGCTCAGGAGTTCATGCCACTTCCCATTCTTGGGGTCCATTTATCCCTAGAGTCCTTCATGTTTCCTAGTTTCTTTGGTGAAGAGGATTATAGGCTGGTAATCCTTTGCTCTATGTCTAAAATTCATATATGAGTGAGTACATACCATGTTTGTCTTTTTGTGACTGGGTTACCTCACTCAGGATGGTTTCTTCTAGTTCCATCCATTTGCCTGCGAATTTCAAGATTCCATTGCTTTATTCTGCTGAGTAGTACTCCATTGTATAAATGTACAAAATTATTTTCATTGCTACCTCATAACTGTAATTTTACCACTGTTACGAACCATAGTGTAAACATCTGTGTTTTCCAATGGTCTCAGGTGACCCCTTGTGAAAGAAAGGGTGGTTCAACCTCAAAGGAGTCACAACCTATAGGTTGAGAACCACTGCACTGAGACCTGTATCCCAGCACAGGACCTGATGGAATCCCTCTGGATCACTGCTACTATCTCCTTGCAAAGAGAGTGCCTTGACCAGCAAGTCCTCTCATCAGAAAGCTCTGCTGGTACAGCCTGGGGCTATGGGGGCACACCTTTTTGGGGTGCTGGGGCAGATCCTGCCTTACTCACTTCTCATTTGTGTTGTATTCTAGCCCTGTTGAGCATTTCCACATACCAGTCCTGGAGGATGAAGCCAGGGGAACGGTGGGTATTTCCTGAGCTGTGGGAACTTCTATGCTGGGGTTAGGGGGACGCACAGACCAAAGAGAGTGCTTTAGCACCATGGGGTAAGGGTGTGTGCACTGTGCTAGGTGCCTGAAGTAAGGGTGTCACTGGAGGACAGAGCAGAGTCACAGTGGAAGGGGCCATGAGGCAGAGTTCTCAGAGGAAAAAGCAGAGGCAAACAGTGGCCTGGAGAAAGAGCAGGAAGAATTTTCTATACGTTGAATTATGGCCTCCAAAATCTCCGTGACTGGGCTGGGGAGACAGCTGAGTTCATAAAGTGCTTTAAAGAACAAGGATGAATTTGATCACCAACTCACATAAAAATAAAAACCATGCAAGTACCCTTATAATCTCAGTGGAGCGGGGGAAGAGCAGAGACAGGCAGATCCCTCAGGACTTTCTAGCTAGTAAGCCTAGTCTACTTGGTGAGTTCTAGACCAATGACAAACTGTTTCAAAATGGATGGATGCATCCATCTCAGAAGCGACACCCAAGGTCATCATCTGGCTGCCACACACGTGTGTGCCTCCTTCCCAACACATGTTTTTGCGCATACACACACACACACACACACACACACACACACACATTCTATCTCTCCTCTCTCTCTCTCTCTCTCTCTCTCTCTCTCTCTCTCTCTCTCTCTCTCTCTCTCTCTCGTTCAAGGCACAGAACTCAGAAGGTAGAACTCCTTGG
This sequence comes from Cricetulus griseus, assembly GCF_003668045.3. Taxonomy (NCBI): domain Eukaryota; kingdom Metazoa; phylum Chordata; class Mammalia; order Rodentia; family Cricetidae; genus Cricetulus; species Cricetulus griseus. Next base: position 219,147,865 of record NW_023276807.1, on the reverse strand, counting down.
GAAATAGTTCACAGCAGATGAGATTCCTCCATCATGACTTGACATCCCTTAGACACACAGTGAGAACGCCATGTGAAGAACACAGGTGTGCTGTCAGGATCGGGTGACCACCAGGAGCTAGAGAGGAGCCACAGAAGAGTCTTCTCTGGCACAGTCTGGGGTGGTGTGCGAATTCATGCTGGCACTGTGAGTTTGGATCTCTTCTCCCAGGACTCTCGGCAACACTTGCTGGTATTCTAGGCTACCCACCCATTTGTGGGACCCAGGCTCAGCAGTCCAGGGAAGTGAACACAGTGTTTCAGGTGGGGAAACCTAAATTGAGGTGTAGGAAGTATGAAAACTACAGAACTACCATCTTGGTAGCTTGAAAACAACAGACTGTTGCAATTCTGCTTAACTAAAGTATTGTCAGACCAATCATGTGGGGCCTATTGACTGAGTAAAGGTCAGAACTGAATAAACAGTCTCCCCAGCTCTGTGGTCACCAAATGATTCCCAAAAGAAAGCCCACAAGGTGACAAATGTGTAAACAGCCATCACTACTGAGGTTTGACTAGGAATTGCAAGTGTAAACAGTTTCCAAGTTTTTCTTTCTTTTTTCCTTCTGTCCTTCCTTCCTTCCCTTCTTTTCAAGACAGGGTTTCTCTGTGTAGTCCTGGCTGTCCTGGAACTCGCTCTGTAGACCAGGCTGGCCTTGAACTCAGAGATCTGCCTGCCTCTGCCTCTGGAGTGCTGGGAAGAAAGGCATGTGCTACCACTGCCCGGCTCCAAGATGTTTTGAGGCTTTAAAATTTCTCAAACCTCTTGCAAGTGGGCTAGCTCAGCAGAGAAAGGAATTTGTGGCCAAGCCTGATGACCTATGTTCAATCCCTGGAACCAACAAAGTTATGGGAGAGAACCAACTCCACGAGTTACCCTCTGACCTCTACACGAACTCTGTGGCACACGGGTACACACACACAGACATACACACACACACACACACACACCCTAAATAAACAAATGCAAATCTGTTTAAATTATTTGAAATGTCTCATCAGAACAACTGAAAGCCTTATGAAATGTTAAACAGTTCATTATTGGATGTGATATTTGTCATACAGAGAATGTCTAACACTGCCAATGGCTATAAGCTGAGTTTTGGAATTCATCCAGTTAGCTCCTACCTTTTCACTGCCAGGTGGGGACCAGAAATGATGGGACAATCTCCTCCCGGGTTTCTTAGTAACAGAACCTTGTGGCTCTCACTGTTTACAAACAATGGGGCCCTGGGGGCATGATGGGGTAGGGGGGTTGGGAGAGGTGGGGGCCACATGTGCATGTGAGATGGAGTAAGCCATGCATAGAAATTTCCCAGAAATTCCCATACGTGCCACCCAGCTTTTCTGTGCGTAGCTTGCAAGAGAACACATATGCACTATCTGCATTTATACCCCAAACAACCTCCAAGCATTCACAGCATTCACATGTTAATCAAAACTCATGGGCTAGGCCTGGTGGCACAGATCTGTAATCCCAGGCAAGAAGATCATAAGTTCAAAGCCAGTCTGGACTACAAAATGAGTTCAAGGCCAGCTTGAGTAACTTAGATCTTATTTCAAATTAGAAAAAAGAGAAGGACAGCTGATGATGAGGCTTAGTGTCCAGTGCTGGCCTAGCGTATGTGAGGTTCTAGGTTCAATACTCTGTTCTGTGAAAAGAAAGGGAAGAAGAAAATGAAAGAAAGAAAATACATGTCCACACCAAAAACAATTCCTAGCATGTGTAGTGGCTTTATCTGCAACTACTAAACCGTAGTAACAACCTACAAGCCCATGCTTTGGGAACTGGTTACACAAAGTGGCACACCTGCAGAGCAGTAAGACCACTCAGTAATGAAATGAAGCCATTACCGAACCAGCCAGAACTCCAAACACAAGTGCATTAGGCAAGTGATAAAGTCAGACACAAATAGCTTCTTGCCATATGTTTGTAATAGTATGACATTCTACAAAGACAAAACCACAGGCATAGAGAAAACACCTGCCATCGCCAGGGGCTGGAGCTCAAGTAGAGGATGGACTTGGAAGAAGAGTTAAGTTTGACATCTTACTTCGAGGTCATATGTATGACTTTCCATTCACAGAGCCTTACACTTGCTCCATAGAAGTGACAATGCAAAAGCCAGACTTTTAAAATACCACTGCACTATGTACACAAACAGATCCGCTGATGTAAGCAACGGGAGTGGTGGGTGTCCTGCTGTGGTTTGAATGTAAAATGCCCCCTATAGGCTCCTGTGTGTGAATGCCATGGCTGCTGCTACTGTTTTGTTAGGTAGGATGGAATCTTTTGAACCTTGGTTGGGCCTGTCTCATTGACATAACCTCCTAGGGGTGGGGCGTGATGGTTATAGCTGGCCTGCTTCTTACTGTGTGTGTGTGTGTGTGTGTGTGTGTGTGTGTGTGTGTGCGCGCGCGTGCGCGCGCGCGCGCGCGCACGCGTTGTGTCTGTATGTTTGTGAGTTGGGTCTTCATTGCTCTCTGCCTTGTTCTCTGGAGACAGAGCCTCTTATTGCCCCCTGAATCTTGTTGTTTGGTTTAGGCTGGCTGGCCAGCAGGTTATTAGGATCTCTCTGTTCTCCCCCACCCCCATTGCTGGGGTCCTGGGTGGTGCAGCCATACCTAGACATGAAGTGAGTGCTGAGGATTCAAACTCAAGTTCTCATACTTGCACAGCAACTGTTCTTAGCCAGAATCATACCCTATGCTGTGGGCCTGGTTCCTCACTCTCTGCTGCCATGATGTGACTAGTGATGAACTCCCAATGCCGTAAGAGTAGCCAGCTTTCTCCTACCATGATGGACTGTGTACACTCTGGAACCTGCTGAGGGAGCCTCTCTACTCTGAGGAAAGTAATACACACTCCACTTGCTGATAGCACCTTCACTAGAATTCCAAGGCCCACCACGTGAGCAGAAATCAGTTTTTAACACTGTACTCTGTTATGGAGGTTTCTCTTGTCCTGCCAGGCCTCTGTTGACCAGTGTTTTAGTCATCAACCATAAGAGAAACATATATACAGAAGGACATCCCCCATCAGTCCTCCACTGCCAAGGCTGCCACCACAAGAAACCTAGTCTGAGTGGATAAAACACTTGGCGCTTATTTTCTGAATTAAGGACAGAGTTGCTGGAAATTTCTCAACAGTGTTAGATGTTCAAGATCTAGGTTCCCAGGGAAGGCTCTCAGCTTCCAGCCAGGCAGCTGAGTGTGTGACTCTTACAAAGGTATTCTTAGGACACTATCCTGTGTGACCTCATTTAACTCTAAATGTCTTCCTTCATGGCTCCACCTCCAAACCAGCTACACAGTAGGTTAGGAGCACACACATTGCTCAGCATACATACACGGCACTGCTCAAGTAATGGTGGTGGTAGTCAGAAAAGAGAGGGGAGGGGGAGCTCAGAGCATAGTGCTGGGCAGAGAACTTGGGACAGACCCAGAGGCTGATGAGGGTGGGTTATCATGTCTGGCTGAAGACATGTAGCTGGGTGGCATTCATCTTGCTTTGCCTCGGTGGGCAGGATTTGAAAGCAGGTGAGAGTCCAGGTTTCAATGCTGCTATTTACATTATACTGCCAGCTACTCCACTGTCTAGATGCTGCTGGAACCCTAGGGTTCTGCTAGAAGGCATCCCCAAAGCTCTCTCAGCAAGCAGATCCCCAGATACCGATAAGAAGAGGGGTCAAGAAGGGACCAGGGGCTATAGTCTCCCAGGGCTCTGTCCCTCCTAATCCCTGGTACCCAGAGGGCTCTGCTCTGTGGCTCTAGGGAGCAAAGACCCTGCTCAGATGTCCTGGGAGCTGTGTGTCCTTGTGAGGTCTGTGCTCCGAACTACAGGCCAAGAACCTGGGGAGCCAGATCAGAGGAGAACATGGCCTATGGGCTTCTATCAGCCCGTCCCCACCTTCCATGACCCAATTTAAGTCTTGGTGGCATCTGCTGCCCAGGCAGGAAACACATCAACACAAGTGGGGGAGGAGAGCAGAGCTATTTGGGGCAGGAGACAGATTAGGAAACAGACATTACTCCCTGTGGATTGCAGCTCTGCCTTTTTCCCTTTTGGATTTCAGCTCTGTCCTAATTCTTTCTTGTTTGAGACCAGTTGGATCACCGTGTGCAATGCTACAGAAGCCCAATTCCAGATCTAGTGATGAGGATAGGGGTGCAAGGTGACAGAGGGCTCTGGCCTTGCATTTCCATATGGAATTTGCCTGATGACTGACCATCTACCTGGAGATGAAATTGCCAGGACATCTAAGAAAGGTGAATCTAGTCTGAGGCTTCCGGCACCCTTCTCCCGAACCTCTCCTGACTGTCTGAATCCTCAACCTGTCCCTTTGAGGTAGAATTAAGGAGGCTGATAGTTCTAAAATTGGCAAAGCCCTGGGTTAGAAGAGTGGGCCGATTATTTCAGTGTGACAGGTTGTATTCCTGAGTGTAGCAGGCTCTACCTACCCCTGGAGAGTTTTCGCTGTCTTGTGTTGCCTGTTTACTTCATACCCAATGCACCCTTCTCTCAGTTAAGGGAGAGGTGTCTCTGTGGCTGTGTAATTAATGCCTATGTAACAGAAACCAAAGCTACCATTTGGGCAAAGTCAGAGAAATTAATATTTTATATTTATTATGGGAAGGGAGGGTGGGGTGAACAAAACATGAGCCCCTGACACTCTCAATTTTAGACCCATAAAGTTTTTTTCCATATGCAGCCTGACCAAGATTCAAGGACCCCTCAACTTCTAGGACTGAAAAAGACCAAAGGATGGCCAGAAGGATCCCTAAAGGTCCCACACCTTGTAGGATGTAGCCCTACTCCCTCTGTCTCCATGTCATCCTCACAAGACCTCTGGTCTGTCCAGAACTGTGAGGAGGTGGAGAGGAACACCGCACTTCAGTAAAAGAAAGCAAGGAAAGGCCATAAACAAAGACAGACTTGTATTTTTTTAAATAAATACACTTTACATTAAAAGAAAAGAGTGAGCCTGAGTTCAGTTAGGGAGGTGCTGGAATTTCACTCTGAAAACTTGGATGGAGACATTCTGATGTTGGCATGAACAGACTAACCAAAGCAGTCAACCATGGGGGAAAGAGGAACTCTTTCCTCCCTAGACCCAGGGAAAGCCACAGGGGTGAAGAAAGGAGGGGCACATCATTGAGAATTGGCCAGTAGCAGTACTATGACCTAAACAGGAAGGGGGCAGGAAAGAGACACCCCTTACCCATCTCACTTTCTGCTCTTGTACTTTGGTCAATGCTTTCTGAAAGGAAGGCTAACAGCATCCGAACAGCAGGTGACTCAGGCTTAGGAGACAGCCTTCTCAGACCCAGGCAAGAGCTGCAAACAGACCTGGAGTGGGAGAACTGGGGCAAATGGGGAAATAACGGGCCAGCATCTTCTAGATCTTTCTGGTGGAGGATGAGTTGACTGCTATAAGCCGTGCTGATTTCAGGACTAACGAGAACACGAAGCTACCTGTGATTAAGCCTCATTGTATGCAGAGTACTATGCTCAGGACTAGGGAGCGTGAACTGACCCCTCCTGGCAACTTTCTGCCAGTTAGTCAGTTCCCACATCAAAGACTGCATTTTAACTCTGCCATTTTAAGCTAGCCACTGGACACGGACAAACTATGTTTCTCAGATGCCCAAGATGCTTTGAAACAAAGCTGACTAAGGTACATGTCTGAGTTCCCTTTTCTCTTGCTGCAATATAATACTCTGGCAAAAGCAACTGAAGGACAAAAAGGGTTGTTCTGGCTCAAACTTTAAGGATACAACCCAATGTGGTATGAAGTCAGAGCGGCAGGAGCTGATCATGCTCATTTACAATTTGGAACAAAGAGTGATGCATGCATGCTGTTGCTCAGCCCCTTCTCTACTTACACAATCCAGGATCCCAGCCAGGGAATGGTGCCACCCACAGTGGGCAGGTCTCCCCACCTCTACGAATACATCATAGTTCCACACAGCATGTCCAGAGACCAGTCTTCCAGGTGATTCTAGATTCAGTTGTGTTGGCAACACCAACCATCACAAGGTGAAATCATTTTCTCAGAGCAGTTGTAGGCAGACATACAAACACCATTAGGTGGTGGCCATGAAATTTAGCCACAGACTTCAATCCCCCCTGATACTAAGGATAACTAGGAAATCATTAGCAGGAGTGGGTTCTGGTGACTCCTATAGTTGACCAAGCCCAGGCAGGATGCTACCATCCCCCCTCTGCACCTCTGTGTGAAGGCCTTCAGTGCTTCCCGAGCCTTCATGTCCATATCCTACATTCCTTTCTGCCCAAGGAGTGCTTTCTTTTTCCCAGACACATTCCTGATACAGACTTTGCCAATGAAAATACTAGAAAATACCACTTCAAAGATGAGACTCTTTTAGGTGTGATTTCAGCCTGGCTTGTTTGAAGTCAATAATGACCTCATTGCTAGTGGGGAATAGATTGTGGTTGTCTGTGGTATGCTGTGCTCCTAAGTCAAGTTAGCCCCTGACTTAGGTGATAACTTAAGTCACCCTGAAGCTCAGTTATCAGTGAAAGGGAACCAAATATCTCTACTGCAAGACTCTACTGTAAAGGTTGCAATTATTAAATGCAGTAGAAAGCTTCAGAAGAGTCAAACTAAACCAACAAAATGGGAACACCCCCACATCTTGGAGTTTTAAATTCTCAATGTCAAGATGTAATCAAAGAGCTTAAGAAGCTTCTACAATTAGTTCCAAAAGAATCTTATTTATTGTATCGAAGAAATCATACTGACAGTTTCTGAATACCAGAGCTTTCCTTGTTGGCTTATGGCTCTGCTTTCTCTTAACCTTTCATTGGCAGGCATTTCCTAAATGATTGGACTAAGTATCTTCAGCAGCATCCCCCCTGTTTCCTTTAACAAACTCAAGAAGAATGCCAGACAATGAACTGATCTGAGAACCAAGTGATGGAATTCCAGTCCTGGGTGGTTCTTGACACAGTGTAGAGGTTAGGATTTACCCCCATCAAGTGCTCCCAAATAGCGATTCCCATTTCACACCCACTGTTAGATCCTAACACCTTAGTGAGCCGAGGTCACTTACTGTTGTGGCTGGAAGCTCTCAGTCCATTTCTTCTCAAGGGAAAGAATTCAGTCAGGAGACACAAATGATTTAAGTAGAAATGTATTTGGCAAAGCAAGGAGAAACTGGGGTGGGCTGCCCCCCCCCCGGCAGGTATCAGCACAGTGGGTCCTGCATTGTGAATCTGAAGGTTATATATTTTGAGATGGGTGGCACATTCATGACATAGGGTGACCCTTTCTCCCTCTGAAATCATGATGGACCAGATCTTCCTTTTAGGGTATGTTTTGTTCCCTCATGATACTCTTGAAAAGTTCATTTAAGGGGGTTAACCACAATGAAATGAACATAATAATGAAGCCAAGGCCCTTTGAGGTCATATACCTTTCCTCAGTGTGAACATGCAGGAACTGGGAAAGTGTCCTGGCACCATGGTTTCTTTAAAGGGCACATCCTAACTGCAGCTTCAAGGATGTTTAACCACACAGGAGCACCTAGACTTTCAGAAGACATATCTGAAGATACAGCTGCGGTTTACCTTGGTCATGCATATCTAAGTCCTTGCTTACCCAGTATCAGTGATGGGTGTATTGCTTTGTGAATTGTTAGTTCGAGGTGTGCATTTGTGTGTGTGTGTGTTCTGGGCCACAAGGTAGGATATATTTCTTACTGTAAGTTAAAAGGTACCACTGTACCTAATAATCCCTGTCATGGTCCAGTGTCTTTTCTACAGATGTTAGTCTACAGATGTTAGACTACCCATTCCCCACAATTCTTAGAAACTGATGGACAATAGAAGATAGAATGAAGTTATATAAAATGTGTGTGTGTGTTTGTGTGTGTGTGTGTGTGTGTAAGTATATGTATGCTTGTATAGTGAAAGTAATTACAAAGAGACCCTGTGAAAGGATGTATAATACATAAATATAAATGTGATGTACACATTTGAAGACACGAGCCTCCCATATCTTATATTTTTCTGTATCCTTCCTATGCATAGTGTTCACAAAATATTCAGATGAATGAATGGGAAAATAAACTCCTGTGTCCATATCATCGGTTGCCTCCTTTATATCTATGCCATATAGACTTGTCCAAGAGGAGATCTAGAGATGTAACTAATGTCCCTTGGATACATGATATGACACTGGTCTTCTGACATGATCTTGTGGTTTTCTAAGCCCAAATTCTTACCCTTTGTTTTGTGACTAGCAATAAGCTACTCTGTTAGTTGTCTCTAGCGGAAGGGCATGTTGGCTCTGATGTCCCTGGATTAGTTCAATCCACTCTCACATATGATGGGCAGTGACTTTGGTCATTGGGATGTTTCAGTCTCCATGTGCTGGAGAAGTGGATTTACATCAATGCCCCTGGAACAATTTGTTATCCTGAAGTATTTTTTGGATAAACTAAAAACTGGAAAGAAAGGGGTGGCCTCCAAATCCTGAGTCATAATCTCCCACTTTGAGCTTGAAATTGGACCAAAGAGCCCTTGCCCTTACCTGTCACACACAGATCTTTATGCATGTTCTGGACATGGAGGCATCTGCAGGCTAGGTTGGGAACCCCTGGGTGCAGACCTAGGTTGGGTGCTGGACTGACATAACAAGGCTGGTCTATGGCTGGGTTTGATCATGTCCCAAGATAGACAGAAACAATTTGGAATGTCAGAGATAGGACTCACAATGCAGGTGGCACCTCCTTCATAGGGAAGGATGGGGTGACTTTCCATGGGAGATTTTCAAAGATTTCCCGAATTACACCCTCCTTTGTCAGAGGACTTGATGTTTTCCTCTGTGGTCCCCCACAGCACCTACATCACTTCTTTTGGCATGGAGTTTGACATTATTACGTTAAAGCATAAGATAGGGAGCTAAGTCTGTGGCTGACTCATCTGATGTAGAGACCAACCCATAGTCAGTCCGAGGAACCTCGGATGCTTGTACTAGGTTGGGAGAGAACAGACTTGACAAACAGTAATAGGTTCAGAGCTTAGCAATTTGATATATCCCCAGCAAACATGGCAGCAAGCAGTATTTGACACCCCAAGCTTAACAATATGGAGCATCGCGAAACGCAAGTCAAGGGGATTCTTGAGGCTTTTGAGAGGGTGAGGGCTCTTCCCTCCCTTTGTGTCTCCTCCAGGATCCACGGGATAAACTGAGCCACAGACACAAACATACCAGGCCTTCCCCTAGAACCGGAGGTTATGCCCCAGCTGAAGACACCCACTTGAAAGAGCCTCCGAGTCTCCCAGTTAGCACAAACCATGGGTGCCCCGCTGTCTCCCTGGGAATGAGAAAAGCAAGGAACACTATGTGTGAGAGGCCAGTGGAGCCATCCAGCAAGAGGATATGAAGGGGTGGCTAGTAGTATAAGCAAGAGCCTCCCTCCCGGACTCCTTCTGGGAACCTAAGAATCATGGGGTGTGGGGAGGAAGGGTGTGGCAGGGGCTGAGTACCTGGCACTTGCCGTTGGTGCCTGCTTCCTTCCAGGCACAAAGAATGTTCCTGGAGAGCTGAGTCACCCTCTTGGCACATACTTTCCATTCAATCTGAACCACCCTCAGCTTCTTCAGGTGCATGTTTAAGCCACTGGTTGAGCCTAGAAAAGCAAGGAAGCTAGCCTGAGAATGAGCATGCATTGGCTGCTAACAGTGAGCACCACACACACATCAGGGTGGAAGTCCTGGAGGGTTGCAGTGGCCAGAAAGTCAGATTCACAAGTCCTATAGTATGGATGGTTTAGTGCAAGACTCCATTCTGTCATCTAGGTGTCCCAACAAATCATCCCTCTGAAGCAAGCCAGTCCCTTACCAGCGACACTACATGGAGATTTCTCTGTGTCCCTATCCTTGCTCTGAAGCTAACCTTTGTCCTAATGTTGAAGTTTAGAGCAGCCCAAGTGCTTGGGCAACAGTGACCCACATCTTGTCTTTAGAGAAATGAACAGAGACACATGGAGGTACACCAGTTATCTTCTAGGGGAAATAACCACAGTGCTAAAGGAAATCCTGGCTTTCTCTCTACTCATGGTCCATGAGTGATCAGCCTGGTGCTCTGCAGGAAAATGAGTGGAGACGCTGGTACTCACTGCCCCAGGGAAACCACTGGTTTGATTATATCAGCAAATGGTGGACTCTATGTGAGGCTAACAGATGTGTGATCCAAACACTTTTTATGGAATCTATGAAAATGACCATTGCTTTCAAGTTTTGAGATTCTTCTATGTCTCATGTATTTGCAGGGGATTTTATCTACATAATTTCATTTATTTCATCTACATGATTTAGTTGAGGGAGGCATTGCTGTTATTCTATGGGATGGCAAAAATGATGACAATGAAGGTAATGAATGCTGCCACAAATTCAAACCTGAGTCTTCCCCATCTAAACCATCATTCTGCTCAGCAGAAGGCAGCCTATAAGTGATCTTCATACTGGCAATAAGGCAAGGTGCATACCGTAGCCACGTGTAGGTGCCCACTCTGTCATCCAGCACCGGTCCCAGGACCTCTCCTTCTGTGGCAGGCAGATGGGCAATTTGACCTGATTAAATTGCACTGGTGTGGCAAGCAGGAGCAGGCAGAGGTCGCTGTCGAGGTGGGGCGGCTTGTAATCTTTGTGAACAATGACCTTCTGCACTTGTTTTCTCTCCAAGTTGATGTTGCTGAAAGTCCTGGTCCCCATGACTACAGTGATGTTCACCACTGCCACTTCTAATCTGAAGAATGAATACAAAAGCACCATAGCTTACAATGGTCATGGGGCACGTATATCTCCAGACACATTTCCAAACAGTAGAACTTACCACAAAGTAGTATAGAATAGTGGGTATGCTGTGGACAGGGAGTCTAGAGAGACCAAGGCGGTCAGAGTCAGGGACCAGACCCAGATGGATCTCTGAACAGGTGAACCAGTAGCTCAGGGGAAGGTCTGACCAACAAAACTATAATGTACCCATTGAAAAAAGAGGATGTAAACATGTTAGAGACAGGAATCTTGGCTCTTTTTTATTTTATTTTTTTGGTTTTTCGAGACAGGGTTTCTCTGTGTAGCTTTGGAACCTATCCTGACACTCGCTCTGGAGACCAGGCTGACCTCAAACTCACAGAGATCCACCTGCCTCTGCCTCCCGAGTGCTTGGATTAAAGGCGTGCGTCACCAACACCCGGCTGAATCTTGGCTCTCTTATTGACCGCTATATACCTACCTCTTAAAACTGTACTCAGTAGGTGCCCAATGCATACACAATGAGTAAATGAATGAATTTAATGTGTCTTAGTGTCCAGGTGGTGGGCAGGAAAAGGGAAGCCTACACTGATTTTTCTAACACTGAGTTACAAGAAGCAGCCAACTTGGGATATAGTTGATCAAGTCAAGAGGGATGAGTAGATAGGAGCAGACTTCAATCCAAAGCCATTGGACGCGGAGCCTATGCCTTCAAAAGCTTCATGTACTAGTGACTAGTCCAGACTGCATGAGTAGTACTACATGTGACATAAATTAAGGCGATGCCCAGACACTTACAGGGTTCTTGGGAAGCAATGTGCTGCCGTCAGAACCCACCACTGATGGATGATGGAGCCTCCACACAGATGTTTCCCAAGCATCTGGATACTCACTTGCCATGGGAATTCACCATTCTGGACTTCAAGCAGCTCACGGAATGGCAACCATGATGAGTTTGGGAAGGCAGGTCTGTGGCCACACAGAACTGATTTTGAGAGAGAAAGCAAACAGACAATTGGTACCCAGACATGAGGGGCCCGGACACAAGGGGCCCAGACCAGAAATCCTCATTTCAGATTCCCAGAACCTTCCTAGCTAAGGTCAGGGTGGCATCTGAGGGAAATCAAATGAGAAAGTTCACAGGACAGATCTTAGAAAATACCTCCAAACTGAAAATGGCCAGTGCAGGAAAATGCAAACTAACAAAAAATGGACCTGCCTCAGAAATCATAAACACATACCCTATGTTTAAAGAGTGATGGAAAAGCAATGGGAGGAAAAGCAACAGAAATTTACCTATTAATGCTGCTGCTTGATAGAATTATAAAATAGCTGTGAGTGGCTTCCAGGAAGATGAGTACACAACATACCCCATACACTCTCACACAAACACATAGATGGATGAAAATAGATAGATAGATAGATAGATAGATAGATAGATAGATAGATAGATAGATAGATAGATGAGGTAAGAAAAACTGGTTAAATACAGCAAAGCCACTCTGTGAACTATAATGCACATCAGCATCCTTTTATGGGGGTCCTACTGTAATTCTGCAGAAAGAGTACCAAACATTTGCATATCTGGTCTATCTACAGAACTTCTCTATGGAGCATCTCCCAGGACCACAGAGCAAATGTTACATGAACCAAATTCTTACATATTATGTGACCTAATAAATATTTTCTAAATTAAATGTATCCCTATTCAACTCCACACCTTTCTGCTGCCTCTTTCAGGATCTGGATCTAGAAAGAACCTTGATTCATTTACAGAAAGAAAGTTGAGTAGGAGAAATATAGCCAGCTGTTGATCTTGCCCCAAGTCCCCTGTGCTTCTAGAACTCTGGGCCCCGATCCTAGGGGATTCACTGTAGGTATCATCCTCAACTAGTGCAATAAATCTGCTATGATCAATAATGAATCATAGTCCCCTCATTTCCTGAGCCAGATTCCATCTGCTGCCACCTCTGGTGGTGAAGAGCTCTGGGTCTCTGGGTGAGATTTTATGTTCTCTGGATTTGGGTTAGAGACCTCTAACTCTATACCCCCTGGAGCTCCCCATCCACTCTAGAGGGCCCAGTGATGAAATGGCAGGCTTTTCCCTACCTTTTGTTCTGGGCTAACCAGACACTAACCTTGGTAGTCCTGGGCATGTCCCTTAGATACCATGAACAGTGCAATTAGAAGGGAGAGCATCATGTTGTCATTCCAGTCCGATGTTGCCCACCTTGATGTCCTGCCTACACTGATACAGCAGCAGCCGCAGCTGCCACAGTTGGGCATCACAAATGCATGGCAGAGCCTGGCCTGGTGACATCACAGTAAATGCTGAGATTAGAGAGGAGGAGCAGGCACAGCCTGATTGAGCCAGGTCCCTCTCCCCGTCCCTTCTGGTTTGCATTGCAGCAAAAGGATACCCTGGATGCTTCATCGGCCTGTGTGCTCTGGCCCAGCCCTTGACCCTGAGCACTTTCAGGATCCATTTATTCTGCTGCCACTTCTGGAAGTAAAGAGTTTTGGGTCACTGGGTGAGATTTTATATTCTCTGAAACTGGGGCTCAAATGTTCCATGTACCTCTATAGGAAACTTCAACCCTATCATGGGTTGGTTGGAAGAGAATTAAAGTGAGTGTCAATGTTACATTAAAATGTTACTTAAGATCACTCTAAGGCAGGTTGCAGAAATAGTTTGGTCAGTAAAGTGTTTTCTTGCAAGTGCAAGGCTTGAGTCCAATCTCTAGAAGCTATGTTTTATTAATAGGGTGGGGGCATGGTGTCACGTGCTTGTAATTCCAACACTAGAGAGGCAGAGGTAGGTAGATCCTTGGGGCTTGCTGGCTAGCCAACCTAGCCTACTTGGCAACTCCCAGGATAGTTAGGAACCCTATAGTTAAAGAAAATATGCAGGGTCAGTGGTGGGTCCTGAAACAAATGACTTATCAATTAAGAACACTTGATGTTCTTGCAGGGGGCCTGGGTTCAACTCCCAGCACCCACATGTTGGCTTACAATATCTGTAACTCCAGTTCCAGGGGATCTGATGCCTTCTTCTGACCTCCAGGAACACTATATATCACATGGTACACATACATGCATGCAGGCAGAATGTTCATACATTAAAATGAAAACACACACACACATATACTTGCTCTTTTGCTGTGAAAAATGCTCCTACAAACGCAACTTAAAGAAAAAGTGCTTCGTTTGGCTCACAGTTTGAGGGTACAGTACATTGTGGTGAGGGAATCATAGTGGCAGGAACTTGGGGAAGCTGGCCACATTGCCTCCATGGTAGGAAGCAGAGAAAGAGGTGGATACTGGTTCTCAGCTTGCTCTCTTCTTTTCATTCAGTCTAGGATCCCAACCTAAGAGATGGTACTGCCCATAGTTGATGTGGCTTTTCATACCTCAGTTAACTTCATTTGGATAATCTCTCAGAGGCTGTCTTTTAGGTGATTCTGGAGTCTGTCATTTTGACAGCATTGGTCATCACACTGATCCTTGTTCAAGCTCCTCTCTATGTCCTTTGCCTGCTCTGCCTTCCCTTACCACCAATGGATATCCAACACAGTCCACATCCTCAGTATTACCACTTTGTTCCCCCTGTTAGGTTCTAACTCTAGTGAGGCAAAGACCCTTTCTTTTTCTTTGCTTTTACATCTTCTGTTCTTAGAATGCTACCCAGTACTTATTAGGTATTTAGTAAGTAGTTGGAATTGAAGTGGATGGGAACAACCACAAGGACATGAGATCATGTGTTTCCTTCACCCTCAATGCTTACCTCTCTTGGCTTTGTTGTAAAACACAGGATGAGGCCACACAAAGAGAATGTTTATTAGGGTCTTCCCTGAACCCTCAGCTTGTTCAGACAAGCACCCACTGGGTGCTGCTAAGCAAGAGACACTAGATGATAGCCCTAGGACCCATCCGATACAGCTAGCATCCCTTTGCCTAGCTCAGAGGTGAGCAATATAGTAACACCCCACTACCTTTGCTTGAAGATAGCATCCCTAATCTGTGGGTTAGATAACAGTTACCTAGCTTCTTTTGTATAATGTAAAGGTGTCTTTTTTTTTTTTTACCAAAGTAGGCCATTCTTATAAAGTCCAATAAAAGCCTGCTGCACTCTGTGTTGTGTGGCATGGTCTGGTGGATATCCTCAAGCTGCCCTTCTCTCATCCTTATCCCCAGAGAAGTTTTGAATGTCTTATTCAAAATGTGTGTCTTGGTCTTTCTATTGCTTCCATGCCAAGAGATCCCTCATTCCCACATCAGAATGAATAATGGGTGACTGAGAAGTCTTGCCTCCTACTCAGGGTGGAGGTTGTTCCATTCTGGCCCCACCCCTCAGGGTCTATATTATCTTGAACAAATCATTTAAACTCCATGAGGGCCTTCTTCCCACATGAATGTCGGAGAACATTAATTGAAACTATGGGAGAGTTAGAGATTGTTTGTCTAACGGCCCGAGTCTTCCCCTCCCCCAACAAAACAAGGGAAGGGCTTGCTCGACATAGTTTATGGAATTTTTATGCACACTGAAGATGGACAGCAAATGACTTCATTGCCTGGAGTAGTCATGAGAGCAAACCAATACTCTACACCTGAGTTGTACCTCACTTTTTAACCTAAGAGGGGAGCAGCAAGGTGACCTCCAAGTTTATGGCTAGGATAAGCCAGAGATTATGATCTTTTACTGACTCCAAATGCAAATATAGTGGTTAAGTTGTGACCTGTGTCATAGACCTTTTTTTGTCATTGTCACAACAAATGTCGCTATGACCACAGTCATCCTCTCACCAGCTGAGAGGGCTGTTACTGGAAAAACCCTCTGAGACGAAGTACCCCCAGGTCCTTATGGGCATAGTGAAAGCTGCATTTGAAAGTGGGTGGCTTGTACACCCAACTGCAGAGTCTGCACTATCATGTAGTATGAAGGCTATCTCCTTTCAGTTTGATAGCTGTCTATTAGTCATGGGCACTGTGAACAGTGGGACACCTCCAGGAACAAAGTGTCCCCAGGTGAGGTTCATGGCCTTTTCTGGATGCTGGTGAGGCCCTGTGCCCGTAACGCAATGCTCCAGTCGTGACCGTGGGTTTTATTGGTACTATGGTAATGGCTGCCCACATTGCACCATTGAAGAAGATTTGAGGTCAATCCCTAGTTCCATAGAAAGCAGTTATGATCAGCTGTCCACATGCCATAAGAACTTGGGCACAAATGGAAGATGTCACTCCTACTTGCTATCTACCTCCCTACATCAGGTCACTTGTTTGACTCAAACTTCCCACAATGCTTTGGAAGAAATTCCGGAGCTCTGGCAAGATTTTTCCCAATGACCATGAGGATAATCTTGCAGCAAAGGCCCCAGAAAGGGGAGGGTGATAAGACTTCAACGCTTGCACAGAGCAGTGTAGGACTATGAACAACCGCAGCTCCGAGCTCCCTGCTCTGTTTACACACCACACAGAGAAGTGACTTGCTGCACTCTCACAGAAATGCTTCAGGTGCCTCGTGTCTTCTCTGCCAGTCTTGTGCAATGGTTCTACAGTCATGGTCCCCAAATCCAGCTGCAAATCCCCTGACCACAGTCAGGACCTTTATTCTGACTGGGTGAGAGTTTGGCTCCCTTCTCAGACAAGGTATAAAGGCTCCATGGCTAGGGAAGAATGTGGGTCAGCTGAGCTAGTCCACACAGTAGACCCGTGTCCTCTGGGTCTGGAGACCACTTATGGCTAATTCTTGTGGGTGGACCTGTGTGTGGGATCCTCACTGCTCCATGCAAGCCAAGGAAAAACTATCAGGGTGCCAAGGTCCCATTCGCCTCTCAGGTTCCAAGTGTCTATTGTCCGTCCCCTGTGCTCTCCTTCTAAAGACTCCCGAACATCTTCCCAGATGTATGGATGCATTCTAGGACTATCATCCCAAGTACCTCTCCCCTACCAGGACCCACTGGGTCCACAAACAATCTAGAGGTTAAGGGAAGACCTTACCCCGCTGTAACACTTTCAACTCAGCCAGCCACACTCTGGATTTCCCAGGAATAAATCAGCGTTTGGCCCTGGGATGGTACTGAAGATATGCAGAAAGAGCTTCAGGAAATGCTTGCCCTGATACTTTGCCCTGCTCTACTCCACTAAACACACTGGATCAAAATTTTCAGGCTAAGCCTGTAAGTTTACACACAAGGCTTCCCAAATAAAACATGGAGCATCGGCTAAATGTGAATTTCAGATTGTATCTTCTTTTTCTATTTGAATGTCCCAGACATTGCATGGGATATACTTAAATGTAAAGAGCCATCTTTAATGGTGGCACACACCTGTAATCCCAGAACTTGGGAGGCTGAGGCAGGATTGCTGGGAATTCAAGGTGGGTTGAACTACTTAGTGAGTTCAAGGAATTCTAGTCTAAAAAAAAAAAAAAAAAAAAAAAAAAAAAAGGAAGGAAGAAAGAAAGGAAGGAAGAAAGAAAGAAAGAAAGAAAGGAAAAGAAAAAAGAAAAGAGCATTACTATTTTTTATCCCCTCCACGTCCTTTTCAACAATGCCCCAAGCTCTTCAAAAGTCCAGAATATCACTTTTGATAACACCACCAAGAGGATGTCATTCTAGTTGCCTCTGGAGCTTCAGCCAGATAGCCGTCCCTGAGTGACACATCTTACCCTGTTCCTTCTTTTGAGTTTCTGCAGGTTCTTTCGGGCCCTAAAATTGCTTTCTCTACTTTGAGCCCAATGCTCATCCAATTCTAGGGAGGAGAAGGAAGGTGCCCACAGTAGTCTACAGGAGGCTTCTTGCCTTAATCTTTTTTCTATTGTAGTGAAGAGTCACAGGGGCCATGCTCATCAAACAATCACACTTTTTAAACATTTAAAAAAATCTTTGATACCTTTTCACCGAAGTATATAAAACATGTATATATAAAACAAATCAAACATTTATTAGTATAAATAATACATTCATTTTAAAATAACTCTGGGATACACATGATTTTATCATTTACTAAAGATGAGAGCAAATTTGTGTACTAGAGAGGTAGGTGAACTTGCTTGGTTCCATACAAAGAATCAAATTTTGTCAGGTGTAGTGGTACCCATTTTCATCCCATTTCTCAGGGGCAGAGGCAGATGGATATCTATGGACTCAAGGCTAGTCTGGCCTATATAAAGAGTTTCAGGCTAGCCAAGGTATATAGCAAGACTCTGTCTCAAAAAAAAACTTTTTTATTCTTTAGTTACTACTCATAATTTCATATCCATCCCCCCATTCCCTTGCCTTTCCATCCTCCCATGTTCCCCACCAGCACCCCCCAACTCCTCCCCAGGGATAGGGAGTCCCTCCATGGAGGACCTTCAAAGTCCATCATATCATTTGGGGAAGGGCCTAGGCCCTCCTTGCTGTATCTGGGCTGCAATAGTATCCCTCCATAGGGGAATGGGCTCCCAAAGTCCATTTGTGCTTTAGGGACAAAGACTGGCTCTACTGTTAGAGGTCCATAGACTGTCTTGGCCTCCTAGCTGGCACCTACATTCAGAGGGCTTGGTTTGGTCCAATGCTGTTTCCCCAGCTTTATGACTAGGATCTCCATGCTATCAGTAGGTCATGTCCACTGTTTCTGTGGGTTTCTCCAGCCCTGTCTTGGCACTTTTGCTCATCCCTCCTCCCTCTCCACAACTGGATTCCAGTAATGTAGTTCAGTGCTTAGCTGTGAGTGCCTGTTTCTGCTTCAAACAGCAACTGGATGAAGGCTCTAGGAATGGTAACCAAGGTAGGCATTAATTTCATTATAGGGGAAGGGCATCAATGGCATCCTGTCCACCACTGCCTGGCTTCATAGTTGGGGTCATCCCTGTGAATCCCCTACATTTTCCCTATGCCAGACCTGTCTCCAAACCTGTACTGTCTCCCTCTATCAAGCCATCTCCTTTCTTGCCCTCATCTATTCCTCCCCTGTCTCGGTCCTCTTGTTCTCCTCCCCCCTCCCCTTCTTCCCTCCCCACCTCCTTCCTCTCCATCCCCCCAGGCTCCCACTTTAGTTCTTGTTCCCATCCCCTTCTTTGAGGGACTATGCAATCTTCTCTTAGGGTCTTCCTTGTTTCCTAGCTCCTCTGGAAGTGTGAATTGTAGACTGGTAATCCTTTACTCTATGTCTAAAAATCAAAAATGAATGAGTACATACCATGTTTATCTTTTTGTGATTGGGTTACCTTACTCAGGATGGTTTCTTCCATTTGCCTGCAAATTTCAAGATTCCATCATTTTTTCCCGCTGAGTAGTACTCCATTGTGTAAATGTACCACATTTTCTCTATCCATTCTTCAGTTGAGGGGCATCTAGGTTGCTTCCAGGTTCTGGCTATTACAAATAATGCTGCTATGAATATAGTTGAACATACATCCTTATTATATGAGTGTGCATTATTTGGGTATATGCCCAAGAGAGGAATTGCTGGATCTTGAAGTAGACTGATTCCCATTTTCCTGAGAAACCGCCATACTGATTTCCAAAGTGGTTGTACAAGTTTGCACTCCTACCAGCAATGGGGAGAGTTCCTCTTTCTCCACATCCTCTCCAGCATAGATTGTCATTTGTGTTATTGATTTTAGCCATTCTGACAGGAGTAAGATGGTATCTCAGAGTGGTTTTGAGTTGCATTTCCCTGATGACTAAGGATGTTGAACACTTTCTCAAGTGTCTTTAAGCCATTTTGGATTCTTCTGTTGAGAATTCTCTATTTCTGCACTCCAATTTTTAATTGCATTGTTTGATGTTTTGGTGGCTAGCTTCTTGAGTTCATTGTATATTTTAGTGATCAGTCCTCTGTCAGATGTGGGGTTGGTGAATATCTTTTTCCATTCTGTGGGCTGCCCTTTTGTCTTGCTGACTGTGTCCTTTGCCTTACAGAAACTTCTCAGTTTCAGGAGGTCCCATTTATTAATTGTCTATCTCAGTGTTTATGCTACTGGTGTTATGTTCAGAAAGCAGTCTCCTGTACCAATTTGTTCGAGGGTACCACCTACCTTCTCTTCTAGGAGGTTCAGTGTGTCTGAATTTATGTTGAGGTCTCTGATCCATTTGGACTTAAGTTTTGTGCACGGTGATAGATATGGATCTAACTGCAATCTTCTACATGTCCAGATCCAGATATGCCAACACCATTTGTTGAAGATGCTTTCTTTTTCCATTGTATAACTTCAGCTTCTTTGTCAAAAATCAGGTGTTCATGTGTGTGATTTATAACAGGGTTTTCAATTCAATTCCATTGGTTTATCTGTCTATTTTTGTGCCAATACCAAGCTTTTTTCAGGACTATGGCTCTATAATAGAGCTTAAAGTCAGGGATGGTGATGCCTCCAGAAGTTCCTTTATTGTACAGGGTTGTTTTGGCTATCCTGGTTTTTTTTGTTTTTCCATATGAAGTTGAGTATTGTTTTTTTAAGGTCTGTGAAGAATTGTATTGGGATTTCAATGGGAATTGCATTGAATCTGTAGATTGCTTTTGGCAAGATAGCCATTTTTACTATGTTGATCCTACCTATCCACGAGCATGGGAAATCTTTCCATTTCTGATATCTTCTTTAATTTCTTTCTTTAAAGACTCAAAGTTCTTACTATACATGTCTTTCACATTTTTGGTTAGTGTTACCCCAAGATATTTTATGTTGTCAGTTGCTATTGTAAAGGGTGATGTTTCTCTGACTTCTTTCTCAGTGCATTTATCATCTGTATGTAGTTAATCTTGTATCCTGTCACTTTGCTGAAGGTGTTTATCAGCTGTAGGAGTTCCCTGGTAGAGTTTCTTGGGTCACTTATGTAAACTATCATATCATCTGCAAATAGGGAAAGTTTGACTTCTTCCTTTCCAATTTGTGTCCCCTTGATATCCTTTTGTTGTCTTAATTGCTCTAGCTAGAACTTCAAGTACAATATTGAAGAGAGTACATTTGGAGAGAGTGGGCAGCCTTGTCTTGTTCTTGATTTTAGAGGAATCGCTTTGAGTTTCTCTCCATTTAGTTTGATGTTGGCTGTTGTTTTGCTGTATATTGCTTTTATCATGTTTAGGTATGTTCCTGTTATTTTCCAAGACCTTTATCATGAAGGGGTGTTGGATTTTGTCAAAGGCTTCTTCAGCATCTAGTGAGATGATCATTTTTCTTTTTCAGTTTGTTTGTATGGTGGATTACATTGGTGGATTTTTGTATGTTGAACCATCCCTGCATTCCTGAGATGAAGCCAACTTGATCATGGTGGATGATTTCGCTGATGTGTTTTTGGATTGGATTTGCCAGTATTTTGTTGAATGTTTTTGCATCGATGTTCATGAGGGATATTGGTCTGTAATTCTCTTTTTTCGTTGTGTCTTTGTGTGGCTTGGGTAACAAGGTAATTGTAGCCTCCTAAAAAGAGCTTGGCAATGTCCCTTCTGCTGCTATTTGTGGAACAATTTGAGGAGTACTGGTATTAGCTCTTCTTTGAATTTCTGGTAAATTCTGCACTGAAACCATTTGGCCCTGGGCTCTTTTTGGTTCGTAGACTTTTTGATGACTGCTTCTATTTCATGAGGGGTTATAGGTCTGTTTAGATTGCTTATCTGTTCTTGATTTGATTTTGGTAAGTGATATCCATTCAGAAAATTGTCCATTTCTTTTAGATTTTCGAATTTTGTAGAGTACAGATTTTCAAAGTATGACCTGATGATTCTCTGGATTTCCTCAGTGTCCGTTGTTATGTCTGCCTTTTCATTTCTGATTTTTTAAAATTAGCATGATCTCTCTTTGCCTATTGGTTAGTTTGGATAAAAGTTTGTCTTTCTTGTTGACTTTCTTGAAGAACCAGCTCTTTGTTTCATTGAGTCTTTGTAATATTTTCCTAGTTTTTTATGTATTTTATTTATTTCAGACCTCAGTTTGATTATTTCCTGGTGTCTACTCTTCTGGGGCAAGTTTGCTTCCATTTGTTCTAGAGCTTTCAGTTGCACTGTTAATTCTCTAGTGTGACTATTCTCCAGTTTCTTCATGTGGGCACTTAGTGCTATGAACTCTTAGCACTGCTTTCAAAGTGTCCCATAGGTTTGGGTATGTTGTGTCTTCATTCTCATTAAGTTCTAGGAAGTCTTTAATTTCTTTTTTATTTCTTCCTTGACCCAGGAATGGTACAATTGTGCATTATTCAATTTCCATGAGTTTGTAGGGTTTCTGCAATTTGTGCTGTTGTCGAATTCTAACTTTAAAGCATGGTGGTCTGATAAGATACAGGGGGTTATTCCAATTTTTTTGTATCTGTGTAGGTTTGCTACGTTGCTGAGTATGTGGACAATTTTAGAGAAGGTTCCATGTGGCACTGAGAAGAAGGTGTATTCTTTTG
This sequence comes from Cricetulus griseus, assembly GCF_003668045.3. NCBI lineage: Eukaryota > Metazoa > Chordata > Mammalia > Rodentia > Cricetidae > Cricetulus > Cricetulus griseus. Next base: position 219,125,675 of record NW_023276807.1, on the reverse strand, counting down.
TGTTTGGATGGAATGTTCTATAGATGTCTGTTAATCCCAATTGGGTCATAATTTCTGTTAGTTCTTTTGTTTCTTTGCTAAGTTTCTGTCTGGTGGTTCTATCTAGTGGTAAGAGTGGGGTGTTGAAGTCTCCTACTACAAGTGTGTGAGGTTTTATGTGTGATTTGAGCTTTAGTAATGTTTCTTTTACAAATGTGAGTGCCTTCGTATTTGGGGCATAGATGTTCAGGATTGAGACTTCATCTTGATGGACTTTTCCTGTGATGAGTATGAAGTGCCCTTCTTCATCTCTTTTGATTGGTTTTAGTTTGAAGTCTAATTTGTTAGATATTAGGATTGGTATACCAGCTTGTTTCTTGGGTCTATTTGATTGGAAAATCTTTTCCCAACCCTTTACTCTGAGGTACCGTCTGTCTTTGAAGTTGAGATGTGTTTCTCGTATGCAGCAGAAGGATGGATTCTGTCTTTGTATCCATTCTGTTAGACTGTGTCTTTTTATAGGCAAGTTAATACCATTGACATTGAGTGGTAGTAATGACCATTGATTGCTGATTCTTGTTTGTTTTGCATTTATTGGTGGTGGTGTTATTATGTGTGGCTTCCCCCCTTTTTATTTTGGTGTTTAGTAAAGTGGGATTATTCTATTGCCTAAGGTTTTTAGAGCATAGTTGTTATCGTCATTGGGTTGAAGTTTCCCTTCTAGTAATTTCTGCAGGGCTGGATTTGTGGCTATGTATTGCTTAAATCTGGTTTTGTCATAGAATATCTTGTTTTCTCCATCTATAGTGATTGAAAGCTTTGCTGAATACAGTAGTCTGGGCTGGCATCCATGTTCCCTTAGTGTTTATAGAACTTCTATCCAGGATCTTCTGGCTTTCAAAGTTTCCATTGAGAAGGCAGGTGTAATTCGGATAGGTCTGCCTTTATATGTTACTTGGCCTTTTTCTTTTGCTGCTCTTAATATTTTTTTCTTTATACTGTAAGTTTGGTGTTTTGATTATTATGTGGTGAGGGGACTTCTTTTTGTGGTCCAATCTATTTGGTGTTCTGTAAGCTTCTTGTACTTTCATAGGCATATCCTTCTTTAGGTTGGGGAAGTTTTCTTCTATGATTTTGTTGAATATGTATTCTGTACCTTTGAGCTGAAATTCTTCACCTTATTCTATACCTATTATTCTTAGGTTTTGTCTTTTCATGGTGCCCCATATTTCCTGGATATTTTGTGTTAGGGACTTGTTGGACTTAATATTTTCTTTGGTTGATGAGACTACTTCTCCTAGTGTATCTTCAACTCCTGAGATTCTCTCTTCCATCTCTTGGATTCTATTGGTTATACTTAACATCAGTGGTTCCTGATAGCTTACCCAGCTTTTCTATTTCCTGTATCCTCTCATTCTGTGTTTTCTTTATTGTTTCTAGTTCTGCTTTCAAACCGTGGACTGTTTGAATTGTTTCCTTCACTTGTTTGGTTGTTTTTTCTTGGCTTTCTTTAGATTCTTTAAGAGGTTTGTTTATTTCTTGAATGTTTTGGTTTGTCTTTTCCTCCATTTCATGTAATTTTTTGCTTGTTTTTCTTCTATTTCTTTAAGGGATTTTCTTGTTTCCTCTTTAATGGTCTCTATCATCTTCATAAGAAAATTTTAAAGGTCCATCTCTTCTTCATCCTCTGCGTTGGGCTTCTCAGTTCTTGTTGGTATGGAGTACCTAGATTCTGGTGGTATCATATTGGTCTTTCTGTTGTTGAGTGTGTTCTTATTCTGTCGTCTTCCCATCCCTTCTTCCAGTGTGTGCAGGTAGCGTCTCTCCCTCTCTTTTAGTCTCCTCAAGCCAAGGGTGGAGGGCGGATGGGGGACCAAGAGTGAGGTGTGTCCAGACTCAGGGTGGGCTTTCAGGTCTGGGCAGGTCCACTCCTGTTGAGGGGAAGGCTCAGGAAGAAGGAGGAGGGATGATGGGGGAAGTTGCGGCCAGAGCAGAGCTCAGACTTACCTCAGAGGGCAGAGGGTGGAGGGGGAACAAGGACAAGGTGTGGCCAGACTCAGGGTGGGCCCCCTGGCTGGGCAGGTCCACTCTACTGGAGGGGCAGGCTTAGGAAGAAGGAGAAGGGGTTTATGGGTGAGTTGGGGCCAGAGGAGAGCCCAGACTCACCTCACATGGCAGGTAGAGGGCAGAGAGAGCTCAAAATAAAAAAAAAAATCTTGACTGAACATTTGACAAACTATCTTCAATGTTTTTCAAGGTTGATTAAAATTTTCATTTTATAATCTTCAGTGCTGAGAATGCAGCTTCACATAAACACATAGTATAAAATGGCAGAAGGATGGGCTTTTTCAGAAATCATAGGAAACTGTCTTAATCCCAAGCCAAAATTCACTGAACAATTTGTGAAACTCAATAACGTGAATAGCAATTTTAAAAATCAAATACTCTAGCCCAATACAATGTAAAGATATCCTAATTTGGTACTATGGACATGATTGCAGGAAAATATGGAAGGTCTCTTTCCCATCATGAAACTGTTTCTGTAAGAGCAGAAAACAACTGTAGGAGCAGTGAACACACTGCAGTTCATGACACTCGGTAGCCTTGAATCTGAGTTTGAGGCAGAGTTTGTTGACATTGTGAAACATGGCACACAAAATACAAAGCATACATGTTGTATGTTCAGAAACACAGATATGGCCAAGTCACACAGTGACACACAAGCAAGCTCTACCTGAAATACTTTGGATCATTACTCCTTTTATTTTCATTCACTGTTGCTCAAATTTTCACAGCTCCCACATTCATTTATGTGACCACCAAACGGGGTCATGATCCTCAGTTTAAGAAGCAATGGTCTACTGAGACTACTCTGAGGGACTACACAGCCTCAGTTCGGGTGGCTGGGTCCCATGGCTCTGCTCCCATCATCTGTTTTTCCACCCACTGTGACATGGAGAGCTGATGGAGATCTCCTATGTTGTGGTCATAGGTGGTACGTGTATCAGGGTTCTTCAGAGGAACATAACCAATAAAATGAATACACATGTATGAAAAGTGGGATTTATTCGATTGAATTACACAATGTGGGCCGTGTGGTCCAACAATGGCTATCAGCATTCCAAAGAGACTGAGAATCTGGTAGCCACTTAGTCTACAAAAATGGCCATCTCAACAATGCTCATCTAGTTGGCCAGTTTGCAAATCTCACCTGACTTTCACAGGTATGCCCCAATGTGATAGGCTCCCCAGAAAGGGAACACATGAAGAAATAGTTACAACAGGGCAAAGAAAAACCTAAGTGTCCAAAAAAGGCTAGGTGATAAAGAGTTAAGCCAGAGAAATTCCAAGGAGAAAGTTATCAAGGATGAAGTCCTGGGTGAAGCATCACAGAAACTGACTTAAGAGGAGTCTTCATGACTTCGTGTGAGCTCTTAACACAGCCATTATGACATCGATAGCCTGGCTAACTTAAGGAATCTAAGCAGACAGCTGGCACCAATGACTCACCCTAGCCTCCTAACCTCCAGCACACAGCACAGCCAGGGCCATGATCCTGCCTTCCATTCTGCTGCTCGTTGCCCACACCCTGGGAGCAAATATTGGTACGTGGACTTCTCTCCCTCTGGCCAGAGCCACTGACCCAAGCAGGGGCAGCCAGGATACCTGCTCTCCTTGCCTCCCTTCATCCTATTGATATGTGGTGAGCATTAAGGACAAAGGAGATAGCAGACATGACCCATGAGTTAGCTAACAGGCCACCAGGAGGTCACCTCCAAGAGCACAGACCCCTTACCCATTCCTCTTAGGGGCTACCTGTCTTATCTTGGAGTTTTGACTTGGAAAGTTAAAATTCTACCTCACCAATACCAATGAGTGAGGAAGTGCCCAGAGCTTGGCTAGGAAGTAACCAAGTGACTTAATTTTTTCTCCCCATTTCTGTGATAAAATACTCTGACAAAAGCACTTAATGGAAAAGGCATATTCTGGTTCACAGTTCAAGCTTACAGTTCATCACTGGTGGGAAGGCAAGGAGATGGGAACTTGGCACAGTTGGTCTTATCACACCTACAATGAGAAATCCAAGAGTGATGAACGCACTCTACTGCCTAAGCCCCATTCTCCTCTTATACAATCCAGCTTTATTTTACAACTTTGGGGGTGGGTGGAAATTAGTCCATAGTCACTCTGCAGGAACACAGCATTGACATGCAACAGTCTGAGCAATACCCAGACACCCTTCCAGTTCTCTTGACACTACCTCTGATCAGGGCCAACCTGTCTCCCCAGCCTTCAGTGTGGCCTGGGGACACTCCATGGAATAGGGCATAGGGACAACATTAGCAGAACTGGTCCCTGTGGAGTTCAAAAAGAAAAGACTCTGAGTCACTCAAATGACTCCCCATGGTGTTCTGGCTGCTTCCATGTTGGCATTGTGGAGTGTTCTCAGGGCCAAGGATGTGGAGAGTGAAATTTATCTGCCAGTCCCATGGGGACTTTGGTGCAAAATGGCTCTGAGAAGTCCTGAGTCAACTGTGGCTTGAGGATTTTGCTCTATGCCAGGCACTTTGAGGGACACTTCAAACAAACATCATCATCACATTTGATCCCTAGGCTAGCCTAATGGGATGAAGGGCTTCATGCCCATTCTAAGGATGAGAAGAAGGGAGATAAACAAGGCTAAATAGCGTTCCCTCTACTCACTGGATAAGGACATCACAAACCAGCCTCTGCTGTCTGCCCAGAACCTAGGCCCCTAGCAATTTCTGTAGCTGTATCAGAGAGAGGGGACTGGAGCATACACTCACCAGTCATTCAAGTCTCTCTCTGGGGTTATTTGATATATCGGCTCCTATACATACACATACACATTTCTTTCGTTTTCCTTCTCACATACATATTTTTAACAAGATAAACCACACAAGGTTCAAATGTTTTTTTTTAAGTTACTACGTTTTAGTGTGTGTGTGTGTGTGTGTGTGTGTCATCTCATAGCACACATGTGGAAGTCAGAAGGCAGCTGTAGGAATCAGCTGCCTCCTTTACACCATTTAGTTCCCCTGGGGTGGAACTCAGATGGAAAGGCTTGGCAATAATAACTTTCCCCACCGATCCATCTCACTGACCCCTCAAATCTGGTTTCTATCCTAATCTTTTCATTCAAGTTTATATCACAAGTACCTTCCCTGCATCATTAGAAACTCCCCACAGGCCTCGTTTTCATGTCTGAGAAACAGTTCAGGACACAGATACCACAACAGCAGCTTGTCTTCTGTCTGTGGCTGTTATGAACTCTCGGAGGGGACATCTTCCAACAGGCAGATAACCCCCTTCAGACAGTTCCAGCATAGAATCCTTCAGTAAGAGGATTGAGTCTTCAGGTTGTCGAATGCCTCTCTCACAGGTATGGTCCCATCCTCAAAACAGCATCACCAAGCCATGAATGCTGCTCTCTCCACTTGGAGATGGCATCCTAGGGTCAGTGGCAGACAGAAGCACTCCACAATGACCTGATGTCACTGGAATGCAATGGACTCACCTAAGGCTGCATAGACAACAAGGAATGTCCAGGGCAGGGGCCAGGTTGGAGGAGGCTTCACTGAAGAGTGGTTCTTAGAAGCCTGTAGGGGAAGCTGTAGCCATGCCTACTTAGGGGCTGGCTACAGCTTCCCCTACAGAAGCCTAAACAAAGAGCAAGCAGGCAATCCAGGAGCAAACATTCTTGGCAGAGTGCTCAGGAACAGCTAGCCTGGCTTTAGATTTTGGTCAGGCCACTGGCTAGGCTGTGTGCCCTAAGACAAGTTACTTAACCTGTGTCAGGGTAGCACTACTTCAGTGTGATCATGAAAATACATATGAGGTCATCTTTCTACAGTGCCAGATACAAGGTGAGCACTGCCAGTGTGTTTGGTGAGCAAAAAGAATGTCCAGGCCAAAAGCCCTGAAGCAAATATCTCTGTGTTACACACAGTTTAAGGCTCTGCTAATTCCAGGCTTGCTTGCTTGCTTTTTTTGTTAGTTTATTTTTTTGTTTTGTTTTTCGAGACAGGGTTTCTCTGTGGCTTTGGAGGCTGTCCTGGAACTAGCTCTGTAGACCAGGCTGGCCTTGGGCTCACAGAGATCTGCCTGCCTCTTCCTCACGAGTACTGGGATTATCGGCATGCACCAACAATGCCCAACCAGGCTTTCTTTCCCAGCCCAGCAGCTTAAGTCTCTGTCCCCAGCTGTCAAGTAACACAATTGTTCTACATGGATCAGATGACAATAATAAAGGCTTCTGGTGGGTTCTGGCACTTTCATGACTCCTTGGGGATCTTGTGTACCTCTTCCTTACCCAGGGCTTCTGTCACACCAGCACAGGCTAAGTGGTTTAATTCACACCAATAACTTCTTACTGGTCTTTAGGATACAAGCGCAATGTGGAGATCTTAGGGTGAAGGCAAGCATTGACAAGACCGTGCCCTGTGTGAGCACTGGGGGAGAACTTCCACAGTCTGTGTTCTGACATTGAATGGCTGGTCTGGGTCTTTGTTTCCTTCCTCAGAGCCAGCACTGTAGTATCTCTCTTTGCATCGACTTTCCCTCCAGTGTGTGTGTGTGTGTGTGTGTGTGTGTGTGTGTGTGTGTGTGTGTGTGTGTACTTGTATGTTTGGGGCAGGGCACATGAGTATGCACCTGTGTGTAAAGATCAAGGGACAAACTCGTATTGTTCCTCAGGTACTGTCCACCTTGTTTTTTGTGACAGGGTGTCCTCGTTGGCCTAGAATTCATCAATTGAGTGAGGCTGACTGGCCAGTGAACCCCCAGAGTTATGCCTATCTTTGCCTCTCCAACACTGATATTACAACCATGCTACCACACCTGGGTTTTGTTTTTTTTTTTTAACATAGGGCCTTGTGTTTGTATGGTTCGAGCTTTGTCTACTGAGCCATCCCTCCACCGGGGCCGCTATCTTCTTCGGGGTCTTAATGATGACAATACCATGCCATCAGCCATTTGATGGTCAGCAGATTAATTTCATCCCCCAAATCTCTGTTACTTTGTAAGGGGAGCTACTTGCCAGTCCTGTCACACAGTTACTAGACCTGCATGTACCTCTGGTGGTCACACTCTGCCCACCACACAGGAGTTGACTTTTGAAATTACTTTCTTCCAGGTTCACTGGGTAGAGACAGGCTTAGTAAAGCTGCCAGCCTGAGATCCCATGCAGGATGTCAACAGGGCATACACCTTCACCCCGTGTCAATGCAATGGTCTCCTTCCTATCACAATGGGGAAGCCTTGGTGTCCTGGCTTCAGAACATCCCCAGGGATTTCTCTCCCCAAGTTAGAGCCAGCCTGTCCTGCCAGAGGTTGACTGATGATCTGTTTTTCCCTTTGGTTTTCCATTCCTGCAGAATGTGGTGTGAGACCCCTGTATGATGGCAAAATTCGATACTCCAGGATCATAGGAGGGCAGGAGGCTGAGGTGGGTGAGTTTCCATGGCAGGTGAGCATTCAAGAAAAAGGACATCATTTCTGTGGTGGCTCCATTATCAGCGAGTGGTGGATCCTCACCGTGGCCCACTGCTTCTATTCTGATGAGATTTCGTAAGTATTGAGGGTCCAGGTTATCTGGGGGTGGCATGTACTCAGTCACACACAGGCTGTGAGAGGTAACCTAGTGCAATTGCTCCCTAGACAGACAAAAAATGACTCCCCTTCTCCAATCTGGAGACTCTGATGCAACTGGCCTGAGGTCACCCCTGTCCCTTCTAGGGGCACCTGCAGCTGACAGAGCCAGAGGGGCTTGACCCCTTACTTCTCTAAGACATCCAGGTGTTCCTAGGAGGCCATTCTAAATCACTTCCTTGGTTGTCTGTTGCCCCCTTTCTTGGTTCTTATGGAGAATGATTTGTCCTAGACCCAGTGGGCACCTAGCATTGACTAACAATTACCTGTGCACCGAGATCTTTGCTAGACTTTTCTTCTATACTAGCATTTGACTTTACAATGACCTTTGGAAAGACATAAAAGAAATCATTATTTCATAGATAGGGAACCCGAGGTCTGATGAATGTATATTGCCCAAGTGCATACCCAGGAAACAATGTCAGGAAGGGAATTCTGGCTTTTGCCTTCACCTCCTTTAGAAAGTTCAGAAAACTACAGGAAGAGGAGGTGTAGCCTGTATTCCCAGCTACTGGAAATGCAAGACAAGAGGAACACTCATTTGAGGCCAGCTGAGGCAACTAAGTGAGACCTTGTCTCAAAATAATAAGATATAGAATGAGATGTAATAGGGCACATTATGCCAGACATGCTTGATGCCATAGGTTCTGTCTCCAGACCCACTAAAACCAAGAATGTAGTTCCTGCTCTTGCAGGAGACTTGGGACTGATTAGATAGCTAAGAAACCCCTGGCCATCTTTCCTGACTGTTGCTATGCTCTGGAAGTTCTTTCTCTGTGGCCGCTGGAAGCTCCAAATGAAACTCTGGTCCTCATTTCTAAACCATGGTGGATCTAATGACATAAACAGTGACTACTGACGAGCGTAACACCACCTTGCCTCTCTGACAGCTGCTTGGCTCTATGCCAATCGGTCCTATGGGAGGTCCTAGTTAAGGTTACTATTGCTGTGATGAAACACCACAACCAAAAGCAACTTGGGGAGGAAAGGGTTTATTTGGCTTACACTTCCACTCATAGTGCATCACTGGAGGAAGTCAGGACAGGAACTCAAATAGGACTGGAATCGGGAGGGGGGAGCTGATGCAGAGGCCATGGAGGGGTGCTGCTTACTGCCTTGTTCCTCATGGCTTGCTCAGCCTTCTTTCTTATAGAACCTAAGATCACCAGCCAAGGGTGGCACTGATCAGAATGAGCTTGTTCCTTATCAATAATTTTAAAAATGCCCTACAGGCTTGCTTATAGCCTGATCTTATGAAACATTTTCTTAATTGAGGTTCCTGCCTTCTCTGCCTTGGTGGACTATGTCTTAAACTAAGCCCAAACAAGCTTCTTACATAGTTTCTTGTCAGATATTGGGTCACAACTAGGAGAAAGGTAGATAGCATGCTCTTTCTGCAGTCTTCAAATCTGTAACCGTTCTAAGCAACTGACCCAGCAGAACAAGTCCTAAAGGCCTCCTGACTTGCGGTGGGTTTAGAATTTTTAGACTCATTGGCTTCTCTGTTCACTCAGGCTTCCTTTCTTCTTCTCCCTTCCCTCTGCTTCTGTGCCACCAGCCCATTAGACCTGATAGTCATAGCGGGATCCAGTGACTTAACTACCGCATCCATGGAAATACAGGTCGCCAACATAATTCGACACAAAAACTTTCAAAGACTCACCATGGACAATGATATTGCCTTGTTGAAGCTAGCCACGCCCATCTATTTCAATGACATGACAGTACCAATCTGCCTGCCTCTCCATCCCACCCCTCCCAGCTGGCATGAATGTTGGGTGGCAGGATGGGGCGTAACCAATTCAGGTATGTGACTGCCCAGGGCCTCGTGGGAACTATGGGATCCGGGAAAGCAGTGAGGAAAAAGGACAAGAAAGAGAGGGTAGTGGAATGGCTTTCCATGGAGGAAATCTCCACACACACACACTGGGCTCTTGGGAGCCTTGGCTCAGCCTCTTCTGGGTGCCAGAGAGATGCTGTGGCTGAGATGCCAGCTCTGGACCAGTCCCTGAGTGTCATCAGCCCACACAGAATAGTCTTTTCTATGTATTTAATGGAATTTTGAGCACCATAGTTGTTCAAAGACCCCTCTGTTCTATTCTTAGTTCTCACATAGTAATGCCTCCTACCTGATTCCTTCAGGCTTTCATGATGCCCAGCCCCAGGCTGGACTTCCACTGCTCAGCCACTCTTAGAAGTTAATGTTATCATTTACAACATTTAGACGGTTATTTGGTCAAAATAAGAAACGTATGTGGAGCAGGAATGTGTGGGCAAATCCCGACTTGACTGCCCCCCTAAGAAAAGCCCCCAAAAGCAAAGCAGTTGGGAGGACAGAGACAAGAACCACACAGCCTAAACTGAAGCAAGCCTCTGGCTCATGACAATGCCTTGTGTGAGCTGAGCCTGGATTTTGGCTTCTCTCAGCAGCTTAGCAGAGAGAGACAGGTAAGAGCATGGCTTCTGGCTCCAAATGAGACTTAGAAGTGGGGAAGGAGGCAGATGATGACCTACAAGGTTAAAGCATCCTGGGAAGAAAAAAAACTACACATTTCTGTGATGAAAGTTGAGAAATTCAGGCAAATTCCTCCTACTGGAAGCCAAGGTCATCCCTTATGTATTAATTATTTTTGTGTAGGAACAAAATATCTTCCAGAGACATGAGAGAAGAAAGGGTTATTTTGGCTCAGGGTTTCAGGGATCTTGGTCAATTATTTGGGAAAGGCCAGAAATAGCAGTCCTGAGCCCGGGGGTGTCAGCATGGGACAGAGGCTGTTCACACTGCAATAGGCCAGGGAGCAGAGAACAGGACAGAACCAGGAAGCAAGAATCACCCTCAAAGGCCTGCTCCTAGAGGCCTACTTTCACCAGCTAGGCCCCGCCCATAAAGATTCCACAGCCTCCAAAATTAGCAGCCTCTGCTAAGAAACAGGTGTTCAGAACACCAGTCTGCTCTGAGAGACATTTCAGCTTTAAACAGTGCACCTCCTGAAGCTCCAGCCAGGAGCTAGAGAGACAGCTCAGCAGGCAAGGCACATACTGCTCTTGCAGGGGATCTGAGCTCAGCTCTCAGCACCTGTGTTGAGGGGTTCATAACTGCCTGTAACTCCAGCTCCCGGGGATCTGATGCCCTCTTCTGGCTTCTGTGGCCTCTCTCTCTCTCTCTCATGTGTTTGTGCACACACAGATACATACACATACATGTAAATTTTCTAACGTTTAAATCTTTTCAAAGGACAACCCAGCTAATCAGTCAGTGCTGGAAAGCCTAATAATTTTTTCACTATGGTACAAATGTAGCAGGGATGGAGTGCCGTGCTCACAAGGACAATAGTGATGGGAGTTTCGGGAAAAGGCTCACTAGTGTGTTTTCTGTTGATGGAGTCTAGAAGAGGACTAAGGTTCTAAATGAGAGGAACACTTGCAGGAGGCAGGGTTAATTAGAAGAGTTTAGATGATGATAAAGTCCAAGTGTGGGTTATCTGAAGGCTGTGGGTACTGAGTCTATGAGGACCATGAAGGAGAGTGTTTTTGGCCGGTACTGGAGGTTACGAGGCTGACTCCAGGCCAAATCAGCTCCATTGTCTGCATAGAGACCCCCCAACCTGGTGGCTTGTCCAATGTGCATTCTCTCTATGCCAGATGACAAAAGATCTATGAAGACCGACCTGATGAAGGCACCGATGCATATTATAGATTGGAAGGAATGCACAAAGGTATTTCCAAAGCTGACCACCAACATGCTGTGTGCTTCATATGGTAACGAGAGCTATGATGCCTGCCAGGTAATGAGGGGCAGCAGCCCCCCTCCCTCAACCTGTAGCCCGAAGGTGTTTCCCTTGCAAGAGTGTCTCCCCTCCCCTAGGAATAGATTCAGATTCTAGAGTGCAGGCTCCAGAAAAGGCTCAATCAGTAAACTGCATGCCATACAAGCATAAGGACCTGAGTTCGATCCTCCAAACCCATGTTTAAAAAAAATAAAAAAAGCCAGACCTGGCGTCATACACTTGTATTCTCAGCACAGAGAAGGCACGAGACTCCCTAGGATTCTCGGGCCAGCCAACCTAACAGGCAAGTCCATGCTAGAGAGAGACTATCTCAAAACAAGCAAAACAGACAAACTGAAACCAAAACAAAAGGACCAATAGTAGTTGTGAACACGATGTCTGAGAAACTAGAGCTGAGGTTGTTCTCTGGCCTCTGTGTGTACACTTGAACCTATGTGTACACTTAGGAGCATTTGGGTGAAGGCTATGCGTACAGTAGCCCTGGCATTGTTGTGGCCCACCTAGGGGTCAACATGCAACAAGTCCACAGACGATTGCAGGTCTTCATGGACACTAAGCCCACAGGATTCCACCACTTTTCCCACCTGTCTCTGCCTCCCTGGCACTGGGATTGCAAACTTAAGCCACCATGCCTCGCCTTTTAATGGAGAATCTGGGAGTGGAAGTCTTGTCCTGACTGAGTCCTGCCCATTCTGCATGTACTTTTCTTCTCTGCCCTTGCCAGAACCTGGTTTGAAAAACCTCACTTTTCCTTCTACCAATCTTCCATACCCTCTCTGGAGGTCCTTTCTTATCAAGCCCCCCCCCTCTGATCCTGCACACTGATGGCCTTTTGTGCTGCACCCTCTGCTCCACAGGCTACTCAATAACAGCAAATCTCTCTCTGGGGCCAGGATGGGGTCAGTTATCACCTTTGTCAGTGATGACCAAATTTGACATTTATTTGAGTAGGCAAGGTCAAGGGTTACCTTCCCATAATGAGTTGTACCTGGCCTCAATGGGCAATTTAAAGTGGACTTAATATTGTACTGTGCTCTCTGCCCACAGGGTGACAGTGGGGGACCGCTTGTCTGCAACACAGAGCCTGGCAATAAGTGGTACCAGGTGGGCATCATCAGCTGGGGCAGGAGCTGTGGGAAAAGAGGCTCCCCAGGAATATACACCCTGTTGTCAAACTATACCCTGTGGATAGAGAAAATAGCCCAGATAGAGGGGAAGCCCCTGGATGCTAAGCCTAAGAGGGCCGCTGTCAAGAAGAAAATGAGAGGGCGCAACCAATCCTCCAAATGCCCAGCACTGGGCTACCCTCAAAGCTGGCTCCTGTCCTGTCTTCTGCCCTGTGTGTTACTCAGAGCCTTGTCCAACTGGGAATAAAGCGATGTAGTCTCTAACCCCCAGCATGTATATGAGAATGTATTCTGGGGCTGACTATAAATCTGAGCCAGCATCATAGAGATTGGGGTGAGCACAGAAAGAGGAGACCCCAAAGAGAGGCTGGAGCTCTGGTTCAGAGACTGAATGCAGATACAGCCAGATGGAATGACTATCACCTTGGGAGGCTGGAGAAATGGCTCAGCAGTTAAGAGTACTTGCTGCTCTTGCAGAAGAAACAGGTCTAGTTCCTGGTATTCATGTGGCTGCTCATAACCACCTGTAACTCCAGTTCCAGGGGACCAAATGCTCTCTTCTCACCTCTTTGTTCTCCTGCACACTAATGGTGCATATGCATACCCCCTGACACACGCTCGCGCACACACACACACACACACACACACACACACACACACACACACACAGAGAGACTTTTTTTTTTACATTAAACTAAAGGGAATTTAGAAATGGCTAAAGAACAGAAATTGCCTGGTCTGTTTGCTATTAAAATGGGAAAAAAAGTCACAAGGAGATGAAGTGACTTGACCGAGGTCACATGGCTTTTACATCTTACTGCTGGCTTTAATCCCAATCCCCTGTTTATCTGGTTCAGAAACAGGTCTGGGATCAGAAAGAGACTCTAAATTAGTGCAGACGAGTTGGAGCATGTGATAGCCACTGAACTTCCCACAGGCTACAGTCAGTCCTCTGAGGAGCCCCTCCTGCCACTCAGTGGGGATATGCTGATGGCCAGTCCAGCCATAGACAGGCAGTCCTCACTTTAGGAGTTTTGGGGCAAATCAATCATCCCCTGATGGTCTTATAGTAAAGTCCTAACCTTCCCCCGAAGTCCCTCACAACATGACTGTGTTTGGAGATGGGGGCTGCCATGGTTAATATTGCTTGTCAAGCTGATGGTGCCAATGTAACCTAGGAAACAGACCTGTGAACAGGTCAGTGAGGGAATTCACATTGTTAATTGAGATGGGAAGGCCCACCCTGAATGTGGGTGGCACCACTCCAAGTGCTGGAGCCCTGTGGTTATAAAAGGGAGAGTGAGTTGAACACCGACATCCATTGCTATCTGTTTCCTCACTGTGGATGCCGTGTGACCAGCTGCCTCCTGACACCATGCCTGTCCTGCCATGGCGACTGTACCCTTAACTCTGAGCCAAAATAAACCCTCCCTAAGTCGATTTTTGTCAGATATTCTATACTAACGCAGGAGTCTTTAAACATGTCACTGAGATGAAATAAGGTCCCAAAGGAGACCGAGTCTAGTGTGGCTCATGTTGCTAAGGAGAAAATCTGGACACAGACAGGGACAGAGGGAAGACTGTGAAAGCTCAGACTTCCAAAAGTGAATTTGCAGTCAAAGCCCTAATTTGAGAGTTTGGGGTGCATCATGACCCTGACGCCAGTGTCACCCTGCCCACTAGCCCTGGCTGCCCAGCTGATAAAGGCAGCAAGAGGACAATACTAAGTGAGAATTGAATAATTTTCTAGACCCTGGGCTCATTGTATTGTTTCCTCTGTCCACACTGCATTGTCACCACCCCCAAAACCTGTCTGGATGATGGTCTCCTGAACTCTCAGATGCCAAGGAGAGAAAGTGTGGGACAGCTGCTCAGTGTGAAGTCACTGCCATGAGTGTTCCCAGGAGCTGGTCTTGAACAAGTCTCTCATTTCACTGAGTCCCCAGGTCCCCCAAAATGGAATACACAAGTCTAGCTCCTAACCTGCCATCATACAATGGCAGAGATCAAATGTGACTGTGCATACACACGCACACACACACACACACACACACACACACACACACACACACACACACACACACTCACTCACAATGGTAGCCTTCTAGTGTTTGCCATGAATTATTTGTTGAGCTGTTTTAGTAAGGCAGGAATAGAGTTATACACAGAAAAACTGCCTACAAGATGACATAAGGTTACCTGCAGTTACAAACAGTAAATGCCTAGAGAAAGCATGTTGGATGGTCTCAAGTCAGCCATTAAACATTTGCTGAGTCGTACCACCTGGATGAAGCAGGGAGCAGAATGCCTGCCCTCCATGCTACTGGGGGAACAAACACAGCTCAAAAAAGTCGCTGCCTATGACAGGTAGAAACAGAACAGAAGAGGGGAGAGAGGCTGGGCCTGGGGAGGGCAACTTCTTGGTAGTGATTCTTAGGGAGAGCTAACAAAGAGAGGGGTGCCTGGGGGAAGTTAAGGGCAGGCTGTGTGAGCTCACAGCCAACAAGCTGAGAATGGCCTGGAGGAGCTGTCATTCCCAAATGAGGCCACGAGATGGCAGAGTGGTTCAAGACAGGTAGTCTGCTCAGGACTCCTCGGGAAGAACTTTGGTTCCTCCCAATGAGGTGGACTTGAACAGGCCTCTGAGTGACAGGATACCCAAAAGGTGACAGACACAGCCTTGAAGTGAGAGAGAAGATAGGAGGTCCTATGCTGTGCCGGGTAACTGCTGAAATCTTTGCATTAGCCTCCACTCAACCCCACAAACCAGCTCTGGCCCTGCTCCACTGTGGCCCAGCTGTGGCTCAGCTGGTGTCATCCTTAAAGCACAGTTTCTCTCTGCTATCAGAAGGATGCTGCCCCTGGAGGTAGAAGCCCCAGGTTGATGGGACCAGGCTCAGCACCCTGCTTTTTCACCTCTGGATTGACCTCAATGTGCTTGACCTCGAGCCTGTGCCCATTTGGAATGTGTCTCAGATCAGTAGAAAAGAAAGTTAGCTTGCTAGAGCCAGGAACATGACGGCCAGATGCTCACTGTCAGTGAGCTGCAAACTCCTTTCCTGCAGGATAGAGGGGTCAGGGCAGCCTGTCCGCAGCCTGGTGGCAGTGAGACGGACTCCAGTAACCCCCAGACAACCCAGATCCTCAGAGGCACATGTCTCAGAGAGGAACTCTCAGGTCAGATTCACCATAAAGCCAGCATGGAGTAGAGAACACAAGGCCTCCACATACATGCAAGGGTGCCAAAGAAGGATCCGGGGTCCTCGGAGATAAGTTCCTGCTGCTCTGCTCACCACCACTTGGTGGCAGTCACTAACTGCAGGTTTTAGGTTTTTGTTTGTTTTCTAGTTTTGTTGTGCATGATTTGGGGTTTCTTGGTTTTGTTTTAAGATGGGTGTTAACTATGTCACTTTCTCTGACCTTGAACTTGGCTCCTTCAGCCTCTGAAAGGCTGAACCACTCACCATGTCCTAGCTAACCGTTCAAAAAACAAAACAAAAAAAATGTTAAGGTAGTTCTTGGGACTTACGTTGGGAATCCTGGTGTAGCTTCCAGGACTCCCCCAACCAGAACCTCTTTGCTCTTTGGGCACAGCTATCCAACCCTGCTCCCCACTGTGGAGTCAGGGTTTCCCCACCTGCCTGCCTTCCACCTCCTGCCTGTCTCATGAGAACACAGGGATCCTAACCTGATGAGGATGTGGTATTGAAGTTTCTGCCCGTACACTTTCCCAGTTTCCATCCCATGTCTGTGTGACCACACAGAGTACTTCAAAGAAGAGGGTGGGTGTGTATGCGTGCATGTGTGCCCGAACATGTATGAAGTGAGGGAAGGCAGGTGGTAGGGGTGTGGACTCAGTTGTTCCATCTCTGTCACATTCAGGCAAGGCGTTATTAAATCACAGTTATTCCTACTAAGACCTTCTCTTCCTAAGGCCCCCACAGCCAGAAGAGGCCCTGACTTCTCCCACAGCCACATTAAAGGCCTTGCCCTTGTCACTGTTTGGTAGTGTCTTCTTATTTCAGAGCATGCATCCCAAGACCCTGAAAGGGAGGGCTTGGAACACTGTCCCTCCTGGGAGAGCAGTGGAAGGATATCCTTTAGAAGCCATCTGCGCTCAACAAGTAGTAAAGGTCACGCCTCCTAGCTGAAGGTCAAGAGGAACAGGAAGCAGTTGGACACTTGGGGCTTCTGCCTGATCCGTTCCAGCTTGTTTGCCCTGGGAAATGGAATACACCTTGGCTTTAAGAAGTGCTCACACACTCCCTCCTTCCCTCTCTTTCTTGTGCTGTATTGACTCAGATGAATGGTACGTGTGTTTGTTCCTGTAGCAAGAAGCAGAGGACAGAAAGGTGGCTCTAAGTTTCCGGCTTAGGGCAACTCAATGCCAGCAAAATCTTGCATCTGTGCATGCAATGCAGTCGGACTATCTACTGAGGGCCACTGTGTCCCAGAAGCCTGAGGATAAGCACTCTGTGACTGTGTGCTAGAGTACCCGGTCCCACAAAGGGACTTCTTCCAGGCAATGCTGACATCTAAGACCAGGGTATGAGCTATGAGGAACAGCAGAGTTGAGGGATGGAGTGGTGTCTTCTTGTCTGCATTGACCTCTACTGGCATAGTGTTCTTGAGTATGAGGGAGAATCCTTACTATGCTGCCCTGTGTTAACCATTTCTCAAAGTAGGACCTTTGAGAAGCCTCTGCCTTCTGGTGTTCCTGCCCAAAGGGGTAGATGAATAATAGACCATTGCCCTTTCAAATAACAGTTAGACAAGGCCACCAGGTATTGAGAAATGTTTCAAAAGATATTGAGGTCCCTAAGGAGATAGCTGGATGCCATGCCCACCTCTTTGAGGCTTAACAACCACACTTCAAATGACAACTCCTTATGTCTTGCAGAAAAGGGCAGTAGGAGCCACTGGTCATGAAGAAACTCTTGGTCTCCTTAAGAGCGAAACTGGTACTATTTGATATAAATTCTGACCTGTGCCTCTGGGATGGAACTCCTTGAGAGAGGGAGAGAGACGTCCTATCGGTAAACACAAAGTTAGAGATGTCAGGAGACTCTGGAGAGGACCACCTTCTAGCCCCCATGCACTGTGTGGAAATGCCAAGCCTGCGTTTGAGTCAGGGAGCTCAGACACCACAAGCAGACAGACCAATTCTAACAGAGAGACATGCTCTAGCCAAGACAAGGAAAAGCATGCACCCAGTGAAGAAACCATGAAAAGCATTGGCAAAAGTCCAATCGGAGGTTCAATAGCAAAGAGACTACCTGATTTTCAAAGTGAGCCAAGTCTGAATATACAATTCTCAAAAGAGGATAGAAAACCAGCCAATGTGTATTTGAGAAGCTCAGCATCACCAGTCACCAGGAAAAAAATAGATCATGACCACACACGTGAACACTTCCGTCTATCCAGAATGATGGCTACTGGAGTTTGTAAGCGTTGACAAGGATGTGGAGAAAAAGAAGTCACACACACTGTTGACAGGAATGTGGACTTGTTTAATGATTGTGGGAAACAGTATGGAGCTTCCTCAAAATTAATAAATAGAAGCTGGGGTTGTAGCTTAGGGGTAGGGTGCTTGCTTAGCATGCACGAGGTCCTGGGTTTGGTTCACAACTATAAAAAAAAAAAAAAGACAACAGGGCTACCATGTGATCCAGAGAGAGAGAGCCCCAGTATGGAGCTGACTTGCAGCTAGCATCAGAGAGCAAACCTTGTGTTCCCCTGCCAAGTTCTACAGAATGTCTCTACCCCAGCTTCACAGCAGAATTACTGGAAAGTTGATTGTGTGTCCAGGCCAACTCTGAAAGACACAGAGGGGAGTGTGGCTTTGCCACAATCTCTAGCAACCTGCATGGTCCACACTGGCTTCACAGAAGCACATCTTATCAGGGTTTCTCGACGGAACATTGTGTAACCCTGGAGCACAGAGAACAGAACCAGTGAGGAACAGATGCCAGCCCATCCCACCTCTCCCTGTCTCCTGGGATGGGTGGGTTGAGGAGGCCTCTCTGGGTCTGAGAAGATGTGGGAAACCATAGGTTCTGCTCAGATCAGAGATACAAAACCTAAGACCACTTCACTGCAGCACTTAGACTTTGCTCCTCAGCAACTGGCTGTCACACTCACGGGCTCCCTTTGCTGTGGTGGTGTCTGGTGTTTCCAGATCACCTGGAACTGGTATCTCTGGCTTCTGCTTCACCTGACTTCAACAGTGGCTGGCTGTGCTAGGCCTTAGCCTGTCATGTGTGTGGTGACAAGTTCTGAGGCAATGTGCTTGGAGTTTTGGGGTGCACAAGTTGTGTGTGTGTGTGTGTATGTGTGTGTGTGTGTGTGTGTGTGTGTGTGTGTGTGTGCGCGCGTGCGTGCGTGCGTGCGTGCGTGCGTGCGTGCGTGCGTGTGTGTGTGTGTGTGTGTGTGTGTGTGTGTGCGTGTGTGTAAGCCAGAGGGCAACCTCTGGAGATGGTCCTCAGGTGCTTCCCACCTTGTTTTTTTGAGATAGGGTCTCCTCATTGGCCTGTAGCTTGAGATGGGGCCAGGCTGTGTAGCTGGTTTTTAACTGTTTACTCTTTGGGGGCCCACCACCCAGCTCCCAAATAAATCACACACAGAGTCTCATTCTTACTAAGAATGCTGGCCTTAGTTTGGCTTGTTTCTTGCCAGCTTTTTCTTAATTTATCATGTTTATCTTTTGCCTCTGGGCTTTTACCTTCCTATATTTCTGTATATCTTTTCTTTCCTTATTCTGTGTCTGGCTGGGTGTCTAGCCCCTGATGTCCTCCTCCGCCTTCTCTTGTTCCTCCTATTTATTCTCTCTGCCTACCAGCCCTGCCTATCCCTTCCCCTGCCTAGCTATTGGCCATTCAGCTCTTTATTAAACCAATCAGGTGTTTTAGACAGGCAAAGTAACACAGCTTCATAGAGCTAAACAAATGCAACACAGAATGCAACACAACTTTGCATCATTAAAGAAATGTTCCACAGTATAAACAAATGTAACACATCTTAAAATAATATTCCATAACAAGGCTGTCTGGCCAATAAGCCATTTCTGCCTTCTTAGTTTTGGGATTACAAGCATACAACACCATGCCTGGCTTTTTACATGGATTATGGGGACCAAACTTAGGTCCTCACATTTGTGGGGCAAGCACTTTATGTACTGACCTGTCTCCCCAGCCCACTGTGTTTGAAGTTTCAATTGTTAGTTTTCATTTTAAGCTAATTATGACACCACAGAAAGCTGTGAAATAACATACCAGAAGTGCTCGTATTGCTTCCCATGGCTTCCCTCTCTATAGCATCAGGGGTAGGTCCTGAAGGTGAAGCTAGTACAACATGTGGACTCTCCAAGTTTTATATTTGGGAAGTGTAGCTGTGTGGTTTTATCAGCAAGCAGCACCTATGGTCTCAATAAACTACAGGCTGCTTAACCAGATACCTGTTAAAAGCCATCTAAGCTGTTGGTAGTTTGGGACTATTACAAATAAGGCCATGAGTGCCAGGCGGTGGTGGCACACGCCTTTAGTCACAGCACTGGGAAGGCAGAGGCAGGCAGATCTCTGTGAGTTCGAAACCAGCCTGGTCTACAAGAGCTAGTTCCAGGACAGGCTCCAATGCCACAGAAAAACCTTGTCTCAAAAAACAAAAACAAAAAAAATAAGGTCATGTGTGCTTGCATACAGGTTTTTACATGAGCTAGAACTCTTCACTCCCTGGTATAGATGTCTGAGATCTGGTACTGGGCTGTGTGGCAGTTTCGTGTTCTATTTAGAAGACACTTTCCAAGCCACTTTGCAGAGTAACTGCCTAGCCCTAGGTCTTAAGCTCCCCTTTAACTTCCATGCACAATAGTGATGCAGAGCGCTGCTCTCAAAATTAATGGAGGCATTCTCAGGGCTGTACTGTAGGGCTTGGGGAGTCCTGCCACTGGGACTTGGCTAGTAGGAGCAGGGGGCCTTAGCATGGGATAAAATGGACTTCATTTGCAAAGATGATCCCTGGGAAGTTTCTCCGAACCTTTCCCCAGTGTCTGAAGCAGGTCCCCACGCACTTACCACCTACCCCTGCCTTCACTTTGGTGCTTAGATATGGTCCCATCAAAGTGTCTTCTTGGGGCTTCCTTGATGTTTGGAAGCCATTGTACCGAATCTGGCATCTGTTCTGGTCATGGGTCAGGAGTGTGGAGGACAGTGTCTGCACTAGGAACATGGGTAGGGCATCTTTGGACTTGTTTCCTGCAGTGCATGGGGAGGAGCTGGGAGTCACAGAATCCCCTCCTGACAGAGCTCTTGATCTTGTTTTCCCCACCCTTCCAATAGTCACCAGTACCGCCATGTTTGATTTGTTCACTCAGGACTTGGGACACCTTCCACAGAGTTGTAGGTGCCCCTGCGTGTGCAGCAGACAACCCCAGCATGCAAAGGTCCCCCTTCAGAGCATTCCCTCTTGGAGGACTCAAAGGCTTTCCCAAATTCCATCACACTGCCCTGCCTGGTTCCTCGCTGATGGTCACAACCCCTTCAGACTCTCAGACCAGGGAAGTCAGGGAGGGGGCCACTTTCTGAAGAGCAAATTTTTTAAAGAGGGAAACCAAAGTCAGTAAGCAGGAGAAGAAATCCCCTGCCCTCCCCAGAGCACACAAAGGAGGTGGTGGGAGAGGAAAGTCCCAGCTAGAGGAGCTGAGGGTCCCCTCATTGTTCTCCCCTAGGTTGTGATGACAATCCCAGACCCAGGTCACAGTCCCCTTCCCTGCAGCCCCACCCCCTCCTCTTTCCCACCTTAGGCCCCTGAGAAAGATGCCTTGAGGCAGATGTCCCTGAGCTCAGAAGTGGTTCCCACAGGGGGAGGAAGTGTGGGCTCACAAAGAGCCGGCCTTTCCCTGAGGAAGCTTGTGGCAGTGGGTGTGCAGGGACTGACTGCCCAAGGATGAGGGACAGGGGAGGCTGAGACCCAGGGGACAGTCCTGAAGAGGACCTGTTTCTCCGGAGGAAAGCCGGCATTGTGAGTATTTGTTTATGAGGGACAGGGGGCCTGACCTTGCCGTTTGTCAACAGACTGGAGGTCCCCTCCTCCACCACGGTCCCATGTCCCGTATTGTTGTGGAGCTGCCCCATTCATAATTTTATTTGGGGGTGGCTGGGTTTTGGCTTCTAGCCCTGCCCCCAACTGGCTCACTTTCAGCATTGTAACCCGGATAAAAGGCACGATATCCTTCCCCTTTCCAGGAGCCAGTTTCCTTTCCTATCTGGCCTGTTAACCCTTGGAAGGACAAGAGGGGAAACAAACGGGGGCTCCCCTCCACAGAGCCCCTTCTTTCCAGAATTGACTACAGACAGTTGAACCAAGTTCTAGGAAGGCTTGACACAGAAGCCTTCAGGCATCATGAATTTAGACACTGAAGGGCAGACTGCTAGAGACCCAGTGAGCTGCAGAAGCAGGTGGAAAGTGTCAGGCTGGGACAGTGCCCAGAGTGACTGGCACCCAGAAGCCCCTAGATCGTATACAAACTTCCAAAGAAGAGTGGAGATCAGCAGAAGAGTATTGGGGCTGCTATTATGGAGATGTCTGAAAGTTGCTTGGAAAGCGGAACAGATGAGTAGTGTGTGGAGGTCAGGCCTAGAGAAAGATGAGGGACGGGGATGGGGGTTCAGATCCACTGGGGTGAATTATTCTTTGAAACTAAGACAGGAAGATGCTGCTGGGAAACAGTTTATGTTCCCATGGATGCTCCCCAATATCAGAGACAGATGTGTACCTCAAAGGAACAGTGAACTCCCATCAACCAGAGGTGTCTTGGGGACCAGGCATTGTTGGCCAGGGTGCTGAGACCTACCCTGAGGGCTAGTCCAGCTGCCTAGAAAACCCAGAATGGAGCCAGAGCCCAGATGCACTCCAGGACCAGTCCTGTCCCATGAGCTCATCATTCACCCTGGGGCCAGTTGCTGTCCCAGAACCTCTGAACAAGCTGCAGGTGAAGCCAGCTCTTTCCCCATGGGGGCTCCAGGCTCAGAGGGCTGTCCAGCCCCCCTCCATCTCCGTCCTTCATATCCCTGTGTATTCAGAAGCAGGTCTTCCCTCAGCTGGGCCCTGGCCTCAACCAGGGCTGTCCAGAGGGCTGTCCAGCCCCCCTCCATCTCCGTCCCCAGCCAGCCCCATCTCCAGCCCCCCTCCATCTCCGTCCTTCATATCCCTGTGTATTCAGAAGCAGGTCTTCCCTCAACCTGGGCCCTTGCACCTTCTACCTCCTCTCCCTGCACCCCTAGATCTAGTTCAGGAAATCCAAAAGCTTGGCAAGGATTCTGACCTCCTAATCACAACACCTCTCCAAAACTATTTTCCTGTCCTAGAGGTGTCCACCTTCTACCATCAGCGCCATGACCCTGAGTGCAGCTGGCTAACATCATGGCTCACCTGCCCCTAAAGTCACCCTCTGTAGGCCACAAAGTCTCCAAGGGCTCTGGCCACCACACCTCCCAACAGCCACCATCCCCTTTGCTCCGCACACATTTTATACTCTCTCTGTCATTGTTTGTTTGCGTATGGAACAGGAGTGAGACAAAGGCAAAGCCTGACATGCTGCCTCCATTTTGGGGCCATTGCAAGGTGGAGAGAGGGTGACACCCCTGCCTTTGGGAAGATCACAAGCTCCTTACACACACACACACACACACACACACACACACACACACACACACCCTCTGGAGCCCCATTTCTTGCTGTGGCACATCCTGAGTCATCTACGTACAGGGGTGGGCTGTTGCATCAGGCCACCAAAATAAATGCCACAGACTCCAGGCTTGAGGCAGAAACGTGTTTGCTCATGGTCCTGGTCCTGAATGCGGCGGGCAATCTGCACTGAGGTGAGACATCTGAGCCACAGCATCATCAGGACGGTTCCTATGGAGGCCTCTCGCCTTGCATGGGAGATGCTAGTCTTCCCCTGCTCCTCATATCCTGTCCTTCTGTACAGGTGTCCTTCTCTCTACACCTGTGTCCTCCCCTCTGTCCTCCCCTCTGTCCTACTTCCCCTTCCCTATGGGGGCTCTGGTCAGGTTGTTTTGGACTCATCCTAATAACCTCATTTGTCCTGACCATCTCCTTAAAGACCCTGGGGTGCAACCCTGGGGTGCAGGATTAGAATGCAGTGTGGCTGGTGGGGCCCTGTTAGTCCACAGCAGAGGACTGGGGTACACTGAGATCCTCTCTGGAAGCTCTGGTTCTATGAATAGCAAAGTGGTGTCAGAACAGAGCAATGGATACAGGAAGGTCAGTGGAAGGAACAGAAGCTGAGAGTCAAGGCCTGGGGGGCGCTGGGACCCACTGGAGGAGCAGCTATACCCTCGATGGGAGGAAGGGAGGGAGGGAGGGAGGTGGACACACAAGGAGGAAAGGGGTGGACAGATACAGGGAGACATAGACAGATGGAGAGACACAGACGTAGACAGACACAGAGAGGGGAGGGAGAGGAGAGAGTGAGGGAGAGAGAGAGGGAAGGAGGGAGAGCTGGTCCTCAACCCAGATCTTTGTTCAGCTGTTTCTCCCCTGGCTGGCTTAACTGGAACCCTTTGAGGTCAGAGGTTGGCTGGTGGTTGGGATTGCCATAAGTTTTCTATTTCATGTCTAATAACTCAAAACGAGCAAAACTGCAGATTAGAACTGAGACAGTAGGGTGACCAGAACCGTTCTGAAACCTGTAGGAGTTGAGGATCTATGGTCCACAGAGCTTCCCCTCTCACAGGAATGCTGATTGCAGCTAGGGGGATTGGGCAGGTCCCCATTCCCTCCCAGTCCCTCACATACTTCTCCAGGTACTCACTGAGGACTGAGCCCAAGGAGTATCCCAGAAACAGCCCTGTTGTAAGCCCAGGTACCTCACCCTCAGCTACAAGCAACTAAGATGAGTCAAGTGGCAAGAAGTGCCAGGTTCCATTACTTTCTGTGCTTGTCACTAATTCCCAAGTGAGGGCAAGGACAGGGGCACAACAGCCTGGGATCCCATAGCATCGTACTGCCCTCTTTCAATCTTCGGCTTGGAATCAGAGTTAACCAAGTCATGATCTAGTCTCAGCTCCATGGCATCAACCTCAGAGCCATGGTTACTCAAAAGACAAAGCCATGGCTTTTGCTTGTCAAGATGTTTCCATGTTTTGGGTAGAACATGGCAAAATCCCTCTCACAGGAGAACTTTATGCAGGCTCCCCTGACACCAAGTTCCTGACTTGGGCTCATCCTTGGCTTCCAAGTCTGTCCTTGAGGAATTCAGTTTTATTCAGAATCTGGGCAGGTTGGCTCATAGGCAATCTCTCTTCTGTTGTGTCTATCCACCCTCCATAGCCAAACTCCTCACCCCACCCCTCTGGCCCACCTTCAGCAATAGTCCCCTTAAGATGGTCTACCAGAAGTTTCCATCTTCTAAATCCCTATCTGCAATGGCAGGTATGCCCAGACTATGCTTACACTTGTGTTAAACATCTTTCTTCCCTGTTATGCAGTCTTGACATCCATTGGGAGAGTCCTCAGTAGT
Organism: Cricetulus griseus; assembly: GCF_003668045.3. Lineage (NCBI taxonomy): Eukaryota > Metazoa > Chordata > Mammalia > Rodentia > Cricetidae > Cricetulus > Cricetulus griseus. The sequence goes on along the minus strand of NW_023276807.1, from coordinate 219,100,572 downwards.
CCCCCTTACCATTCTGACACATCAAAACAATATCCTTTAATAGATGCTGAGATCTAGTAAAAATGAATTGCTTATCTGTTCTATGTGCTATGACACACAGATGTTCACTCATATGTGTTATGATCTGTCAGCTGGTTAGAGCAATTGTCAAGGCTATCACCAAGCCAGGATGTGGGAGATGAAGGCTGTCAGAGCACCCTTTGGGAGAAGTATCTGGGACGTGGACGGGAGCCTCAGCAGCTCCAGGCACTGCCCCTCCATGGAGAGTGGCAGGCACTGTTCTATTGATGGCTATCAATGCTGGATACATCATCAGAGAGGGGCTGGTTGAGCATGTGCTGACCTTGAACCCTGAAAGTGCCCTATGGCCAAGGTGTGCTGGCCAATGAGCGTGAGGCAGTGTTGGCCCCTGGAGTTATGCTGGCTTCCTATGGAGAGAAAGCAGGTGTGCTCAAGCCCTCTCCAAGTGCAAGCTTCCCTCCATGGGCCACATGAGCGAAAAGCAACGCCAGTGAATTCCCAGCATTTGGGGGCTTAGAAACTCTCCAGACCTGATCCACTCCCCCATCTGATAGCTGGGAACTAAACCATTGGGCTACTTCTCTAACCCCATATCAACTCTCCAAGTGGGAGTCAAGCCAGTGTTGGAAGCTAGAGTTGGTGATGAGAAGAGTCTCTCGCCAGCCTACAGGCCCAGAAGATTGCAGTGATGAGAGACAGAAAGGACTGAGCAGTTGTTTTTCAGTTATTTCTTACGGTTGAGAGAACACCTTCTACAGTTTTTATTGTAAGAATAGGAAAAAAATAAGCTAGGGTTCAGACGGGAATGCAATTTTAAAAATAAGTCTTAGGGCCAATGTGTTTAATGCCCGCCCCGTGGGGATCTTGGGCCCATAACTCAGAAGCACAATGGCTTTTCTTGTTATGAATGAGTGTGAAGTGCCAGCAGAGGAAATAGGAAGCCCCCAATGCAGGCTGAATGGACCTGTGAACAGGGCTAATAAAAGTTGTCCTGGATTTCCGTTACCACCAGGTGTTTCCGTCAGGACTTCCATTCATTCAGTGCCCGGGGATGGCCAATCCTGCCAAACCTTCCCCCCACCGACCCTAGCCCTTTGCTCTGTGCCCCTGCCCTCACCCCAGCCCAGGAGGCCATTCATGCCTGGCAGGCTCCTGGGCCTCTGAGATGGACATGATCTGATCCCTTGTAGCTCCGGCTCCATAGAATTTGTCCTAGAGTACAAGGGATGGCCAGAAGTGGAGGAGGGGACAATCTGATGACAAGACACTCCCCTTCCCCCCCCCAACACACACACCAAGACCTGATGTCCCCTCAGTGTCTATAGAATAACCTTGGAGATGGGTGGCCACAAATTCTGAGTGACAATGACACCAGGGCCAGGGAGGAGGGGATTAGAATCTGAGAAGGAGCATCCATCCTATGTGAGTGCTGAGATACATCAACTCAAGTGTGCATCCCAACAGCCAGCGTGACTATATCGAAGTCCATCTCAGCCACACCCTGTAAACCTGATGGTGTTTCTCATATCACCAAACCCATCCTCCAGTTCCCAGAGGGCAGCTGGAAACATCCTGGCCACCTGGTACAGCATTCCCTCATCAAAAACCAGCTGACAATCTGAGAATGTCTCTAATCAGAGAGCATCTAAAATGCTCATATAGACAGACAGATGAGTCAACTTGGCCTGGTGTCTGTCCACAGAGAGTGGTGGGGACCAACATGAATGTAGCCCACCACCCTGACTACAGGCATCCATGGTCAGTGTATCACAAAAATAATGTGGCCCACAGAGCACCTAAGCGCTTTCTTGACAGATCTGAGAAGTTACTGATGTGAGATGTCAGAGCTGTATTTTAACTGTCTTAATGGAAAATTTGCAGCTATGGAGCCCTGGCCAGGCAGAGGGCATTGTTCTGAAGTGAGAGGAGTCATCCTCTTGAGGTGAAGAATAGCACAACTTCCTTGGCTCTGTACAGGGTAGGTAGTTCTGTCAGTCACTTTCCTCACTGCTGCTGCCAAATATTTGACGAGAAGCAGCTTAATGGTGGGGGGAGGGTCACTTTAGCTCACACCTTGAGGGGAAACAGTCCATTAACATGGCTGAAGGGTGAGGTAGCTGTTTATACACTATCGGCCCTCAGGAAGCAAAGAGAGAAGCAGGACCAGGCTTAGAAACCTCAGGGCCCGCCTCCCAGTGACCTACTTCCTCCAGCGAGGTCCTCCTCAAGACATGCCTCCAGCTGGCAACCAAGTGTTCAAACATACATACTTATGAGGGGACACTTCACATTCAAACTACACAGTTTGCCTAGCAGGCACACTTGCTGAGTGAACAGGAGGTCTTCAGCCAGCCAAGATCAGCCGTCATCACCACTGTGGCAAGTGGGGGAAGTTCCACTCAGCCTCCTCTGGTTCTGCCTTTCAGATAGGCCAGGCTGCCAAATAACCAGTGTTTACAGAGTGTGCTGGGAGTAGAAGGATCTTCAAAGGGAGACTGCTCAGAGCTCAGGTCCATCCATGTGTCTTCATCAGCTACCTCAGGCCAGAGTGTGAACACTGACATCCGTGAGAATATGCACCTTCAGGGCCCTGGGCCACGATGACAAGGACAACAGTAACAGAGATGACATGATACTCTGGATAATCAGCTTTGGGCTGAACACTGAGCTGGCGTTCATCATGTTGCATGCTTTATTTCTGGTCTGATAGCTAAAGATATATGAAGGGAGTCAGTCAAGGTAAGGACCAGAGCTCTGATACTCCTAGAAACCCACGAGGTACCAAGAACCTGGTAACTGATAAGGAGCAGAGATGATCTTTGGGGCCGAGGAGGCTGGTCTGCAAAGCACTGTGTCAGTGTTGACTCAGAAGACATAGAGCTCCTTAGCATTGGGGATGTTTGTTGGGTTCTGAATCACTACAAGGATGGGGTGACTTTAGCTTCTCAAACCAGAAACATGGGGTGCCAGATCCTCCTCTAATTCTGGAGAACCAAATGGGCTCAGGGCCTCAGCTAGAACCCTGAGATGATAAGAATCCTTCACGCACACATTGTACTGGGGACCAACAGCCAAGTCCATGAGAAGCAGATGCCCAGAATCTTCAGTTAAAACAGAGATGGAAGCTGCTCAGTGTCTTCATGGTCGTACCTGGGTGAGCTCCTGCCCCAGTTTCCTCATCTGCAAAGCTGTGCTATTAAACTAGATGATTTGGGGGTTCCACCCAATTTATTGTTGACTGCTTCCGAGCTGTCTCTGGGCCCCTTTAGGAACTACTTACTACCCCTTCAGGAAGTGAAGCCGAGGTCATTCTGATGCTACCCTGTGTTTAGAATAATTGGAGACCAAGAAAGAGCAGGAGGCAGGGGGCTGTCTCTAAGTGAAGTAGTACTTTCTCTGCTTCCTATCCAAGTCCAGTCACACCCTGGGCGCAAGATCCTGCTGTGGAAAAGCTGCTCCCAGGAACTTCCAGACCTTTCCTCAGCTGGCCCTAACCCCTGGCCAGTTGCAAGGTTGGCAGAGAAGGAGAACTGGAGGGTTTGATAGCTGTGGCTGGGTGAAGATGAAGCATTGAAGAAGCTTCGAGACTTTATGGTGGGAGGGGGCATGCAAATGGGCAAAGTTCAGCTTTGTCTTAGCATCCACCCCATGTCTGTTTGTCTTTCTCTTTCTGCTTTCTCCTTATCTGCTGCTGTCTGACGTCATCACTGCTACTAAGCATCTTATCAACTCTACATTGTTCATTTCTGCAGCTCTCGCTAGAGAATTCCACTGAGCAGTCACTGGTTCATCTTCTCTGTCATTGTGTGTCCCACAGGTAGAAGAAGAAGGGTGACAGTTGGTGTTCAATGAGCCTGGGAATGAGAAATACAGCCTGAGTATCACTATGGCCAGGCCAGTCAGAGTTCAAGGAAAAGGGCAACATACAAAGAGGTTATCTGTTTATGACACAGAGAGAGGCAAGCCCAACGCCAGGTCTTGGGAACCTAGGTTATATTATAGAGGACATGTCTCATGGTCCCTTGAAAGCAGTGTCAAGCTCTTTAGGAGTCTTCCTTTGTAATTCTTTTCTCTTGTGAACAGCCCTGTACCCTCCCCCATCTTCAACTTGCCTTTCCTCCTTTCTGCTTAAACAATAGGAGCCCCTTGCAGGTCATCTAGAGGCCACGGGTTATCTTATCTTTGCATCAGGTCAGCAGGGCTCCCTGAGGAATGTCTGCAGCTACTACTTGCTCTATCAGAGCGGCCTGGTGAAGGGGGGCACCTCCCATCAGCTCCACCTCATCCAAGGCCTGGGTTGAAATGGTTAGGGTCGTGTGGCCATCTTGTATGGTTGTTACTAGAACTATCAAAAATGGGAGTGGGAGATTTGGAATTCAAGAGCCACCCTCTCTCCTCCCAAAGGCTCACTCTCCCTCTCAAGATGAAAATGATGCTTTACATGGAGTGGGTGGGAACAGTAAATAGAATGAAGCATCCCAAGGCACCATTATGCACCATGCATGCTTAGGTCTCCATAAGTGACAGCTATTGTCAGCAACAAAGATGAGAATTGGTAGCAATGGTCCCAGATTAACACTGTGGTCCTCATGGAGGGCAAGGTGGGAGCCCTGTCCAGGGTGGAAGCTCATCCCACCCTCAGGCAGGTGGCAAGAAGGAAGCAGCTACAACCTCCGCACCTAGCACTTGGCTGTGAGCCAAAGATGTCATTCAGTGAGGGCCTTCCAGGAAGGAAGATTTAGTGGGAACACCCTTGGTGGGCCTGGCAGAAGGCAGCCTGTGGTTCCAGCTTCCCAGCTGCGTGACCCCAGGCAAGTTCTTCAAGCCCACCATCTCCCAAGTTCTTCCTTTGCAAAATAGAGGAGGGGAGGTTTCCAAGGGGGGAGGGAGTCTTTGTGAATTGGGCCTGGAAGCACCAGAAAGATTTAGAAAGACAGAGGAGGGGAAAGGGCATTGGGCAGAAACCTGGATGGGGAGAGGGCAGTGAGCAGCCTTGTCCATCAGAAGCGTGCTAAGGGAGACAGATCAGGGCCTTGGGTGTCAGTCGAGATGAGCTTTTTGAGGGAAGGTTTAGACCCAGGGAGGCCATATGCCCTGAGCCTCTTGATGACTTATAAGTAGTCTCATGGTGTCAAAGGGTCCTTTTGTGGATTCTAGGAAGAACCAGCAATGGCAGAGTATGTGAAGAGCCCAGCAGTATATCATGTTCTTGGATGCATTTCTACAGGTCTGTGTGTCTCAGACATGAACTTGGCCCACTGAGGAACGTGTGTGTGTGTGTGTGTGTGTGTGTGTGTGTGTGTGTGTGTGTGTGTGTGTGTGTTCTATTCTTCCCACCATACTTCTAAAGCCAAAGAGAGCAAGGTCAGGCAGACAAGATTTCTGAGAAGTTCTGCCCTAGGATTGAAAAGGGCACCAAAGAGAAGCAATGCAGCAGCAAGCACCTGGAATTGGGATAGAAGTAGTTGGCCTGAGCCTGTGAGAGCTGGCCACCAGAAGCCAGCATGGCAGGAGGAGCCAGACAAAGAGCTGGCACTGGATCAGGTCAAAACAAAGAAAAGTGCTAAATTCTTAGACTCTGGGAGTTGGGTGAGAGCTTGCAGGTAGGATCAACAAAACCAGAACTCAGGGTCCAACACCCGATCTGATGGAGCCAACACATCTGTGCCAAAAAGTCTCATAAGCTTCCAAAATATATCACACTATCAGCGATCGAGGGTGATCCAAGACATTGAACTGGCACAGATGTGAACAGGGCCGAATCAGGTCCCCATGATCTAGAAGGGGCACCAATGCAGAGTCTGATTTAGGAAGGAGGCAAAGGGTGGAGTCTCTGCCCTGCTGTGCAGGCAGGAATAAATGAACAGAACAAATGTCTAGACCAAGGGTTCTCAACCTTTAATATAGTTCCTCATGTTGTGGTGACCCCCAACCATAAAATTATTTTCATATTTACTTCATAACTGCAATTTTGCTACTATTATGAGTTGTAATGTAAATATCTATGTTTTTTGATGGTCTTAGGTGACCCCTGTGAAAGGTGGTCATGACCCACATGTTGAGAAGCACTGGTTAGAACTGTGCTATACTTTATCCCAGGACAGAAGTTACTTGGCTCTGTCTTCACCGATTGTTAGAGAGTGGCTTGTTGCCAGGCACTGTCCTTGCCTCCAGCTCCTTGGCTAGGGTTTATCTTCATTACTCTTTATGTAGTTACTTTGTTTGGTGGCAGTGGGGATCGAACCTAGGGCCTCATGTGCCTCAGGTAAATGCTTTACCAGTGAGATAAACTCTAGCCCACCCCCATGACTTTGATGGGAAACCAAGAATGTGGATTTTTTTTTTTTTAACTTTAAGAACTTCAGATCTAGGCAGGGTAGTGGTGGCGCACACTTTTAATCCCAACACTGGAGAGGCAGAGGCAGGTAGATTTCTGTAAGTTCAAGTGTTGTGTGGTCTACAGAGTGAGTTCCAGGACATCCAGGATTACACAAAGAAACCCTGTCTTGAAACACACACACACACACACACACACACACACACACACACACACACACACACACACACCACCATCACCAACAACAACAACAACAAAACAAACATACAAACAAACCCTTCAGATCAACAGGAAGATAGATTCCCAATAGCAGATAGTCCAATAGCAGCCAAGCTATAATATTTAGCTATGTTTCAAAGTTTCCCGATAGATCAAACCCAGGCAGATGAGGCAGATACTTTCCCCTTTTATCAGGAACTCTGATATCAGGATATCTGATATCAGGATATCTGAAGGGATATCCCAGGGAAGGAGGGGCACTCCTGAGGGAAGAGCTTCTTGTATGTGGTATGAGGTAAATTACTGGACTGCGGTGTGGGGGTGTAGGATGGATAACTGGGCTCTCTGAACAAGAGAACTGGTTAAGGGTTCATAGAGTCAGGACTGTTCTAACTACTGTAAAAGTGCTGTAGAGATGGAATTGTTCTAGGTTTTGGGTTTATGGATTGCTGTTCATAACCTGGAATGCCCTCTGTTCAAAGTTGCTCTTACTGAGCTCAGCTTGTCTCCAGCTCTCCCTGGGTGGCTAGGATGGTGGAAGAACTAGGCATGCCACTGGCTCAAGTGAGGCCTTGGTGATGGGGAGGGAGTTCAGGGAGCACCCAGCTGGCTACACCTGCCCCCTCCACTTGTTGAGAGGCTAGCCATGGACTTGTGCTGGGAGCACTGGGAAAGAGTCTTCTGGGAGGCAGGTAGAATGGGGCTGGGAATTGCTGACATGAGTACTCCCTGAGTGATTCCTGGGCAGCCTTGGCAGGCTTCTCTGGAGCTGAAAGGCCAGCAGCTTACAGGGAGTCTCTCACTACTGGAAGCAGTGTGGTATGGGAGGAAGAAGCTAAACACAGAAAACCCAGTTTCCACTCTATCCCGTCACTCATTTGCTCTGTGACACTCAGTGAGTCACACCCTCTATCCCTTGAAGCCTTAGTTTGGGACCCAGAATTATTTCTAAGATCTTTGCTAAGATCCTTGCTAATTCTTTTTTAAAAATCATTTTTGGTTTAGATTTATTCATTTTATGTGTATTGGTGTCTACCCTGCATGTATTTATGTGTATTGAAGAGACCTTTTGGTCTCCTGAAACTGGAGTAGTGAGTCTCCATATGGGTACTGGAAACTGAATACGGGTCCTCTCGAAGAGCAGCTGATGCTCTGAACCACTGAGCCCATCTGCCTGCCCATACCCTTTGCTTATTCTTAAAAATCCCTTGTAACCTGTGTCTTGACCTACGTGCATTAACTTGGACACAGAGGCTCCAAGGTCTGGAGGGTACACACACAGGGTGCGTGCACAGGGTGTATGCACGGTGTATGCCCAGGGTGTGTGAACAGGGCGTGTGCACACGGTATATGCATAAGATGTTTACACAGGGTATATGCACAGGGCATTGCACAGGGCCCAGCACTACGGGTGAATCTGCACAGTACATGCTGTGGCTGGCTCTCTGGGTGACCACCTGTAGGACTGTGTGACCTTTGCCCTTGTATTTCAGAATTTACAACTAAACACAAACCTCTTTCTGACTCATTTTTCCATGATGAGAATTGAATCCAGGGCTTCTTGTATGAGAGGAAAGCATGCTACCATTGAGCTATATCTCTAGGCTTACAACTTCCTTTCAATCCCACTAACTGACTCCAAGAGTTTGACTAGACCCTTCTAGGTCTAGAATATTTATCCAGGTCTCATCCTCTCTCCTTGAAGGCCTTCTTTGACCTGCTATCTTTTCATAAACTGAGATTCAGGCCCCAGAGAAAAAGATGGGGACCCCATCAGCTAGATCTCCTTGAAGGCTGTGTCTGCCCCCATACCTCCCCTGTTATATAATGCATGCTGTTCTTAGAATGAACCCCAACGTTTAGAGCCAGTTACTGGGTATTCCTGCTAGGCAGAGGTTATTTGCTGAGGCAAAAATTCTGGGTTTGTTAAGACTGTCAAGGACTTCACAGGCCAAGACACATAGGCACTAGACTATGCTACCTCATTAGAGGATGAGGTCACTCTGTGATGAGTTGGTACCCAGACAGGTTGGCAGCTAGATGAGTATAGAGTGGAGTGATAGTGACCAGTATCTTAGGAGACAAGATATACCCAGCCTGGCAAGTGTTCAGATAGTTTGAGTTGTTCCTTCTATAGGCCAGAACTGTTTCCCCAGGCCCCAGAGGAAGCTTTAAGAGCTGAACCTGGCCATGAGGGTGCTTCTTTTGCAGGTGGGGAGTCAAAGGCAGGAACTCCAGGGGTGGCTTAGCCATGCTCACTCCACCAAGTGATGGCATGGAGCACTTTCTCCAACCTCAGTACTTGAAAAGACAGTACAGGACCCCTCACAGTCCTCCAGAAGGTCACCGAGAGAGCCAGCCACAGCTCCCACAGGGAAGGTCCATCCATAGTGCTGAGCTCTGTGTATGCACCTTCAGGGCCTTGGGGCCCCTGTGTTCAGTGCACAGTGAATGGGGATTGTTCCAGGAGATGGTTTGCACTGCACTCTTCTGAATTGTTTGGGTCTGTGCCAGCTCCTTCCCCAAGCAATGCCCTCTTGGCTATTGTGTCAATTATGGCTGATGGTTATCTCACTTGTTTATCCAGTTGCTGTATAGATTGACTCTCTGAATGTCAGGGTTTGGCTGTTTCCATAACAGGAAGCCACTTGCTGTCTTACTGTATTAAGAAACTCCAGTCAACACAATAGAATCTCAACAAAACCCTAAACACTCCATTTGCCGGGGGAGCCTCATTGAATCGAGCTCTTATTGTTCCATTTAGAGTTGGAATCCTGTATTTACAGTCAGAAGGGTGTGTGTGTGTGGTGTATGTGTGATTGTGTGTGATTGTGTGTGTGTGGGCATGCACGTGTGTGTTTAATGAGGTCAAGCTTGACTTTTCACTTTCTAGGTTCCCCACCCAAAAGCTCCACAAACTCAGCAGAGACAAGGGCGCCAGGATTCCCCAGCTGTAGACCTTCTGACGCTGGAGGGTGGGGACTTGCAGGACAGAGTCCCTGGGGAGCTTCCTCCTGGTCTGCTTGCCTTGGGTCAGAGGAAGAGGCTTCTGTTTTCACACTGAGGCACAGTCAGACAGTAGAACAAAACCACAGTGTGGAACCAAGGCGCCCCAAACCCTACAGAGGAAACATGATCAAAGGGAAGCCACCGGGCTCTCCCTCTCTTTCTTTCTGTTTGCTATCCCTTGTAGTGGCTCCCATGCCCTGGGAGTTTCCAAGAAGCCTCTGGGTACCTACTTGAATTGTGTGGATTTCTTTTGTTTGCCTTTTGTTTTTATTTTGGCATTCTCTCCCATCCTCAGCTTGGTGAGGGGCTTAGAGAAGAAAGCCACCAGCCCACAGTGATAAATGTGATTCTTCATTAAGAGTCACTTCCTCCAAGACAGACTTAGCACAGCTAGTACTGTTGCAGAGCTCCAGGGGATTGATCCCCAGTGTAGGAGACACAGAGCAAGCATGTAGGCACTACCAGTGTCAAACTGAAACCTGAGGATAAAGCCTACCTAGATCATGAACCTAGATCCCATGGGATGCAGTCTCCTGATCCTATTAAACCCCAAGTATATCATAAATAGGAGATTTGGCATTTTTGATTGGTTAGCCAAACCAGTTTAACAGCTTGTGAAACCAGCCCCATGGGTTAAGTGAAAGCTTGGATGCAATGTCCCCCACAGACTGAGGGCTCTCATTACTATCGTTCTTTCTTATACCATAAGTGAATAGCTACATCCTGTCTTCCGATATGAACTCGGGCTACAGAGTGACCTGGAATTAGGTACATTAGGGATGCTCTTGGTGCGATCCTCTCTTCTATTCCTGGGAAAGCAACTGGTCCACCTGGAGAGAAGTGTGGGAGGGAGGGAGGGATGTGGTGTTGCTGGCTTTGGGAGGGGAGCTGGAAGACAGTGCAGGTATCATCCAGTTCATATCTGCTTGTCTCTTTACAGGTGAAAAGGGAAGGTGAGAGAGCCTAGCAAGTGTGTGGCTCACAGGAGGCCTCAGTAAAAGAGAATAGTGTAAATGGCTCGCCCTTGAACACCAGATGGAAAGGGCTGACAGCTACACTGCACAGAAAGTCAGGGAATCCAGGGGAGGTGGACACAAGGCTGACGTGTCAAATGACCCAGTCTGGTTCTTCTTGATCACCATGAACCTCCAAACCTGTTTAGATTTTCTGGTCCAATATTTTATAGTACACAAAGCACAGGGGGCAACAGGCTTGACCTCTTTCTAAAACGATTTATTTTTATTTATCTGTACAAGTGTTTCCGTACATGTTTGTAAATGTACTGTGTGTGTGTCTGATGCCCACAGAGTCCAGAAGAGGATGTCACAGAGGGTGACAAGCTGCTGCCTGGGTACTGGGAACTGAGCCTGGTCCTCTGGAGGTGCTGTAAGTGCTTTTAACTGCTGAGCCATCTCTCCAGCCTCCAGTCTTGACCTCTTACATTGCATAGAGTTTCCAGGGGGATGTGTGTAGTGCTTCAAATATACTCTGAACCACAGCCTCCCATTCTCCAGGGGACATGTGAGTACCACACAGACTGCTGGAGCTAACTAAGTAGAAAAGGTCCTTTGGTTCTTGGTGGTCCAGTAAATTTAAATATTCTTGTCTCTTGATGCTAATAGAACTCTATCCTTCACCTCACACACACACACACACACACAAAATCTAAATAGTTATCCCTTGATATCCTCAGGGGACTGATTCCAGGATCCCACACAGGTGTCCAATGCCCCAGAAACTCAAGTCCCTTATAGAAAATAGCATATTCTTTGCATGTAGGCCATGCCAAGCTCCCTACGTATTTTAAAGCATCTATACATTACTTAACCATACTTAACACAAGGTAAATGTTATGTAAATACTTGTTCTGTTGTTTAGCAAATAACAAGAAAAATGCATCTTCAGGACAAAAGGCAACTTACATGGTCAGACCTAATCATACTCAGAGTCCACAGGGAGCTCAGTCCTGGGACACAGAACTCTGAGTGTCTGAAGGCCGCTGTCTGTTGCTGATGCAGAAACCTCTGTTTTGGCTGAAAATGCTTGGTGTCTTACAGAACACACCATTTTACCTATGCAAACTCCATTGACAAGTTTCCAGGCAAAGTAGCTATCCTGGAAACTGTAATGCAAGCATCAGATCAGTAGAGTGCGCTGTTGACCTAAACTCAAATCGTGACCCTACCAGGAACTAGAATTCCAATCACTAAGAGTAATCAATCATCCAAAGGGTCCTCAGGGCTCCTCCAAGCCCTGTCCAAACCAGGCCAGAGAACAAGAAGGCTGTTGGCTTACAAAGAGCTTCCCTGCCTTGCCCAGGAACTCAGACCTGAGCCTGGTGAGCTGTCCTGTGTGGAGAATGGTTCACACCAGCCTGTATCCATTGTGTTGTACTTCCTCCTGTTCCTCTCGTTCTGTTCCACTGACTTTGAACCTTGCCTTTACATCTCTGGAGACCAAATTACTTCCTCCAAGATGCCCCCTCTATTAGTCTTGTTTACCAGCACATTGCTGCTGCGCTGCTGCCTCTGGGGTGGAGGAAAAGCTAGGGTGGGGGTAGTACAAACTGGACCCACTTTAAACATTGGCAGAGTCAGAATAGTATCGCTTCAGAGCTGAGGAAAATGATAGATCTCGGAGTCACCCTCACTGGGCTGCGTTTCTTGGAAAAGTACCCCCCAAAACACACTGACAAACGCCCAGAATAGCATCATCTAAGTGTCAGCCAGGATTTTGTGGACAAGGTCCACATTATCTGTGTGGAGCTTTTGGCCTTTACACACCTTTAACCCCAGCACTGGATCTGAGTTCAAGGCCAATCTGGTCTAGAGGCCAACCAGGGCTATACAGTGAGACCCTGCCTCAAAACACGCATGTCCTGTTCCATTGGATTGCTGATAGTGAAGGACACTGTGTAGAGGGGGCAGGCAGCACAGGAACTTGGGACATCTGGACACCATCCACTCAATTTTCTTTCGAGCTTAAAACCACCTTGGGTAATAAAGTCTGTATCAAGATATGCTAATTGTGACTTACTGATTCTTCCCAAATGAATGCTGACTTCCAGACCTAATTGTGGATTCATGATCTTGCGTTACCCTGAGAGACCTCCAAGTAGTTGAGGACTTATAAAACCTGTGCCTGCCCTATCTGTGGGTACCAGAGCCTGTATGAGTTCAGGCTCACAACTCTGCCAGTCTTCCACTCAGAGCATAAATACCATGAGGCTGAAATGGCCCTGCCGTGTCTTGGTGTGGCACATGGAGGGAGCATGTGGGCCTTCCCCTCTGCGTGTAGTGTTATTGGACCTGGGGCCTGCTGAGTAGAGTGTAGAGAACTGTGCTCTGACATGACTGGTCATTTGGAAGTATCCTGAAGTAAGACACAGGGAACCATGGGGAGCATTTAGTCTTCCATAGCAATTAGAAGGCACAAGCAAGTGGCTTTGCAATTCTTTGGGGAATGACTTCCTGCTCTGGTGTGAGGAGAGCCTCTGCATCTATCTTGTCTCCATTCCCGGAGTTTCTATCCTCTAAATGGCTTGAGCCGCCGTTAGTCCAGGAGTGTTGTGGGCTTTTCTGTTCCTAGAAATTTCTGAGTTGACTCTGGGAACATAAAATTAGTGAACTTTGTATCATTTTCTCTAAATTCCTACTTGACTGCGGTAGAAAAAGAAAGTTGGTTTTTCAGAAATTGGAACACATGGAGGATGATTTTTTTCTTCACAAAAAGCCACAGTTCTGATTTTCCCCAGGCAGATGAAGAAGAGTGGTCTCAGGTGCAGAAAGGCGGAGGCTGCCATGGCAAATAGTGACCAAGACAATGTAATATCTGATGCTGCCAGCAGGGGGCGGGGGAGACACACCACCTGCAGAAGAATCACTAACCTGGCTACTGCTGGGGCTGGGGCTGCTGGCTTTTGCAGGGGAACACAACAGCTGGGCCAGCTTCTTCTGTGCCCACAAGTCATGATAAAGGGTTCCACCTGAGGAAGCAGAAAAGCGCCTGGGGCTTTTCTTTGACAGAGGCTGCTCTGAAGCCACAGTGTGAGAGCATCTCCAGATCTCTTGAGGTCAGTCACCTGCCACTCTCTTAGTGGACCAGACAAAATAAAACAGATTAGCCAATTACATTTGCATTTCAGAGTAGCAAGGGGCAAGGTTTTAAATGTTTTAAATATCACATGACCATACCTGTTTCATTCATTTGAGATCAAGTCTCCAGTAGCCAGGGCTTGCCCCAAGCTCAGTATTAGCAGAGGATGGCCCTGACCTTGGAATGCTCTTGCCTGCACCTCCAGTGCTCTGATCACTGGTGTATGCCACCATACCAGAAGGATAAAGTACACTTTTAAAACTGTTCTTCATTGATTTGAATATTCAAATTTAACTATTCATCTAGTAGTTTTACTTTGCTGCATCTGTACCACGCACACACTTTCTTGAGTGCTCCAGAATATTCTAGACTAATGCAGACCCAAAGTGAGTTGCCCCCACTTCCTGATAGACCTTGTTCCCCAAGGTCTGGTAGGAGCTGTCTTAGTAGGTCTAAACCATTCCCTTCAGAAAGGGTTCAGGAACAGCAGATTTCACAGCTGCTCCCAGCCACCAGCCTTCTTTGGTTTTCTCAATAGCATCAGCCTATGCTTGACAGTCATAGACTGGAGATTCTCCACTATGGGGCGTCGGAGTGAGTGCAAAGACTTGGTCATGCCACACGTGCCTCTTGAGGTCTCCGGGACTGAAGTCTGTTCTTCATCATCCTCTACTTTAATGACCCCGAAGAGAAGGACCAGCCAAATGCTGCACTCTGTCACCCTAGTGGACCCGTTTGTCCAGGCTCGGGCATGGGCCTGCAGGCTCCTCGATTGTGTGGCAGGCCACCTGGCATCCACCGCCCAGGCGACAGCCTCGGTGGTGGCCGTGCTTTCCTGTGCAGCCACCACAGTGTGTAGGATGCTGATAAGGGACAACAATGCAGCAAAGGAAAAAGTGGCAGTGGTGGGACAATGAGCGGCGGCAGGGACTCTCCCAGGCTGTGTCTCAAGAAGGATTTTCGAGTCCCAGAAGCGACAGAGACAGCACGCTGGGTGTTGTAAGTCCAATCCCCCAGGGATATCCCCAGTCAGTCAGCCTTCCAGGTTCTCCTCTTTCCACAGTGGAGCAGACAGAGCTACTAACCCAAGAAGGGCCCTTGCAACCTTCCCTGGGGGACAGGTAGATGGCAAGAGCTCCAGTGTGACCCAGGGCTCCAGTTCTCTCCCCCGTCCCCCACAAGTCAGGGCATGAACTAAGGACAGGAATGAATACACAGTTTTCAATGATAACTTTGAACATTAATGAACTAAATTCTCCAATCAAAAGACACAGACTAGGGCTAGTGAGATGGTGCAGCATGTAAAAGCATTTGCTGTGCAAGCCTGACAACCTGAGTTCAATCCCCAGAGGCCATGGTGGAAGAATCGACAGACCAACACCTGAATATTATCTTCTGAGTTCCATACCCCTGTGTAACACACACACACACACACACACACACACACACACACACACACACAATATATATATATATATATATATATATATATATATATATATATATGTATATATATATATATATATATATCATAAACAAGCAGGATGGATTGAGAAACAGGAGCCATGTATTTGTTATCTCCATGAAACATACTCTACCATCAAAGACAAATACTGCCCATAAAGAGGGCTTTTTACCCCAGTCTGGAAGTTAGGCTGAGACAAACAAGATCCCAGGCAGGCCTGACAGTCAGATAGGCTACCCCTTGGAGGGTTTAGGGAAACCACACACTTTGAAGCTTGTGCCCAACATGAGACCAAGCTTTCCTATGGCTAAAAGGTTCAGATATCAATCCAGGGATCTCCTGGAGGTTCAACCACTTTGTGGTCAATACAAACTATTGATGACAGAAGTGCCATCATTGGCAGCTTGTGTAACACAAGTGTGGTGGGTATAAAGCCACACCCTCTGGGGTAGAGCCACTGCAGACATGACCCCAGGTACATGAGCAGCCTTGAAGGTCTGCTGTCCCTTCCTGAGCACTGTTTGAGTCCGACCTGACCCTTCATTGTTGAGACCACCTTTAGCGGACCAGGGTTAGAGCAGCTTGTGAGAGGTGAACAGTATATACTAAGGGAGCAAAAGTAAAGAAGAAAGAAGATTGTAAAGGAAGCAGGGAAGGAAGGCACAATGGAGCCACGGTTGTGCCAGGCCAAAAAAAAAACGTGTGTGCACCATGAGGTCCGGTGCTCAGGAGCTGTACTGAGAGAAAAGCCCCATCTCCCGCAGTGCTTCAGAGGAGCAAAGTCCCTAAAGTGCTGTTTCTCAGGCTGAAGCCAAAGTGATTCTTGCCTATTGTCCTCAGGGAGCGGACACAATATGAGACTGAAGCTAGAGGGTCTCACTGTCCACAGCCTGCAGTTTCAGGCCATTGCTGGGAGCCTCTCACTGTTAATCCAGGGTAAAGATGGAGGCTGGTCATCAGAGGCCAGGAGGGAGGACCAGTCCAAGGACACAGCCTTGTGCATTTGGGCTTTGGAAAGGGCTGGTTGTAGTGTGCACCTACAAACCCTCAGCTTACCCTGATTCCGTCTGCTCCCGGTGAGGTACCAGATAGCATGGAGTTGGGAGTGTTCCTCTGGGACACCTGGGAGACCCCAGGGTGTCTCTGTGCCAAGCTGTGCACCACAGTGGAATGCCACCTTCTTGTGGGAGAGGGGACAAGATGTCAGTAAGGCCATTTGCCTCCCACTGTTCTGAAGGTCTCCTAGGATATCAAGGTCTGGCTTATCAGTGTTCTGGGTCACTAGGAGGTCACTTGACTACCACTGGGCATGCTCCAGCTCCTCAGTCTGTGTTGTAGCCAAAAAGCCATTGGGACTAAGATGAGCACTAACAGGCTCTTTGCTGGCAGGAGCTGGGGAATGGTGGCTCTTAAGGGCCTCCAACCCTTTATCCCCAGCAATTCAGTTCTTGAAGAAGCTGCCCATAGAATAAGCACCATGGGGTTGTGATCAGGAGTCTTTGCATGTGAATGCCTCATTAGCTGTCACTCCCTCAGTGAACCCCAAAATCTTACGGCTGTGCTGGACTGTTTCCCAGCAGTCCCTTCTCCATGCAATCAAGGACAGAGCACCGAGTCCCTATTACAGGCTGTTTTGTCAGCACTTGGCATGCGACCATGGAGGTGACACCAATTACTCGTGTCACAGCTTCTGGGGAAGACGGAGATGCATGAAAGCCAGCTCAGGGCCATCCATCAAGACTGGAGGGGGCTGAAGGCCTGTCACAATGACAGGGACTAGAGAGAGGCAGTGTCTCTCAGGGCACTGAGCTGGCAGAGTGTGTTCTATCATCAGAATTGATGCCTCTGCAGGCAGGATGGCCCAGGGCGAGAGAAGGGGACTTTGGGGGCTAGGTGTCAGGTCACAGTGCCATCCCCTATCCTCAGGCCTGCCTCTGCCCTCTTGCTGTTGTCCACACAAATGAACTATATATTACTTACTGTTTCCTCCTCCAAACACCCTTTAGCTCTCAACTCTCCCGTCAGAGCATCCCTGTTTCTTTGGGAAGCCAATCACATGCTGCCTCTTACATGAGGCCTCTTACATACCACATGCCTGTTAAAAATGTGCTCTATGGGAGTCCCGCACCCCTAAGCCAAATGATATTTAACCCACTGAAGTAACATCTTCTTTATTATATTCCGCAGTGTGTCTACACCTTCTGCCATGCCATCAGATTCTCCTGACCACACAGCAGACAGGAATGAAGCCAGTGTTGGTAGATGGGTAAACTGAGGCTAGCAGAGCTGTTAACTCATCCCCAAATCATACTGTTGATATACATATCATCTGTGGGGTACAGCAGTTGGGCAAATTGGGCACAAAGGAAGAAATGGTAGAGTTCACCCTCTCACACCTCCAGACCTGCTACTGTACCTATGGGGACTGTGTGTTAGACTGAGGCTCCCTGAAGAAAGCAGGCAGCTGGGCTCACATCATACTTACAGTATTCCCTACCAGGAAGCCTTCGCCTCAAGATATTTTGGGATTCAGGGGGACCTTCCAGAGAAGGGAGATGCTCAAATCCCTGATCAGCATGTCTTTACTTTTAGCCGTCCCTGGCACCTCTCCCTAAGAGTCTTGGACAACGAGGACGTTTCCAATGCTCTACCATCGTGTGTTCATTCACTCCTTATCTCACTGCTGTAACCAAATACCTGGTAGAAACAACAAAAGAGAGGAACATCTATTTTAGCTTTGGTTTCAGGATATTTTAGTCCATTTTGGGGCATGTGAGGGGGTGATATGGAGTCAGCAATAGCTTGATTCCAGTTGGTGATAGTGTGAGGCAATAGTGCCTTCTTGGTACCCCACCTGGAAGCAAGGAATAGGACTGGAATCAGAACCTGGCTCAGAGACCCCCCGTCCCACCCCTGTGATCTGCCTTTACCACCTAAGCCCCACCCCCTAAAGCTTCCACAACCTTCCTAAACTGCTCCACCAGTTGGAGAACAGGTATCAAAACACACAAGTCTATTGGTGCATTCCACATTTAAACACCAGCTTTATTTTGTTTTACCTCCAGCCTGCTCTGAGGGTCAAAGGATCCAGGTGGGGCTTCATAGAGCATAGAAGACCCTGAGCTACGGAGAGAGTGTGTCTCTGCCAAGGTCAAGGCAGGCTAGAGCTGGTGGAGCCAGGCTCTGGACCAGAACCTCCCAGAGTTTGCACAGCTCAAGCTCAATGTATGATGTAGCAACAGAGACACACACACACACAGAGGTGAAGCACCCCAATAGGTCAGAGCTGGGAGGAGCTTTCCAGCATGATGGGTGACTTGCAGGAGTGAAGGGACATCCAGTTTATTGAGAAAGAACTGAACCTAAGCCCACATGCCTACACTTACAGTATTCCCTACCCTCTTTCTAAAAAGGCAAGAAGGAGTGAGCTTTGAAACTTTCCGTCTTCCGTCTTTGCTGCAGACTCTTCATCCAAGAAACCATTTTTACTACAAGTGTTAGGAGATGCCTCAGTCCCCATGCCCTTCAAAGAATAGCCAAGGGACAGTGGCACACATCACCCCAAAGATCAGCTGACTGGCTTCTCTCATATTTTGTCATCAAGGAAGTAGAGGATACACAAATGACAGTGACATGACCAGTGTCTCCCAACCTGAGCTAGAGAGGGCTCCAATGCAATGTCCTGGTATCTCCACCAAGTTGTGGCCATAAGCATGTCACCCTATGTTACAGGCTGTCTCCTGGTCTGCTGGCCAGGGTCCCAGAGGCTTATCCAAGTTTTCCTCCCTCCTTCCTCCAGATCTAGGTTCAGCTTGCCCCTCAAACTCTAAAACTCAGCCAATGTCCCCAAGTCCATGATGTAGGTGCCCCCCATCTCACGCCCCCACAGCTGCAGCAGAAGTGCACGAGGAGTGAAAAATGCAGCCATCAGCACTTCTATTTACAGTGATCCTATTGTGTTAATTACTTAAGGCTCATGTCTCTGAGAGATAGACACAATGTTATTCTTGCTTATAACTGGGGGAGGGGCTTCCCTTTGAGCTCCATCCACTCCTTAGAAGGAAAACATGGAAGCAGGGTTTGAGGTTCCAAGAAAGGGATTTGGGCACCTCCCCTCTCGCCACCTCTTTGTAGCCACACACCTGAGTAAATTGCTTGGGATGGCAGACCTGAAAGGGCTTTCCACCCCATCCTTCTGCTTAGCAGGCTGTGGGGGAGGGGCTTTCCATGTTGCCGGTAGAACACACTGAGGAGGGGGAGGAGGAGGGGGAGGAGGGGGAAGGACCACAGAGAAGATACGCATCGGCTTCAGGAGAGCATAATAGGAAGACTTCAGGGTGATGTATGGTTCTGGGGACGTTATTAATGATTTGCTGATTTTTACCTTTAAAACCTTTGGGCAGATTATTTATTATGTCCTTGGCGTATCTATGATCTATGGAGGGTGCACTAATCTCTAAGCACGCCCCCCCCTTGTGTCCCTACTCCTTTACAGTGTCTAATTAGGCTGAGATGCTGCCCTATCTACCAGGCTCCACCCCACACCTGAGCAGGAAGGAGGCCAGATCTGAGATTCATGTTTTTGCCCCATGGAGCCTACAGAGCAGGGATTCTGGTTCCTATGCCCAGCTATGCATGAGATTGCTGTGTGACCTTGAACTGAAGCATGAAGCATGACTTTTCTGGGCCTTGTCTCATGAAGGAGGCTGCTAGAGAGATCAGGCATCAGTTAGAGTAGAAAGCAAGACACATAGCCCTGCTGGCATGAAAGTCTCAAACTCCTGTGACGAGGGACTAGAAAATAGTGGTGGCACTTCCAAAGGCTCAGAGTCCTTCCTCATCCTGGGCCTTCTGTCTGTGCCTGCTCAGCACAAGGCTTCAAATCCTCCCAGGATGGAGAGACTTCAGATCATGTAGTGATTGGAGACACTATGGGTACAAGAAACCAGATGCAAGAAGAAGGCCATCGTGGCTG
The DNA here is from genome assembly GCF_003668045.3 of Cricetulus griseus. NCBI lineage: Eukaryota > Metazoa > Chordata > Mammalia > Rodentia > Cricetidae > Cricetulus > Cricetulus griseus. Next base: position 219,080,451 of record NW_023276807.1, on the reverse strand, counting down.
GCAGACCATGTGCCTCAGGCAGAACTGTGGAAGAGAGAAGAGTGCATTCCCCCCACCCTCAAGTCCCAACCCCGCTCCAGGAGCCAAGGATCAATTTCCTACCCTGGCAATTCTCTTCTAGAGGCCAAGTACATCCTGGCCCCAGCCTTGCCTCAGATTGCCAAGTGCTCCTCCTATGCTAGTCTGTATTTTTGAGGACCTAGTGGGTCTTTGGACCAGGACTTGGGTGGCTAGCCAGCTGGAAGGAGTCCCATCCTGCCTGGGGTCTAGGGAGAGGCCAGGGGTATGACTCTAGGGGCCTGTTTGTCCCAGCTGAATTCCATGTCACCTCTGAAAGTGCAGGACAGAGGGTTCCAAAATCCTGGTTTCACTTCTCCTAAACTATGCTTTTCTTTCTAGAATGGCTGTCAGGTCACCATCTGGGGCCATCAGATCCCCTCCTCAGGCAAGCAACACTTCAAATCTCAGCTGCTTCACTGCCAAGCACCCACTACCCGTAGAGCCCCCTGCCCCACCCATGCATGTATACACACATGCACAGACATGCACAGATGCATATAGTCACATGGCCATACATACTTGCCTCATGACTTATCTATCTTCTCTTGAGCCCATCACCCCAGACCACAGCTCCTCACCCCAACCTCAGCCATGACTACTGGCCCCAGCTCTAGCTTTGCCTCCCAGAGTGACTGCACCCTCAGTAATAATACCTGCCCAGAACCTCCAGTAACCTACCCTTTGGCTGCTGTGGCTGGGGGTCACTTTTGGAGCTGTTCCCACTGTACCTCAGCTTCCTTAACTGTCACCCAGTGGGCACCACACTGGGATAAAAACCACCTGTGCAGCAGGACGTGGGGCTTCAGACCAACGGATACAGGATGGGTACTCTAGCTTGTGTGCTTATAAAAAGGGGAACAACAGACCATAGCTTCCACTCTGTATAAGCACCTGTTGTCAAAAGGCCTGGCAGAGACCAGTGACTCAGGCCAGAATGAACCCAATGCTCTTTAGCTTTATCCTAGGGTTAAAGGGCTCTGAACCCAGAAACCTTCTAACTTCTTACCCTTATATCCAGAGCTTCTATCATTACTATTACTATTATTATTGTTACTTTAAAACAAAAATTTATTTTATTTTATTTATGTGTATGTGTGTGTGCACCTGTCACATATGTGCAGCTACCCTTGGAGACAGCTTGATGTAGGTGATGGAAACTGAACTCGGGTCCTCTGGAAGAGCATCAAACTTTCTTAACCACTGAGACATCTCTTTAGCCCTTAGGTTTTTTTTCTTTTGTTGTTGTTGTTGTTTTGTTTTTTTTTTTTAGAGCAGATCTCACTCAGTAGCTCAGGCTAGCCTGGAACTCACTATGTAGCCCAGGCTGGCTTCCAACTTTCAGCAATCTTCCTGTGTCTGCCTCCCTAACTCTGGGATTACGGGTGTGAGCCACCACTACCTCTTAAGGACTTGATTCTGAGGTACAGGGAGGGACCTCAGATGTGCTTGGAAGGCAGAGGCAGGAGGGGAAAGCTTTGCTGCTTCTTGATAGCAGAAAACTGCTCTAGAGGCTTCTCTTCATCCTGGCCCCTGGAGATGTTTGCAACCACATGCTCTGTTGGGTCTGCGTCTCCTGGCAAGCACAAGCCCATGTGCTGTGGCCGAACAAAGTAGGATGTGAGGCTCAGGCTTGTCCCAGAAAAGTGAGTCACACCACCCTTCCGTCCCTGCACCCAGCCAGTGCCTGTCCTCTGGCTTTGTCCTTTCCTGGAACCGTATGACTGACTGATTGATGGGGCTGTGAGAAGTCACCCAGTTCATCCTGTGCCCGGAGGAAGGGTGCTCTGGAGCCAGCCTTGGATTCAGGAAGCAATCCTGCTCTTTCTGGGAAAGAACTCGGGAAGAGTCAAAAACCAGGAGAGGAGGCACAGGCCCATTTCCCTGAGGCCTTGGGATAAGAGGCAGGCACCCGTTCTTGGCTCCAGCCTTCTCACCATTACAGAGCTGTGACTGCTTGCATGCCAGCCATCTCAGGGCATCCTAGTGTTAGCCATGCACTCCACAGAGCAAAAGGAAAGATTATTTGCTGAGCTCAGAGGGAGACTGGGTGCCTCACCTGGCACAGGTTCTGTGTCCCTGGGCACATAGGCTGGTGGCAGCTGGACCCCACACAGGTCCAGTGCTGCAGAACACAGCCTGTACTGCAGAGCAGAGAGCCCAGGGCTTCTGGGCCCAGGGCATGGCATCTTCAAGTCCTGACGAGTCCTGATGACCAAGCTAGGCTGCATCTGAGGCATTAGCCCAGGAAGGGACACAGTACTAATTAGAGCATTGACCACCAAGCCCAGGCCAGGGTGAGCCTGTGGGCTGGGCAGGGAGACTACTCTCAAAGTTCAGCCTATGGCCCACACAGCTGCTCCCCCAAGGGCAGCTTCAGTTTGGAACTGAGCCTACATCTTCTTGTTATAGCAGGTCAGAGGGAAAGAGGGAGGGAGAGGCATAGGGGGGTGGGGACCAGTCCAAGTAGAGAAAGTTGGCTCACTCTGCTTCAGGTGACTTGGTTGGTGCAACCTAGATTTCTGGGTTCTTGGATATTGGTCTTTACAGAGGCCTGGGCAGGTTAAGCTGTCAGTTGGGCTCTGCACAGAGGAGTAGGGACAGGGTTGTGGTAGGAGAATGACCTTTACCCATCTAATTGCCTCTCAAGAGATGAGTGGAAAGGGAGACTGACTCTGGCTGACCCCCATTGTCCCTTGGGCAGACCATGTAATGAGGGAGGGCAAGGAAGCCGACCTCTGGAAGTACATGAATGTTTGTGCACGTGGTGCGTAGGTGACTGTGTACACAAGAGCGAGGATGTGCATGTGTGTGAATGTGTGTGTACACACCTGTCTAAGTGGGTGACTGTGTGTGCGAATGCCTGTGAGCCTGCATGTGTACAAGCATGCAGTCACATGAGTGGGTCCACAGATGGAGTAGGGCATGGTGCATGAGCCTCTCTGGGTGGTCCAGTCCTGGTGGAGTATCTGATGACTGACTCCATGCAGGCAATGTGGGGAGGGGTGTCGAGCTGGTTTTCCTGGGTTGTTATGAAAATTTGTGCTAAGGCTGACCTCAGACACCGGGGCAGAGTGTCAGGGAGGCAGAACTGTCTTGTTTTCTTTCTGCTTCGAGTACTCTTCTTGATCATGCAAGTGAAGAACAAAGCAGCTAGCCTGAGGTTGTTTGCAGTCCCTCTTGAGGCCTCCCTGCCGGCAAGCTGGTGCTTGTGGCAAGGCCTTCACAGCCTAAGCACAGGTCACCTTTCCTCTGGCCACAGGAGTGGTCAATGAAGCTTGTGTCTGGGAGACTCGGGTGCTGGGATCTGGTGAAAAGGGAGGTGGGGCCAGGGGATCGGGGTGTGTGGTCTGGATGTCCAGGGACTAGAAGAAGATCTGTTGTTGACTGTGTTCTAGGAGGACAAGAGGTTTGAGATATTGAGATATGGAGAAAGTCTGGGGTCTGAACCCAGAATCCCCTGGCTGTGTGAACACTTCTCCAGGAAGGCTCTGTCAGTTGGGTATAGGACTGGTCAATTCAACAGAGTGCTCAATTCCTCTTTTATTAAAAAGGAATGGAGCAGAAGTCCTAACCAGACCAACATGACCCGTCTCTGGTTGTGAACTCTAGACATGGATTTTGGCTCCTTAGACATTGTAAAGTTGCCTTTCGGGCCTGAACCTCTGTAGGGCAGAAGGGTTGCTCCACTCTCCAACCATTTAAGGCTGAAAGGTTTTGGGTTGCCATGGCTACTGTGAGCCCTTGTAAGCATTTGGGTGATGGATGATTTGGGTTTTTATCCAGCAGCCAGCTGAGGCTATAGGAGTGCCACCTTCCCAAGAGATGCTCTGCCACAGAGGCCTGCACAGCTTGGCTGCCATAGTAAAAAGGCGGGGAGAATACACCAAGGTCCCCACCTTAGCTATCACCATAAAACTCCTTATCTCAAAGTGAAAAAAATAAAAAAGCTCAGGTTGTCCATTAGCAACAGATCTTTTAAAAGATAAAAAGCAGAAATAAATGCGGACTTAAAGTAGGTGAATCTGTAACCAAGAAAATCCCACAAAGAGATACATTTTCAGTGTGACACTGGCTTCATGGACCTGGGGAGGCCACTCCTGACATCTGCCCACAAGTAGAACATTACTGGGAACATGATACAGTCGTCCCAGCAGAAAGAATCCCACTGAAGTTACTTTCAGTATTTTGCAATGAATTCACTCAGCAAAGTGTTCAGTGCCTTTAGTTAAGTTACTTATTCACACAACCTAGATTGAAAAGAAAGAGAGTAGGGAGATACAATAGAAAAGGACGTGGACTTTGAGCGTGTGGTATCTCCTTTGCAATCCTGGCTTTGCAGCTGGGTCAACTTAGGCAAGTTTCTGTATCTCCCCTGTGCCTTGATTGCTTCCTTTGTGAAATGGACATGAGAATGCCTGTTTGCATACCTGATAGATACACCTGGAAGGTTAAATGGGACTGATTCCGTGAACGGTACAGGATGATACCAAGTGTATCATGAGTTTTGAACAAATGGGAATTATAAATGCAGTGTTGAAAATGCCCCAATGTACATGCAATGATGTCTCTCGCATCTGCTCATTTGCTTCCACAGCAACGCAGGTTGTGGGGGTGGAGCCTATGTCATGGTGTAGAAACTGAGATGTGAGCTCTGGATTTGAACCCAGGTCCTCAAATCCCAGGTCTCATGCCCTTTCTACTTTTTTTTTTTTAAAAAAAAAGTATTTTTATTTTGCTGTGTGTAGAATATGTACACATAAAACAGCATTGGTGTAAAAGTCAGAGGACATTTTGCAGGAGTCAGTTCGTTCCCTCTACCATGTGGGTCCTGGGGACCAAGTTCAAGCCCTCAGGCTTGGCAGCAAGCACCATTACCCACTGAGCCATCTTGACAGTTCCTGTCTTCTCTTGATGAATAACACCATTTTAATACATAAGGGTAAGGCTGACTGCTGCAGGCATTTGGGAGGCATTGGAACATCTCTTGGTGATGGAGACCTCATATCATAGATGAGGTATATTCTGGATGTTTCTTGACAACTAGTAGTGATAAGAGATGGACAACTGTGCATGCCGCCACATCCAGACACCTGGTTGTATCTAAGTCACAATATAATCTTCTGGGAAAGGGAGGATGCTAAGGAATAGCCAATTCTCTACTTTGAATGACAAGTGGTTTGCTAGAGCATGGCCATCCAGGTCCTCCACCCAGTGTCAATATCAACTACTGCTGATTGACTGTTGGGAAATCAGTTCAGTTGGGAATGACTGCTCAACCTCCAGGAGCACTGTACTTCAAATATATTTTTAAAAGGTGAATTTGTGCACGCATGGTGGAAGGAGAGAAGCAACTCCACAAAGTAACACTCTGTCCTTCACACACATGCTGTGGTACTCAAGAGCCCCTATGAAACGATAAATAAATGAATGTAATAAAAGACTCAAATAATGGCAGAATTTCTTTAACTAACAGCAAAAGACACATGTAAATCAGTTCTTTTTTGAAAAATGAGTTAGTCTAGTCATATAATTTATAGGGAATGGGTCTTGTTAAACCCTAAAATGGGTTTTAATTTCATTAGTATTCAGATATATCTGGAATGGTGTCACATGAAATGAGATCCCGTGCTTGTCCATGTAGTTAGCCAGCAAACTCTGCTTTTCAAGGCCCATGCTGAATACTGGTGAGCACTCAGGGATCTAGAGGATGCTGGTTGAAGCTGACCTTCAGAAAACAATGTCCCAAAATGAATTATGATTCACCAAAATGCTGGCATCCTTTGACCCTGTAAGATCAAGCCTGGGAATCAAGTCTAAAAGAAACATCTAGAAGTTGGCCAAGGGGCCTGGGCAGGGGGCAAATGTTTTGCTTGCTGGTCTGCTGGTATATTTTGTGTTTTTGAGCCAGGGTTTTGCCACATATCCCAGGATGGCTTCAGACTCTCAGTGGAGCCCAGGTAGGCCCTGGATAGATGGAGCTCCTCCTACCTCAGCCCCCTGAGTGCTGGATTTCCCAGCCTGCGCTGCCATCATCAATATGGAAACATTTTTCGGGACAAAACAATGGAAAACTAAGGTGTTTGGGTGCACATATCTGCAATCCAATATAAGCCCAGCATTGGAGAGGCTGAGGCAACAGAATCTAAAGTTTGAGGCTAGTCTGGGCCACAAAGCCAGCCCAGGCTACATAGCAAGACTATTTGAAAGATATTTAAATGTATGGGTTTGGGAGATGGCTCAGCAAGTAAAGTGCTTGCTGTGAAAGCATGGGTTTGGGTCTCTGGAACTCTTTGAAAATCCAGCTGTGGCTACATGTGCTTGCAAGTCTGGAACTAGGGAGGTAGAGACAGGCAGATCCTGGGGCACTTCCACCAGCTAGCAAGCTCCAGGTTTGACAAGAGGTCCTGCCATAAAAGAAAATTTAAAAAGTGGAGAAATGATTGAGAAAGACTTTCCATTGTCAGCCTCTAAACTCTACATGTGCCTGCTAGGCACGTGCACTGGCATTTAATATAACAGAGGTAGGGAGGGAGGGGGAGGGAGAGGAGGGAGAGGGAGAAGAAGAAGAGAGGGAGGAGAGGAAGATCAATGATAAGTTTTTCTATTACCATCTAGAAAAATTCTTCAGTAATTAAAATATGAATTTGAATTTTTAAGCATTTATCTTATCCATTTATAATAAGTTCTTATATATTGAAGCGTTTGGGAAAGCAGATATAAATATTATACAGAGAACAATCCCCATGAAACATGCAGAATACAGAATATGATGGAGAGCATTGCACCCAGTCTTTTTCCAAAGCTGTCTACAATCACTGGTCCATGGGAGTCACTTCTCCTTCTGGCTCCTTGCTTCCCCTTCCCCTTACAAATAGTATGAATTGTGGGGGATGGAGCCTAGGACATTGGGGCTGAGAACAAACTTTATCCCATGACCCTGAATGTCTCTGCTTTTTCCAAGTATTTTCACATCTGCAGAGTCACCACATATAGTCCAGACCAGCAAAAAAAGTTCCTCAAAGTCAAAAGAGGTGAGTGTTCTCAGAGAAACCAAGGGGAAAGTAACGGCGGATCGATAGGGAGAGAGAGAGCACGCGCACAACTCCCTCACAAGAGCCAACACAAACAGAAGGTCCAACAAGTCTTTCCAGACCCTTCTATGCTCTTGAGCTGTGTGGATAGAGGAACCGGCTGACATCTGGTAATATGTCATGAAGTTTAGCTCCTAGGGACAGCATGGTGTGGTCATCTTTGGCAAGTCCTTTTCATTGCTGTTACTGTCAAGGTTGAACCCGGAGCCACAGATAAGCTAGGCAAGCACTCTGCCACTGGGCTATAGTCCCAAACCCTGAAACCATGTTTCACTAAGTTGCCCAAGTTGGCTTTTGAACTTGCTCTACAGCCCAGGCAGTCTTGAACTTCCTATCCACCCGGCCTTAGCCTCCTGAGTAGCTAGGCCTGCAGCTCCAGGGCGGGTAGCAGTTCCTTGGTCTTTGTCCTTGTTCCTTATACATCCCCAGTGGCTTGAGCCTCTCTTGGGTACATGGGTACTATATTTACGCAGGTATCACTCAGACTCATTGCTATCCTATCATTTGATGTCTAGAAATCTAAATCGTCCTGACCAATGCCATCTACCCTACCCTTGACCTGGGTACAAACTAAGCTTCCAGCTGTTTCTTCATCTTCCACACCACAGACTTCTCCTTCCCTCTGCTTTGGAGATCTTGGGCTGGAGGGGGCTTCTTGTTCAGATGAGGAACTCTCTGGGTACATCGTGGTACCTTCTCTCTCTGCATGCAATACCCGGCTGTTCTTGGCCTTGGTGAACTTGAGCTCTCCACTTGAAAACTTTTCTTCTGAGCTCTTCTGAGACACCTGTGAGCAGATGCCCAGAGATGATGCCCTGGAGGAGTGTGCTGTGTGGTGGCATTGGGGGCCTGGCCTTCTATGGTAGTTGTAGAGCCTCCCCTCTTGGTCTAGGCTGATGTTTTTAGAAACTGCCCTCCTCTGGCTCTCTCCAGAACTACCCCAAGGGCCATTCTCCTTTTCATCTTGATTTCCTCCTTCTACCTCTGACTGTCTTTCTCTGGAAGCATCCCGAGTCTCCACAGAGTGACCATCATCACCCTGTCTTCCTGAAGCCTCCCAAGAATCTCCTTCTCTAAAGCTCTGGTGCTGGGTTTCTTCCTCAGTCATACACTCCTCTAACTGCTGGTTTTCTTGTGCAGCACTGATGTGGATTTCCCCTTCTCTTGCAGTGGCTGCGTCCTCTTCTGGAACATGGCAACCAGCTCCTGCTTTCAAGAACTCAGAGTCCTCCTCTCCTCTCAGCCTCTGCCTCCCTTTCCCCTCTTCTTCCTCATCTGCCCCAGACCCCGGGGCCAACCTCAGCTCCTGCTTCTGATGAGTTCCCTGGACAGTTTGAGGGTCCTCCTGAGGCAACATCATCCCTGCCTTCTGGGGGGGCACCTCCATGGCCTCTCCATTCCTACCTTCTTTCTTGCTCTGTAGAATTTGCTGTAAGTCAAAGGCCTTTCGGACCGGTGCGCTGAAGACTGCTGTTGCACCCTTTGGGAATCTAGGGGTCATCTTCTTTTTCAGGCAGACTTCACAGGGACAGAACTCATCCCCCATTCCCCCCACACCTGGCCTGGTCCCTAAGGCTGTGCTGAGAGTGGACCCATCCTCCAAGGCGAGGGAGGGGGCACCCTGGCCGGGGAAGGCTGAGAAGTTTCTCAGGCCCTGAAGGCGACGCCTGCGCAGTGCTGTCTGTAGAGATGTCTGACCTCTGAGGGCTTCCCGGGGAGGTTCTGGGACCATCCTCCCTGCCCGGCTCTGGATCTTCCTCACTTCCCTGACAGTGCTTGCTTGAAGCCGTCGGCCCACATCCTGCTCCAGCTCAGTCACAATCTGGTCCAGTTGGCTGTTGTCCTGAAGGTTCCATCGGGCTCGGAGTTCAGTTATGGCACCAGCCAGGTGAGCCATGAAGTCTTTCTCTACCTTCTTCAGCAGCTTGGACACCCAGATGGGGTCAGGGTCCAGAGCTCTCCTGTGGGCAATGGGTGTGTTTGTCTCCCTGGTTCTTGAGCTGGCCTTGATACCTGCTTGCTCGCTGCCCGTTGCAGCCACTCTGGACTTCCCTTCCAACCCCAGCTCCAATACGTGAAGACTTTGACCCTCATTAGTGTTTGAGTTGCTCTCACGGAAACGGCAAGGGGACTCTGTGGGTTCCTCTCTCCCATCTAGGGGCCATAGTCCTCCGGAGGCAACATCTCTTCCTGCTTCATCTTTTGACATTCTGGTGTCTTCTGGTGAGCTCTCCCTGTCCCAGGAGCCAGCGGGAAACTTTTCCTGACTGCAGACTCCAGACCTTTCTTCTGGAAGCCCTTTCCCATGGACTCCATCTCCCTGTAGCCTCTCTTTTACTCTCCCTTTTTTCTCTTCTGATTGTGCCTCCTCTTCCAGCGTTGTGCTTTGGATGGATTGTTCTGGAGTGTTGCTCCACTTCTGGTTCCTGCCACCTTTACCTGACTCCTGCCCACTGGTGGCACAAGGCCACATCTGGGAGCCAGATGAGGCTGTGGAATGACTCAGTACCCCTGGGTACCCCTGGTTCCCGGAATCGGGTCTTTGAGAGGGGATTTTCAAGGGTAAATCTACCCTGTCCGGAGCCAGGGTATTATCCATGGCACAGGGCACACTGCCCTCACCGGAGCCTCCAGAGCCACTGCTGACATCCACACCAGAGGAGGAGGTAGGTGTGAAGTCCTCAGTTCCCAGCAGAGCCTGGTGTGAAGAGAGCTTCCTGAGGTCAATGGCCAGCTGGGCTTGCCCAAGCTCACTCCCAGGCCACAAGGCCTGGGAGATGTTCAGCATCTCCTTGTACTTAGGGGATTCTTCAAGCCTGGTGTTGCCATCAAAGAAATGGAGCCTGGCAAGGCAGGCAATGAGGGCCCCAGCAGAGTAGCTGAGCCTTTGGGCTACTGTGCTAGAGATCTCTGGTAGACTGCTGGGCCGGTCTGGCTTGGAGCCCAGCAGGGCCTTCATGATCTGTGTGGAGGCTGAGACCCTGCTGGGGAGCGCATATAGGCTCACACCATGGTCCACAGTGGTCTCCTCTCCTATTCCAGCTTCTGCGGGGGCCTTGACTCCTTCACCCGATGCTGCATCGTGATGGGGGTCACCTCCTGGCTTGTAGTACTCAGGACCAGACCCTGGGAGGTCTCCTGTTGGCTCTGGCTGCTCATCAGTGACCCCTTCTGGGGGCTGCTGTCTGGCCTGAGCCAGTTCCCTCAGGGCTTTCAAATAACAGTCATCACCAAGGTCCCCCTCAGGACTTTCTGGGCCATCGCTGGCCACCTCTGTGCTCTCACCTTCCATCTCCCATGTCATGAGTACTGGCTTTTCTGGGATGTTGCCTAGCCACTCACGAACCACAGCATCTGGAGAGGTGTGGGGCAGAGCAGTGGGTGTCACACCACCATCTGCCTGCTCCTCAAGGCTTCCCCTGGTACCAGGGGACTTCCCCAGCAGAGTCTTCCTGGGCTCATCATGGCCATCAGCTTGATTATGGTCACTTCTGGGACCACTGCTGCTTGTAGGATCATTTCTGGAACATGTTTGCTCCTGTGGGGGAGTTGGGCAGAAGCTGCTGGTCCCCCAGCAGGCCTCAGAGATGGGTGCCTGTGCTTGACCAGTGGGGACTATGAGGACAGAGGATGCTCCAACCTGTAAACAGCAGCAATCTTGGTGGGTTCCAGGATCTTCTACCTCAGGCCATGGGTCCAGCAAAACAGAGGGTGAGAAAGGCTCAGGGGTGGTCCCTGCATCTTCCCACAGGCAACCAACCTCTTCCCTGTGAACAGGAGTGGGAGCTGGAGGGCGAGCTTGGCACTCAGTGTCTCCTGCTGGCTCTGCAGAGCAAGTGCTAGGATGGTAAAAGCTGGAAGCACAGTCTGAGTCACTGGTGGGTATGATGTTGGCTTTGCTGGTGGCTTGTGGGTCCTGAAAGTCAAGAGACCTAGAGAATGGTGATCTAAGATGCCCGGAGGCTTGATTTTCAGCACTGGGTGAGTTTGGAGGAAATCGTGGTGTGGGGCCTCCTGGGCAAGCCTGTTCTCCTTCCTGAGGCATTGGCATCTGCAAGGCTGTGTCCAGTGAGGGTTGAGTGTCCCTACAATAATGACACTGCCTGGCATGGCCTTTCTGAGCCCCTTGGCAAGGGATAGAGACATCAGGCAAGCATACAATACTAACTGGCCTCTTCTGCTTTTTCTGCCTTTGTTGGGCTGGGGCACTGGCAGGAGCTGAGAGAGCACCTCTCTCACCGTCTGAAGAGCCAGAACAGCCTGGAACCAGGGGCAGCCTCAGGTCAGGCTCACCTCTGGCTTCCTGGTCCCTGGTGCTCCGATTACACTGCTCTGTCTGAAAATCCATGCGGCTCAAAGATAAGAGGCTCTGGGTGGAAATACCTTGGGTGGCTTGCCCCTGGGAAACCATGACCCTCACCTGACTTGAGCCTCTGTGGCACTGGCCACCACACTCACTGGACCCTTCGTGAGACTCAGCACTGACTGATGTATCAGAAAGGGCCCTTTCTATACCTTGGGTCTCAGGTCCCAAGCCACAGGGTCCTGTGGCTAGGCAGGGGCCCTTCTCAGCTTCTAGCTCAACCCCACTTGAAGAGGCTGAGGAGGCTGGATGCAAGGTGTCACTGTCTGTCTCACCTTCTGTTGTCCAGGGACAGCAGGGGCCTGACTGGGCACTTCTAGGGTGCCTGGGACTTGAGACTGGGCTGGCATTATTGTTGCCATGTCCTTTCCTATCATTGGCCACCTGGCTGCAGTGGCTCCTGCATCCAGAGGGCTTAGACAGGCCCCACCTCCTCCTTCGAGTTTGACCTGTACCCCCAGGGGTGGTCAGGGGGTTCCTCCATATGTCATAGTTGGGCTGTGATTCCTGGTCCAAATTAAAGACTCCCTGGTATCCTCCATCATAGGGGCCCAGTCCCTGAGCCCCATGTGCCAAGAACCCCCAGGGGTAGCCTTCCTGTCTACAGCAGAAGGGATCAGCCTCCCTCAGGACCTGGCCTTCCCCACTGGCTGGAGTGAAGACACTGGTATGCCCCACCCTCTGTGACCACCGCAGGGTATCCTCTCCTAGAAGTTGGAAGCGGACTTTCATCTCCACAGACAGGCTGCCATCCTCGTTCATGCAGACCTTCTTCTCCACATCATCAGCAGCCACCAAAGAGCCATGTGGAGCAGGTGTGTCCTGAGGGCGCCTGTCCAAAGCAGGCCCTCCCCAGTCTTGATGACCCAGTGCTGTATGGTTACTGAGACCAGATCTCTCTGACATCAAGGACACCTGCTGCGGCCTGCTGCCAGACCTGGCCCTCGAATGCATCACACTCTGCTTGGCATTTGGTCCCCAGCCACCTATTGCACAGCGGAGCAAGAGAGAAGAGAACAAGGCATTGAGTTACTGGAGAAAGCAACAGCAGAAAGACAAGGGCAGAGCCATTCCAGAAGGTCCTGTGGATGCTACAGAGCACTAGAAAGAACTGAGTGTGAATCTGACCCAAAGTTACCAGGTACCCGCTATTTCTAGATCTGCAGCTCATTGACACTGCTACAGTATATGCAGCCATGCACATAGTACTTGCTGTACATTGAGTTGTTGCACAGAAAGCTTCTTGCACGGAACATTCGCTGCATATGAATGCTTGCTGAAAGGCACCAGCACAATCGGGGTCTGGAGAGTTGGGGCATTGCAGGTGGAAACACACTGTGGAAATTCATTGACCTGGTCCAGGAGGCAAGCTCAGGCTACTGCCTGTGATCTGACCATAAACTGTAAGCCGACATCATGGTGATCCATCTCCCTCACAATAGCCAGGCTCATGGGCTGAAGAAGATTGCCAGAATAGGTCTAGACACACCACACCAGTTTGTGATAGTCTAGCCTGCCCCACAGACAGAAGAAAAGGGTGGGGCCTCAGGTGATATAAAGTAGCCCCAGAGAAGATGGAGTCCTGAGTGTTTCTCATTTCATCTCCCAAACTATGCTTGGTGGGATGCACTTATGTCCAGCAGGACAGACCTCATGATCAAGCAAGCCTGGTGCTCTTCTAGTATGTGCCAGACATTGTCTTTGTGTCCCAGCCACTGGTATGCCACAGCTGCTGGCACTGTTGCTGGTCATTTTCTTAATGGAGTTCCACAAAGGACAGCCCTTTGTTTATTCACCAAACTCTATTATCAGTCCAGTAGTTTGGCTGTAATTTTATTCTGCATTTGTGAATCATGTTCTCAAAATAATGCATATTTTAATGATGAAGCCTACACCTTTGCCCACTGTGGGCTTTTCTGATGGAGCTACATGTCTGAATGAATGGCCCATGGTCATGCTATGCTTTAATCACAGTAGCCAGCTATAGACCACCACTACTGCCTAAGACAGTCATGACTCTGAAGGACTCAGTGCTACCTATACTCACAGGGCTCAGCACCTCCACGATGACATGCCTGCCGGGAATTTTTTTTTTTTTTTTAACAAATTTTATTGGAATGTTTCAAATGACTTAAGGGGTTCAGGAAATACTTGAGATGAAGAATCTATTAGAATTAGAAGAGCTACTGTTTCCATGGACTGACAGATACCGCCGGGAATCTTAATTGGTAACTTTAGACCCCAGCAACCTTGAGCTCAAATTTCCATGTGTCAAAGTCTACACTGATCTCAAGCATCCCCAGCAACGTTCTGCTCAGTTAAGGCTGATGGAAGAAGGAAGAAGCAAGAGAGACCCAAAGTGCCTGCAAGACCTAGGAACTGGGCCAAAGCACCTTTCCCATGGACCTGGAAGTGATAACAACCAAGCCCATGGAGCCACTGTCCCCTTTGAAAGAAGCCATGGAGGTCCGGAACCTACTCACCACGTCCACTCCTTGCAGTCACACCAGATAAGGTTCTTGTCCTGGCCCCTCCAACATTTTCCATCTCCAGACGTCTGAAGGCCTCATTCCCAGCACACACCAGCAGGGAGGGACCATCGAGGAGTGTCAGCAGGGAGTCCACCTGGAGGAGGGGAACATGGAGTTGGGAGCCTGGTCTACAGAGACCCTCTGCTCCAGAAGGCCCAGGAAGGAAGATGGGATCTCCTCAGCTCTTCTAACTCTTGCACAGGCCATTCTGGTTTCCCACATCCCACAATGCTTCCATCACAAGCCAGGGTCTGAGAACCCACTGCCTGCAGGATCTCATTTTCTGTCTCCACCATCTGAGAGCCTGTGACCACAGGTTACTTTGGGTAGAAAGTACCCAAAGTACTTGAGCCAGCACATGAGCCAGCAATCGTGCTCTTTAGCACGATTTCTTGCAGCACTTTTCATGTGGATGTCTGATTATCAGCCTATTATGTCCCCAGGTAGAGTTTTCTTCAGTATTTGGTGACTTTCCAGTATAATTCAAGCCAGTTGCCTCTTCTTGAGTGAACCAATGAGGGCAAAGCACTGCTCTCCCAGAGAGCCCGTCTATTCTCAAATTCTACCCTTCCCTTAGAAGCACCAGCAGGACATGCTTCTGCCAACTGCTGGCTCAGAGATGAGCAGGGTACATCACTCCAGGAAATAGACTTCACCCTTAGAGTATTTCCCTAGCCCCAGAGGCCCTGTATATCTGAAGGCCTGTATTACAGCATGAATGGCAGTATGCACTGTCAGGGACTTTTTAAAGTGTACATCGTGTTCTTTTAAATAATTTCAAATTAGAAGGGTGTGCTCAGTAACAAAGAGACAAACACCCCTGATGGGGGATGTCTTTCTGTGTATATGTTTGTCTTATTGGTTGATAAATAAAGCACTGTTGGCCAATAGGGGAGCAAGTTAGACAGGACTAGGAGAGAAGGAGAATTCTGGGAAATGGAGTAAACAGCAGGGTAGCCATGTGAAGAGAGGACAAATTCCGCTGGTATCCTCGATAAGTCTTTATAAAATATATAGATTAATAGTTATGATTGATACTTAAGGCAGAGCTAGCAGATAAGAAATCCTAGTCACTGGCCAGCAGCATTGTAATTAATATAAATCTCTCTGTGTTATTTGGGGGCCCTAACATGGTGGCGGAACTCAGGCGGCTGGCAGAAAGAGTTATCATTACATACCCCCCCATGGAACTATTAGAATAATCAAACCCCAGAACACCAACAACACCAAATGTAAGAAGGTAGGACATCAGGACCTGTTACTCATGTCCCATATGAATGAAAAGTGGTCTAGCCAATCTGGAAGACAGTTTCTTGCAAAAACCAAGCACATGAGCCAGCAATCGTGCTCTTTAGAATTTATTCAAGGGACACATATCCCCTCCCCCTAATCACACACAACTTTGTTTTACTCTACCACCTAGCCCAGTTCTTTAAGAGAGCCCTTTGTTCTTTTAACTTCAAGGTACATTTATTCTTTGGGTAGATTTCTCTTCCATCTCACAAATACTGAGGAGGCAGTGGATTGCCAGGGATTCTTGCATTACAAATCCACTCAGGGACCATGAAGGGTGTCAGGGACTGTTCAGGGGATTATTGGATTTGATTGACTCTTACAGAAGGAACAATGGCTAGGTAGTGGCTAGGAATTCCATCTGAGAGTCAAGGACTCAGAAAGACCAAGATTGGAGGGTTGGTGGCAAGGAAATCTAGAGAAGCAGCTCCCAAAGGCTCCCCCACAACTGGCTGGTGGGTGAGGAAACTGGTAAGTGGTCACCAAAAGGTGATTATCACATGGATAGATTGGCCTGCTCAGTGGGTGCCAGACACCCGGTGGGAAGCTAATCAAACTGAACCCCTCTGAACCACTGTAGTTATATAATGAGGGCATTTCTGTTGGGGGCAGTTTGTACTCACTGGAATGGAGTAGACATTTGTTTTGGCTAACGATGTTCCTCATCCATTCTCTTTTAGGATCACCATCTTGGGCTTACAGAATGCTCACTTAACATGGGTACAACCCAGGAAGATGGCTGACATCACAGCAGAAGATACGAGGCAGTGGGCTGACACCAATAGAAATGACTGTGTATCTGAGTATAGTGATGTACACCTTTGATCTTAGCACTCGAGAGGCAGAGACCAGCCTAGAATGCATAGTGAGTTCCAGGCCAGCCAGGGCTACATAGTGAGACTCTCTCTCAAGACAAACAATAAGAATTCACTTTGTAGCTATATGCTCCATCACCCTTATAATGTGGAATAATGGGATGGATATTCTCTGGAAGATTCCACATGGGAACCAGTTGAGAGGCACCCCTTTAGGAGGTCGAGCTGTGTCCCTGTAGGATGTGATACGCATTCCCAAGGCAAGTGATGTGAACTGTTTGCTTTTCTGTGAACCACAGACACCTGGGGATGCGAGTGACTCTTATTCTCACTAGAAGACAGACATCATGGAGGTGATGTGGCTTGTGGCAGTAAGTAGATATGATGCTTTTGCTTTTTTTTTATTTCTTGAGGCTACCCTAGACGCTCTGTGTAGCCCAGGCTGGTCTCCAATATGCAATTCTCTTGCCTTCATGAGTGCTGGGATTCTAGGCATGCACCACCACACTGGTTAGTAAATACAGTTCTGACTATAGGAGGCCCCAGCACTAAGCAGATACAGGCCCAGACTGTGGGGAGATAGAACTAAATCAGCCTATATCAGCTTGGTTTCCTGAAATCCCCACCTTTGTCAGAGACTCATGTTCTGCAGAACCTAGAAAGGTACCAGCTACACTTAACTAGCCTTTGCATTAGGACTGAGTGCAGGCTGTATTCTCCATGCACTGGTGCCTTTGATCAAGACTGAGAAGGAAGCTGTTTGGTAGACACTACCTCATCCCACTTCTGGCTGGTGTCGCTATATGCATGTAAGAATCAGGTGATGACAGCCGAGGTGGTCATGGCAGACTCTTCCCTCCAGTTACTCCTGAGAGTTGAGACGCAGCTGTGCTCTCTGAGAACTGCTTCCCATTGGCTGTCAACCCCACCAATGTGTTCTTGAACTCTACATTCACAGTGCTTCCAGCAAAGGCAGGAGCTACCTGCAGGATGTGGTGAGCTGTCTCTACAGACCCAGCCCCAATCCCACATTCCAGCTTTCCAGACCTGCCTCCTGATGTCCTGTGCTAAATCTCTCAATGCTCAAGGTACCCTAAGTGATCTGTTTCCTGCCCTAAACTCTCATGGAAATATGCTATTGAGAGGATGGCATAACAAATGAGGAGTATGTGCAACGCTCATAGCCTGCTGTGTGCTAAGCACTTACTAAGTGGGAGCTATGAGTAGGGTGGCAGAGAGAGAGAGAGAGAGAGAGAGAGAGAGAGAGAGAGAGAGAGAGAGAGAGAGAGAGAGAGAGAGAATCTGACTCAGGTCCTCACGCTGGCCTGGCAAGTGCTTTATTAATTGAGCCATCTCTCCAAGCCTGATGATGGTTGTTTGGTTAACAAATTTGACCCAATGTCTCCACACTTCACCTTTAATTAGCAGTGGGCAATCACGGATGCCTTCCTAGCCCAACTATGTATTTTGACCCTGGGTCCAAAGGTAATGCCTGCCCCCCATGCCCAGGGAGCCTACCTTCTTCCCGCTGATTGTGTACACCTGCTTCACGGGAAAGTGCAGAAGCTCCGAGGCTTTGCTGAGGAAGGCCTTCAGGCTCCTGGTGTTCCTGTGACTGAGAACCACTGTCTGCTGGCATCTAGGATCCCCATTCTTCACCAGTGTCAGCCTCCTTGGGGGCATGAGTCCCTTCCAGGAAGAGGATGTTTCTGGAGCTTCATGGCCACCTTCAAACCCCCGTGACTGTCCAGCAGAGGGGCTTTTCCTTTGCCGCCGGCCTGGCTCTCGGGGAGTTCTAGGGGGCTTCTTATCTGAACAGAGGTAGCAGCCCCCATCTTGCAGCTGCTCCAGGGCACTGAGGCCATGTAAGCCCCGGGGGGTGGTGACAGAGCGCACTCCGAAGGAAAGAGGCATGCGCTGAGACAGCTCATCCATTAGGGCGCTGAAGGTCTTGAAAGTACGCTGGTGAACAGCTAGGCGAACCCCAGCAAATTGGGGATCCCCTCTCTTGAGGAAGGTTATCTTCTTAGCTGGTGTCACCTCGGTGACAGAGGGAGTGTGAGCCACAGAAGGCAGAAGACACTGCCGGCGGCTTGGGGCAGGAACATCCTTTGTGTCTCCTGGGGTGCTGTTCATGATGTGGAGGCCCAGACAGCTATATCAAAGAAGGAAGAGAGGCTCAGAGGCAAGTCATAGCTTAGGACTATCTACTCTCTTTTTTTCATTATGGAGGTGCTTCCTGACACCGCAAATTAGGTCCATCCAGCTGTGCAGAGACAGTTCGATCCATCTGGGTTAAAAGGCAAAGATTTAGCACTGGAAAAATCTATGCCAACCCCTACACCCCCCATGACATAATCTCATCTGTAGAATTCAGCTTATTCTGGATAGGGGTTATAGTAAGCAAATGAATTTATACATCTGGAGCACTTAACATAGAGCAAGGGTGAAAAGTCTTTATTTTCTTCCCTCCTCTAGCTGTTTCTATTGCCCTCTCCTGACAACATGCTACCTGTCCTCCACCCGCACTGAATGTCCTCATGTTTTCCCATCTAAAAAATGTAGGTAGACAGAACAAAGAGTGATACTCACAGGTACAATGCTTTGGGTGGCCGGCTTCCCTCTCCTGCTGTCTCCCCATCAACCCTGGGGAGCTGTCTCTCTCAACTCCATTCCTCCAGCTGTCAGGTGGATGTCTTGGGTTCAAGCACTGGTTCCAAACCCTCTAGGGACAGGGAATCAGACAAGGTGACTAGAAACAGTTGTCTATATAACTTAAAGCCAGATGCATCACTTCATGGCCCATGTTTTCTTCACTAGATTGTTGTTTGCATTGGTATTAAAAATAAGTTATGGGCTAGCAAGATGGCTCCGTGGGTAAAAAGGTACTTGCTGCCAAGACTGATGACCTGAGCTCGATCTCTGGGACACACATGGTGGAAGGAGAGCACCAACTTCCAAAAGTTATTCGCTGACCATCATGAGTGTATGTACACACACACACACACACACACACACACACACACACAATGTTTAAAAAATACAAAATTTTAAAGCTATGTCTAAGGTCCCCCTAAAGTCTTTTCTATGGGTGATTATCAGCTTGCTGCCACCAACAGGAGAGACTAAGGCACAGACCTGTTCCCACTGTCCATTTCCACTCCCACTACCCCACGGTGAGCAGCCCTGTTGCTTCCCACGGGACACTTGCAAAACCCTTTCATCTGTTTCTCCTGTCCCAGGTCACCATACTCCCCTCTGCCTATGGCAGCCAGGTTGTTCTGAAACCCAGCTTCTTCTTGTTTCCCCAGACTTTCCCAGCTCCCCAAATCTGTAGAAAAAGTCTTCACTTTTATTCCACTATTCAAAAGCTTCTCTCACGTGTCCCCTGTCGACTCTGTGAGCCTAGCCTCTTCTCACAGGATTCTAAGGTTTCCTGTGAGGTGGCCCTGCCCTTCTGCACCCCACTGTGGCTGGGCTGTCCTCTTTGTTGAGACATCTCCAACTCCCATTGTTAGCATAGCATCCTGGCAGCTCCTACCCTCCAGGCCATGCCTTTTCCAGCTTACCCCACCTGCGAAGCAAACCTGTGCTCTCCAGGGCACCGAGCCTCATGACTGAGAAGTAAAGGTGCATTGATAACCAGACCCTCCTAGAGCTTCCTGTTGAGGCTGGATCTGAGCTGATGGGGTTAGAGGAGGATTTTCCCGACTCAGGGGTGCTCAGTGCCACAATATACATGGGTGGGCGGGGGGCTACCAGGGCCACAGCTCACCTCCCTGGCACTGCTCTTTATTTGGCCCCATTTGTTGGACAGAAAATAACTCTTCTCTCATTTTCAAAAGCACGGGGCACAAAGGAGCCTTGTAATCCTCTCATCTCTGGACAGATCTATAATTAGCTCCTGAGACCTCCTCCCTGCCAGCTAATCCCTGCAAGCTGCTCCCATTAGCCCTCCAGCCTATGTTACTATGGCTCCAGGAACAGTTATTCCCAACTGCCTGCCCATGGGGGCCATTTGTCCCTCCTGAAGTTCACTGTCACTCACAATGACAGCCTTTGCTGATAATGCCAGAGAGGAAGGAAGCGTCATACTGTCCCCAGCACCACCATGGACGTGGGCATCATAATGTCTCTGGCACCACCGTGTCCACCACATCAGTATATCCCTGTAGTCACCATGTCTACTGGGATCATTGTGTCTATCATGCCCCACAATGTCACTATGCCCCAGAGATACACTCTATCCCATTGTGCAGACAGCATCTTCTCCAGCGCCACTGTGGCCCACAGTGTCTCTGTGTACTCCAACATAACCATGTCCTTGATTGACAGCACCACGTCCCAGCACCACTGTGGCCCACAGTGTCACCATACCCTCTAGCACTCCCAGCAGATGGGACTCCTGCCCCTGCAGCCCTGTTTGCACATGGGCACATGCACATATTACACATATGTGTGCCCACATACAAACACATACTTCAGAAGGAATCTCAGTCCCAGGAGAAGGAGCTGGAGGAACAGGGCTGCCTGGCTGGGATCTATGAAAGGGAGACATTACAGGAAGAGGTGGCACCGATCTCTAGCCTTGTCAACAGAGTCTGGGAAGGTGAACCTTCGGTCCTGTGGGAGTCACCAACAAGCAGAACTTATAGCCACTGGGATGGGAGTCAAAACAAGGAAGAGCCCCTTCTTTGAAGAAGTGTAACAAACCTTAAAATCCCTTCCTCTTCAAGTCCCTCTGGTGCCACCCGGCTGTTTGCTCATTCATATTCACCAAAGATGACTGAACATCTATCTGCTCTTCTTGCCTGTATATTGGGTGACAGGAACACAAAGACTAAAATGCCATGGCACCCCCGACAAGGCCTGCACACTCTCATGTGTCCAGTAGATATACTATAGCTAAAGCTTTTTAGTCTCTGTGGCCCCATAACCCAATGGACATCCCAAGATGGTGAGTGTTGTGATATCCTTGGTGAATGAATGAATGAATGAATGAATGAAAGATTGGGAGAAACCAGTGATTGTGAATGGGAAGAACTCAAATGGTCCTTGAACATGGATCATTCGGTAATAAGAACCAGAAACTCTCCCTTGGTGGGTATGAGTTGGGATGTAGGTCATGGCATTTAAGAGTTACACGGCATTGGCTAGCCAAAGAGCATCAGAGAGCACCCTCATTTCACTGGACACAGAAGCTAGAGCTGAGCTAGGAAAGAGCCTGGGCTGCAAGGTGGGCTAAGACCCCTGTTAGATCACCAAGGTGCCTCATGCACCACAGGTGTAAGCCCCATCTCTTACAAGGAGATCTTCAGAGGTGAAGCAAAAGACCAAGCATTGGCTAACGCAGAGCAGGTTGCATCTTAATTTCCCCTCCTATGTCCCTCCTGTCTTGGTCTTGCCCTTCTTCACCAGCCAAGCTGAGGCTGGTGGTCCAGGCAGGATGTCATGCACCTGTGGACACCTGTTCTAGCAGCATGGACGAGGAGCCCACAATCGCAGAACCATCTACAGAACGTAGAAGATCCTTCCCCTGACATTTACATACACATGAAGGTCCAGAGAAGACTGATAGTAAGATGGTATGGTCCCCAGCACCACTGTCCTCCCAGTTAGGGGGTCACATGGGTAGAACTAATATAGGGTACATCTAGGAAAGGGGCAGGACCCCATCAGGCAACGCTGGGACCAGTTGCTTACAAAGAGCTCTTTCTCAGTTTTCTAAGCACCCCGAGTACCTCCCCCACCCACTCACCCTGCCCCTGGGTAGAGACAGAGACACCTGGGAGTCAGCATGTTGCTGGAAGTCTATAACAAATGACCCTGGTAACACAGGGTCTGTGTGGCCCCACTTCTGGTGGTGGAGTATCCTGGGGAACCCCTGGGCCCGAGGACACTGAGTCTGCCTGGAGGGGTGGAGTCAGGAAGGATGGAGAGGGCGGAAGGGTGTGGGGATTTCAGGGGAAGTGGACAGAAAACAGAGGCTTCCAGCTTGGGGGCGTGGAGAGGTGGATCGGAGAAAAAACAGATTAAGGGAGAAAAAATAGAAACCACAGGAAATACTCAAAAAGGTGACAGACCAATGGAGGAATTGGGCTGGTGGTCCCTGAGGGCCTGGGGGAGGAAACAGTTTTGCTGGCCAGAGACCTGGAAGTGGGCTCTGCCGAGGGAGAGGCTGGAGGCCAGTGAACGAGTGAGATAAGTAGATTCAGGAAGAGAGTAAATATGGTGAGAGAAGGCAGCAGGCAGGGAAAGGGACAATGACATCATTGCCAGACCTAAAGAGGATAGGCAGGAGGGAGGCGGCATGCTGGAGACCTTGAACAGCTGATGAGCTTACACACAGAAGCTAAGAACTGTAGGTAAAAGGGTGCATGGCTCCCAGACCTGGCAAGAGCCACAGAGGGTCACTTAGCAGGGAATTGAGTCCTTCTTGGGGGTCCCAATTGCTAGATGGTGTCTGAATGGGCCATAAGTGGGCATATGATCATTGCAGTATAGCCTTCCAGTGGCTCAACTCCACCATAGCTAAAAGGAATTGGATATAATTTTATGATCTTCCAAGAAAGAAAGCAATAGAAATCTTGATGCGCTAAGATGTGGTATTAATAATGAACTGTTTCTAAATTTCAGGAATATTAAAGTGTGGTAGGGAATCATATCTATGTGTTGAAGGCTGACAAGGGCCAAGTGCAGTGAACACATATCCATGATGGAATGTAAAGCAGCGTAGGCCCCAATCAAAGCAACGTGGCAGAGGATCAATAAATTGACCGTAGAATTAGCACAGAACCCAGCAATCACACTTGTGAATATACACAGAGCAACTGGAAGCAGGGTCAGCAGGCGTATAGCAACATTCATTGCGGTTTATTCACAGGAGCCAGAATCTGGAAACCACCCAAGTGCCCATTCCCAGATGGATGGAGAAGTATCATGTGATACAGAATTATTAGTGAACTTAGAAAATAACGCCCCTGACATGTGCTGTGACCTGGATGAGCTAGGAGGACACTGCGCTAAGTGAAACATGCCAGTCACGGAAGGACGACTGCTGTGCAATTCCACTTTTAAGCAGTCCCTGGAGTGGCTGGAGACAGTGGGAAGAAGGAGAGCCACAGCAGTGGAGGAGATGAGGAAGGAGGAGTTAATATTTAAGGTACAGAATTTCAGTCTGGGCATACTGAAAAGTGTGCAGAGACGATGGCAGAGATGGCTTTTGTAAAAATAATGAATGGGCCTAATATCACTGAGCCAAGCACTTGAAAAGGTTAAAATAGTAACTTTCAAAGTTTGATCATTTACAACAATTAAAAATTATAAAATACTTTTTAAAGAGAGGCTATTCAGGGGATAATGTCACACATCAGCAACCCTAGAGCTTGGGAGATGATGAGTTTGGGCCATTTGGGGACACTACGAAAGGCCCTGTACTTAAAGAGTTAAAAATAAGTAGGACTTGTGAGGTGGCCTAGCAAGTAAGTGCTTGCCTCATAAACTGAGTTTAATACCTAGAACTCATAGTAGAAGGAGAAATCAACTCTCTAAAGTTGTCCCCAGACCTCCATACATATTCCATGGCACACATGTGCCTCCCTCTACATACTAATAGCAAATACAATTTTAAAAAAATAGTTGGAGTCGGGGCAGGAAGGACAGTTCAGTGGTTAAGAGCACTTGCTGCTTTTCCAGTGAACCAGAGTGGAGTTTGAAGCACCCATCCCAGGCACCAGGCAACTATAACTCTAGCTCTAAGGGATCTAACACTCTCTTCTGGTCTCTGAGGGTACCAAACACAAATACATACACAAGAATCAAAATAAATCTTTAAAACAAAGCAATGGTATTAGGATAGGGTAGACTACTTTTTAAGAAAGGCCACTTAGTGCAGGGTTTCCTCCCAAAGCCAGGTGCTGCCTAGGGTTTGGGGAAGAAGACCATGTCAGTACGATAGAATAGGTATTCCTTAACACTCAGAATTTGCTCCTGGCAGAGAGTGACAGATGAGTGTGAATGTGGCATTCACAAACAGGAGCAGCCTGACACTAAACACTGATTGGCTCCTGTGTGACAGACCTTGGTCAAAAAGAAATGAGGCACAGGGTGGAGAGATGAACTCCTGCCTTTTGGACTTCATCACCCCGAGAAAGGGAAAACTCCCACACCTGAGTCCTAACCTTCTGACACTTGAGGGGCCTGCTTCTTCCTGGCTAGGCTTGGCTCTGACAGGAACTGGCAGAACAGCTGCCTGGCTCCTCCATGCTTCTATGACCTCAGCCATAAAATGGGTGCTCCAAAGGCCACCGAAGATATATAGGAATTGTCTGGAGGGCTGGAGAGATGGCTCAGCCATTAAAGGCTAGGCTCATAACCAAAAACATAAGGAATTATCTGGAAAGGGCCTGCATGTAAAGTCTCCCTAAATATGGGAATCTTGACAAATCTAGACATTGGTTCTTTTCTCACAATGCTGGTGAAACTGTAAAAAATACAAGAACTTGTTTCTTTCCTACATATATTGCATATGATTTATTTCAGCATGCTGGGCCTCTGGTGCCCTCCTACAGATCCCTCCAAAGATCCCCAGGTTAGGAACGGGGGAGCAGAGAGCAGAGGGAAAGGAGAGAGAAGGCTCTGCGCTGGCCAGGGGACCCAACAGTATCCTGGTTTTAGCCAGGAAAGTGCTTAAACTCTTTTTAAGCCTGAAGCCACGAGGAAGAGGCTCCCAACTGTTGATAAAGGAAGGCAACATTCATGACAACTAAGGAAAAGATACCTTGGGCAGGAAAACGCCTGATATTGGCACAGGAAGGAGAATCTCTGGAAACTGCCGAAAAGCAAAACAAAAACCAGTGTTGGAACATCTTCCTGCCCTCCACCCTGCCTCACTTGCTAACATTCTCCAGACAGTTTATCTGTAGGGAAAGCCGGCTGCAGGCACAGCCTCCACTTAGGAGGCTTTAAATGACAAGTGAGATGTGCAGTCTGGTCTGGGCTCTTCAAAGGCAGGAAGTGACACTGGTATGGGTCTGTGTCCTGCCTGGGCTTTGCATACTGAGATGCCTGGCAAATGTGTGTAGAGTAATTGGTGTGGGACCAGGAAGGGGGTGTGTGTCTGTGCAGTGGGGAGGACTTAGCTAGCAGAGAAAGCTAAGACAGTGGGAATGGCACTGTCTTGCACCCGATTGTGGGCCACTGTGTGTATGAACAGCTACAGAAAGATATCCTGCTACTGCCAGGGCTGAGAGAACACACACACACACACACACACACACACACACACACACACACACACACACACCAAGCTGACCATGGCCCTCAGAGCTGAGAAAGCAAGCCCAGAGCCCATGGGCCAGTGAATAGTTACAAGATGGAGCCAACAGCATCAAGATGAAAACATCAATAGTAAGAAATAGGGGGAAGTTAGAGAGGACAGAATGGGTGGATTTAAGGGGGAGGTGGCCCTGAGGTAAGGAACAGAACTGACCATTGATAGCAGTCAGTGAACTAGGGAAATGGCTTAGTTAAATTCTTGCCTTGCAAGCATGAGGGCCTGAGTTCAATCCCCAGAACTTGTGCAAAAAAGAAATAAAGGGAAGGAGAGAGGGAGGAAGGGAGGGAGGGAAGAAGAAAGGGAGAGGAAGGGAGGGAAAAGAGGGAGGGAGGGAGGGAGGCAGAAGGAGGGGAGAGAAAGAAAGCTAGGTATAATGTATAATGGTGTGGACTTGGAACCCCAGCACTGGGGAGGTGGAGACAGGTGGATCCCTAGGGCTTGCTGGCTAACTAGCGTACTGGGTGGATTCCAGGCAAGTGAGAGACACTGTCTCAAAAAACAAAACAAAACAAAAATATGGGTGGGGACTGAGGGAAGATCTTGATGTTACCTCTTAATCTCCATACACATGCTTGGGCTCACACCGACACTGTACCTGTACACACAGAAGTGTGTAATAGACACACACACACACACACACACACACACACACACACACACACACACATACACTCACACACACACAGAGAGAGAGAGAGAGAGAGAAAGAAAGAGAGAGAGAGAGAGAGAGAGAGAGAGAGAGAGAGAGAGTTGGGGGACTTGCCAGGGCTTTCCGAAGACCTAAGACATTAGGGCAGTCATCAAAACTCAGGAAGACAGCACTGAACACTGAAGTGGGTGGCTGCACTAGGAGTCAACAACAGAGACCCCCACACACACTGCCTATGAGTTAGCCTACACAGAAGTCTAGAAACAGTCTATAGAACAGCCTGTTAGCCTGGTATAGAGCTCTTCTCCAGCATGCAGGATTAGGAGAAATGGGCAGACAACAATCTCAGGCAGAGAGGTGATACACTAGGCTACAGTATTTCCCAGTCATTCTAAAAAACCTACAGGGAAGGAAAGCCAGTAGAGAGGAGAAAACCATCTCAGGCAAATGACACACAAGGAAGGCCTGTATAGTCAGTCATTCACCACCAAGGACAGAACATATGAAAGGAGACAGCAAACATCAGCATGCCTGGACTAACAAGGGTCTTTGACAGAAAGTTACAGGGATTAGAGATGTCATGGCCACCATGTCTTAGGGACTGTGGTCAACAGGCACCTAGGTCCTGTTTTCTTGACTAGGGTGATAGTGGTTCAGGGTTTACTCATTGTCAAGTCGAATACATATCTTTTATGCAGAAAATAACAATAGGGCTTTTAAAAGATAGTAAGTTGAGGCTGGGGAGATGGCTCAGCCAAGAAAGTGTTCACCACACCAATAGGAGGCCATTGTTTGATCCCCAGAACCTGTGTGAGTCAGCTATGGTGGCATGGGCTTGTTACCTCAAAGCTGAGAACAAAGAGACAGAAGGATCCCTGAGATTTGGTGGCACCAAGCCTTCCAAATTGGCAAATTCTGGTTATCCATGAAAGATCCTGTCTCAAAAATCAAGACGGGCTAGTGAGATGGCTCAGCAGGTCTTGCTGCCAGCTCTGATAACCTCAGTTTGATCCCTGGACCCCACATTGTAGAGAGAACTTACTCTTGCAAGTTGGCCTCTGACCTCAACATGTGTGCCATAGCATAGATTAATGTGTGGGCATACATACACGATATATATATATATATATATATATATATATATATATATATATATATCTCAGTTGGGCCAAAAGAGCCATGACTGCCAGGCCTGCAATAGCAGAAGGCACCATCTAAGAGGTAGCTACAGCTATTACACAGAGGGAATCTAAGTGTTGCAGAACCCCAAGTTCAGGAAGATGCTGAAGGGAGGGGCAATGCAGCCGGTGAGGGAGCCCCAGACATCATGTCATAGGAGATCCCCAAAGATGTTGAAGCTGAGGACTCCTAGACTCTAGTTGCAAACATTGGGCCTTTGTGTTGTGGCAAAGGCCCAAGCACTGAAACAATACAAGCTTTCGGTATTTGTACTTTTCAGACGGTGCTGGAACTCACCAGGGTCACTTATTGGGCAAAATCAGGTGGCAATCCCATGCTACCCCATCATGACAGTAAGCCTAGGAGCAGCTGAGGCTCTAAAAGGAGAGCTCTGTCAGAGCTTGGGAATGCTTGCAGGATAAAGTTGAGGCCTGCAGTCACCTCACTGAAAGGAACTTGTTTGAATGAAGAGTGATGGTATTGTGGGATCTGGGGGAGGTGGGTTGTCTAAAAGCAGCTACCACAGTTGGGCACCATGACAACTTTGGAGTAAGGCATGGCATTGCAAAATGGGTCTGGGGAGCAAGACCCAGGTGCAGGTCTATGCATACTTAGGCATGTTATTTCAGCCTCATCTACTGTTCCGATGAGGCAAAGAGGCTGGGAAAACCCCTCACAGAGAAGGAACCAGTGGCTTGGCAAAGTGCCATGTTTTCCCCTATGCCCTGGTCCTAAGTGACAGAGGCTAGGCCAGAGGCAGCTCTCAGGTGGTAACATGGTTTCTTCCCTAGCCTGCTTCAGCAGTGTGGTCTGCTTGGAGACAACCATCGCTGGTGGGTGAAAACCAAGGACCATGGACCCCAAAATGTTCTGCACTCTGGGGACAATAATTTGAAGTCCAAACAGGAAGGGGGACCAGCCCGGAGCACTTGGAACTGTTCCATGGCAGCAGAGTGAGTGACTCTCTGACACCGCTGTGGCCTCCAAGCAGAGAGTCTCATTTCCTCAAGAATGTTTTTGTCATTTTGTCATCATGCTTCTCACCATGGTCGAGGTCGCCCTTGAGGCCACTAGAGGCCAAGTCCCGGTGAGGAAGGAAAGAGACAGAGGTGGGGCAGAGCCCAGGAGGAGACCAGGGTGAGGCCTGGGAGAGTCCAGTCCTCAGAGTCCCATTGCCCAACTAGTGAGTGACCCGAAGCAACCTGTAGCCACCATGGGCAGCCGACACTGGGAAATGCCTCCGCTTAGGGTCAGTTTGAAGTGGGTGACACTTCACCAGGATGGAGACAGCTCATTCTAGAACATTCAGCTTCAGCCTCTTCTTTCCCAGAAATGCAAGGAAGCATTTTCTGTCTTATATGGATACAGAAGAAGCTAAAGAGAGTCTCTGAACCTAGTATTTACTGGGCAGTTGTCCAATGTTCAAGGCTCAGCCCACATCTCAGTGAGGCGGTGGGTGACACAGTGCTTTCCAGGGAAGGAGGCAAGCTAGGAGGAACCTCTCACACTTCAGTGCATTGAGAGGCACTGGTTTTCTTCTAGTTTGACTAATTAACCAGTGGCCAGTAACTATTCAATCCAGTTAATGGGTTTATACAGATACCTCCACATAAAATACAAGGCAGAGGACTTGCTGTCCCACCTCCATGTCCTTGTCCTCTTGAGTCCCTCGGTGACTCATTTCTGCCTCTCTCATCCCCATGACATCTGGTCCTGTACAGCTGTGGGCACATCTGGTTTATTGCTCCTACTAGGTCAGGAAATAGTCAAGGGTGAGTACCAGGCCTCGCTCTTGGGTTCCCCACTACATAGTACAATGTACAGTACATTATAGGTTCTTGGAAGTGCTTGTGAATGAATGGGTGAGAGGATAAACAGTCATTGGGCACAAGGGCCATCAGGTTTTCAATCTTTGCTTGACCTGATGCCATCTCTAGGATGTATATGAGGAGCCCCAAAGGCTCTGATAGTATTTGAGGTCTGTGAGATTTGATAGGCCCATCAGTCAGGTCACTTTCTACTGGCCACATCTTGGGCTGGGACTGGAGTGGTTACTGCAAGCTACCCCAGGGCTGGGTGACCCAAAGCTTCAGGGGTCACTCTGACAGTGAGAGTCAATACCAAGAGTTAACTAACTTAACTAACTGAAGATAATTTAGGGAAGAGACGCTGGCAGGGCTCTCAATGCTCTGAGTCCAACCTGTACCCTACAAGGATGTGCCTACGAGATGGTGTCAGTGGGAAGTTTTGGCAATGTACCTGTCTGGCAGCAGAGGAACTGGCACCATTGGACCAGGAGCCTCAGAGCTGGATAAGCCAGGGAACTTGAGTAGACAAGTGTAGCTAAGTTCAAGATTGTGACTGGGTTTGAAACGGGAAACAAGGACATCTTCTCTCTTTCTCATCTCCTATTAGTGCTTGCTATTGTTTAACCACTAGAAGCAAGAGGGCAAAGGGACTAGAGAGAAAATCTACAGAAGCCAAACAGCTAGCTGAAAGGACATGCGGTTAAATGGATATTTAATAACCCTCATCAGTTTGCTTTCTGTTGTTATAACAAAATACCTGAAACTGGGCACTTACAAAGAAAAAAATGTCTATTTAACTCAACTATTTTGGAGCGGGTCAGTCCAAGATCAATTATCCCCAATGGTTCA
This sequence comes from Cricetulus griseus, assembly GCF_003668045.3. Classification (NCBI taxonomy): domain Eukaryota; kingdom Metazoa; phylum Chordata; class Mammalia; order Rodentia; family Cricetidae; genus Cricetulus; species Cricetulus griseus. Next base: position 219,050,476 of record NW_023276807.1, on the reverse strand, counting down.
GTCTTAGGAGAGGGATCCTCAGTGCTCGGTTGCATCTTTTCATAGCAGATAGCTTGGCATCATCGTGGGAGCACATGAGAAAGGGAGTGGTCTCATGGGAGCCAGAGGCTCCCACGAAAGACCAGGCATACTAATGACTAACAGTGTACTCCTGAGGAAATTCACCAGGATCTCTTGAGAACTACATTGATCCCTTCCAATGACAATGCTTCCAATGACCTAATTAGACAAGGTCCCACCTGTTAAATGTTCTACCACCTATTAATGTCATTCTGTTGGGGACCAAGTTTCCAACACACAGTGGGAAGTAGGGAACCTGTGTGTCCCCTCTGGTCTCTTTCCTTCTTCGTATGAAGCCATCAGGATTCAGTCATAAAGATTCTATCTGGTAACCTTACCTCCTCCTAGTCACCTCCCAAAGTTCCTCCTCTACACACCACAGTTAGATGACATTTTCATCCTCTGAGACCCTCACAAGAGGGACTATACTTTGGCCTTAGGGGACACCTTCAAACCACATCCTAACCACGGCGCTCCAGGCTAATCTCTGGTCTTCTTTACACCATTGTGGAATCTTGTTGCTCAATGATTCTGTACTTTGTTTTTGGTGGTGCTCTGAAGGGCCCACCATTGCAACCCCATAGTTGTAGACCAATACCTAGAGCATTCATGTATTCTACTACTGCTGGCCTTTTTTGTTTGTTTTGGCTTTGAGGTTGAGATCCAGTCTCACTGTGTAGTCCAAGTTGACTTCAAAGTCTTGATCCTCTTGCCTTTCAGGTGCTTCGATTGCAGGCATGGGTCATCATGCCTGACCACTAATACTTCTTGAATGCCTGACAATTTCTGGGCACCATCAGAAAGAAGGCCAGGGAACTTCTCAGGGGAAGTGAGGATACTTGTTGCCCTGCTCTGTGGTGCCCATGATTTGAGAAATGAAAACCTTTGGTCTTAGCAACACCAGGAACTTCAGACCTCCTTGCCCTTTGCTTTCCTTTCCTTGTTGAGGCCAAGGAAGTAGAATTGATGGATGAGTTGGGGATGGGGAAGGACCTGGGGCCTTTCCGTATTATGCTGACAACTTTTCTATGGGTTTGGAACTATAGCAAAGCAACCATTAGTTGCCCTGAGAACATGGATACTTGGGGTCAGATACAGCCCCAGCAGGATTCAGCAGATACTGAAGATCCCTGGTCAGGTCACAACCCTGATGAGTAAAAGCTATGTGGGTAGGGTGACCCTCATGCTGATTGCTTCATCTCCATCCAGGAAGCTGCAGCCTGGATCCCAGGTAGCACCAGCTGGAGTCAGTTCTCACCTGCTGTGGGCATTAGTCTGACTCCAACCTACCTAATCACAGCCAAGGTTCAGACAGACCTGGAGCCAAGGGGGTTGGTTCAGATAACCTGTTTTGTCTTCCTCCCCCATTTATCCACCAGCCTGGATATCTCTCTGGACCACTTGCCCTGAGCAAGATGCAGAAAGTGCTGTTGTGTGTGAGTAAGTTCCTTCACCTCCTTGGTCCTGTGTTTTCTCATCTGTACAATGGGTTATTGAGACAAAGAGATGCTAAGACTATGACTGGATCCTAAGAGCTCTAAGCACTCCCCCCACCCCCTTCTTGACTATGTGGAGCAGGTAGTCTGCACCTCTTCCATCAAGAAGGTGTCTACTTGAGGAGAAGCAGGAGCAACAGATTTAAACCTGGCATTCAACATCTCAGCACTGCCCTTCAGCATGAACAAGAAGTCACTTCCCTGGGCATGGACTTGTCCTCTATAAAGTGGCACACAGACATATGCCCTGCAGGCTCTGGGAAATGGTGGGGCCATTTCTGCACAAACATAGTGCTTACCCTCCTTCTCCCCTACTGTCCTATCTCCCTCTGTCCTATCTCAGGGTTGGTGACTGTGGCTCAAGGATCCAGCTTCACGGTGCTCCCTGGATAAAAGGCCCAGGCCACAGGAAAGTCTGTTGTTTCCACAGCTCTGGGTTTCCTCCCTTTGTCTTGGCGTTATAAACAAGCCCATTCCCAAAGCCACAGCTGATGATCCAGCTGCAGGCAGTCCAGCAATGGAAAAGGCTCTTAGGTAGGATGGGTTTAGCCTTGAGCCAGCCTGATGCTGGACAAGAGTCAGCCTGTCCACATAGTCCCTTGACATACCACATAAGGGCAGACAAGCCTTGGACCTCACTGATCTGAGGTAGGACAAGTGTCCTGCAGGGGAAGCTATTTTTAAGATACAAAGCACTGTCACCTATTTTCCAGCTGACCCTATAAGCAACTTGTTTAAGTGGGGTCCTTAAAGGAAAATAATATGAAGCTCAGAGAGCAGAGAGCCTAAGAAGGTAAGGGAGAGCCCAGCCTTCCTGGTTGTCTTCAAGGCCTTTCTCTTCTGGTAGAACCTTATACCTGCCAGCCCTCTAGGCTCAGCTTTGCAGCCCCACAGTGGCAGGTCACTCCTATCCCAGCCTCTCATAGAAAGGAATCAGATTGCTTTCAGCATTTACATATTGTCTACACATCAAGCCAACAGGTCAACAGGTTTAGTGATGCCTACTGTGTGATGGTTCCCAAGCCCTATAGGTTTCTTTAAGCTTTTATTGACAAGCTGTATTTCAGATGGAAGAAAAGATACCCTAATAAAAGCTGGGGCATGGGACTTGGATGGGATGATGGGACCTGAGTTTGGACTTCCAGCCCATATGTAAAAAGTCAGCTTGGAATCCCAGTCCTGGGGAAGCAGAGATTGGAGGATCCTGGGGCCCCACAGCAATGCCTAGACTTGCTCAAGTGGTGAGCTCCAAGTTCAGTGACTCTATCACAGAAAAATAAGGTAGAGAACAAGCAGGACACCAACCTCTGGCCTACACACACATACATGCACACCCAACCACACACATAACGTACACATAAGCTGGGTGTGTGGTGGCACGTGACTATAATCCCAGTACTGAGAGGGCTGAGGCAGAAGGATCACAAGGTCAGGGATAACACTGGGATACATGACTATCTATCTATCTATCTATCTATCTATCTATCTATCTATCCATCTATCTCTATCTCTCCCTTCTTCCCTCCACCTCTCCTTCTCCCTCTTCTCCCTTTATACATGCACATAGTATTATATAAATTATATACAGACATATATAATATTTTAAAGATAACTCCATTTCCAGCCACATAACCTGCTAGATATGGACTTTACATCCGTGTTAGTTACAGCTCAGTTGATCTTTCCTGCCAAGAAAGAGTTAATGCAGCTATTACTTGTGGTGACTTATCTCCAACATAGGCATTAATTTCCCTAAATTGGTGGAGGAGGGGAAAGGGAGGGAGGAAATAGGAAGAGAGAGGAAAACTGCCCTAGGCTCCAGTTCAAAGATGTTCTGAGATCCAAAAGGAAGCAGGGACTGGGGGGTAGGGGTGGGGGATTCTCAAGACTGCATCCTTCTGATAAGGAGCTGGAACTTAAGATGGCCTCTTCCTCCTGCAGGCAGACCCCAGCTGGGCCCCCTTTGCCACCAGAGCAGGCAGTGGCACCCGCCACAGGACCTAGGAGGTCCCAGAGGCAGCCACAGGTGGAGGAAGACTGCTTCAAGCCAGGGCATGAAAGAGCAATAGGAAATACCCATGTTGTTTACACGTTGCCAGGCTGGATGTGTTGTTAGCTGCAGGTCTGGTTCACGTCATTGGTGTGTGTGAATGCGTGGTATTAGCTGAGCTCGCCCACCCATGCCAGCAAGGGCACGGTTAATTCCATGCTGTGTGTTCACAGGCGCTTGTGAATTCCATCCAGGCCCTGAGCCAGTTTTACTGACGGAACATTAGGAAGCAGTTTTCCTAAGCAGCTGGGGATAGGAATAAGAGATTCAGTTTTGATGTAGGAAAAACATTAAAGAATTGCAACAATTCATTACCTTGGCTGGTGTGTGTGTGTGCGCGTGTACATGTGTGTGCGTGCGTGTGTGCATGCGTGTGTGTGTGTGTGTGTGTGTGTGTGTACAGCTATATCTACATGCCTGCAGTGCCCAGAGGCTGTCTTCCTGCACTGTTCTCACCTTATTTTCTAAGCTATGTCTCCCACTGAACCCTGAGTTATCTGATTCAGCGATTCAGATAGACTAGTTGTCCAGGAAGCCCCTAGGATCCTTCTGTTCCCATCTACCCAGAGCTGGGAATACAGTTGCATCCTAGCCACACTCACCTTAGTTTTTTTTTTTATTTGTTTGTTTTTAATGGTTGCTAGGAATCCAAACTTGTGTTTGGATGCTTACATAGCAAACACTTGGACACCTGAGCCATCTTCCCAGTTCCCTACTTCCTTGGTTTTTCTTTCTCATAGAATTATATTAAAATTTCTACTCAGAGTGAGGAGTGCAGTGTGGGGACTAGAGAGATGGCTGCTCTTGCAGGGAATGTGGGTTCAGTACCTACCACCCACACGTTGGCTCACAAACACCTGTAATGCTCTTTCTTGGTTTCCTTAGACACTGCATGCATGTGATATACAGACATACATGCAGGAAACACACACACACACACACACACACACACACACACATGTATATAATTTTAAAGTGATGAGTGAAGTCTCTGGGCCCTGAACTGAGTACCAGCAAGGAACTTCCCAACAGAAGGCTATCCTTAAGCCCATTAGGTGCTCATCAGATAAGCATAAGCTCTAAGGCTGCTGGAGATCCTGTGCCACTCCCCGAGAGCAGCTGTGTTGCTCCTGCTGGGGCCCCTGAACACCCTAGACCTGGTATACACAATACTATCATCATGGGATAGTTCTTGTGTCTAAGACTGGGAATAAGAAGGGGCCAGATAGAGAGAGAGAGAGAGAGAGAGAGAGAGAGAGAGAGAGAGAGAGAGAACATCCAGATGTTGTATAATAGGGATTCTGGGAATGCACATCTCTCCTGACCCCATTAACCTGCCCCAATACTTTTCTCTCTCCTCTTGCAGATGTCTTACTATCATCATCGTCATCATCATCATCATCATCATCATCATCATCATCATCATCATCAATGAACCCTGTTATTGGAGTATCTTACCGTGAGCCTATTTCATGACCTCAGGGAAATCTTGACTAAACTATACTCAGACTACAAGGTCCCCACACCACAAATATGAAAGAGGAATGCGTTTAACATGCCAAATGGAATGAAAGGCATGTCTGGTACAAGGGACAGGGCTAGCATGAGTAAAGCCCTTGGGGCACTCTTCTTCTAAGGCCTGCTGCAGGCAGATCCTGCCTGATATGCATCTCATAGTGTTCCCTGTGGTCAGGATTCTTATTACATTTTTCTATAATATTCTACTTAATAAAACAAGAAATAAGGAGCTGGGAAGATGGCTCGGTTGGTCCAGTTCTTGCTGTGCAAGAGTGAAGACCTGAGTTAAATCCCTAGAATCCATTGAAAATACCAGGTGTGACAGCAAGCTCTTGTAAACCCAGCGCCGTAGAGCAGAGACGGGTGGATCCCTAGGCTTCTCTAGCCAGCCAGACTAGTTGAATTGACAAGTTCTCTTGTGAAAGGGAGAGTTGAGGGCTATGTGGCCTGTGGTGAGGCCAGTCCTCACCAGTGAATTATGCACATTGCATGTGTTTGTATGTACATGTTTAGGCAGAGGACAGCTTAGAGGGTTGTTCTTCAGGACAGCAGAGACGCCATGCGAAAACCACTTAGACCCAAGTGCCCTCCCACAGGACAGATGCCCCTGAGGGTTGTCTGGATAGACAGCAACTGTATCATCTTGATATTCACTTGTGTGGGCTGAGTCCTGGGGTGTCAAGGTCATTGGACATTGCAAGCTGTCTATAGGAGCAAACACTGCAGGAGACAACAAAACAGAGATGCACATACTGGGGACTGGAGAGAGGACTCAGCTAAGTCCTCTAAGTTAAGAGCACTGGTTGCTCTTCTGAGGGACCCAGGTTTGATTCTCAGCACCTACATGGTGACTTATAACCATCTGTAACTCCAGTTCCTGGGGATCTGATGCCCTGTTCTGATCCCTGTGGGAACCAGGCAAGCAAATGGTATTGGTGCACATTTGTGCATGCCTGTAAAACGCTCATACACATAAAGTGAAATTGAAAAAAATAAAGATTCACACTGAAAGATGCAAGAAGAGGCACCACAATGTTTACTGTGTCTTTTACTATGACAATTACTTCCAAGTTATTTAATTGTTTTATCTTTTTTCATTTGCCATCGGGTAACATAGACTAATGCCTGAGCTAACTGCCTCTTGAATGCTTATCCCAGAGAAGTAAAACTTCAGCTCCCCTGGCAGCCTGTGCACGGATGTTTGTAGCAGCTTTAAACACAGATTGGGAGGAGAGCCAGGAACCTGGCTCAACAGGTAAAGGTTCTTGCCATGGAAATCTGGCAGCTGCATTTAGATCTACAAAATGCATATAAAGGTAGATGGAGAGAACTAACTTTACAAACCTGTCCTCTGACCTCCACAGATACACCATGGGACATGTGCCCAGATATACACATCACACATACAAACATATACACATACACAAATAAATACATCTTGTTGTTGTTGAGACAAGATCTCATTCTGCAGCCCAGCATGACCTGGGATTTTCCATGCAGCTCAGACTCACAGTGATCCTACTGGATGCTAGGATTATAGGCTAGTACCACCATGTCATATGGAAATAGCCAGATGTCCTTCAAAGAATGACACTGACAGCAATAACAGGATGTCCATGCCTTGGAATATAAGTCAGCAAGGAAAAAGACCACCACATACACCCTGACTCCCCTTACACAAAATCTGGAAATGGCAAAATCCCAGACAAGAAGGAAACTCCTGTGCTTGCCAGGGCCTAAGGCAGTCTCAAAGGGAGGGAAGTGGGTAGGGCATGGCTGCTGAAGGGCACCTACGAGCTGCCAAGGGTGACCTTGTGACGTCAGTGTCCCTACCTCCACTAGATCAAGGTCAGTGTCTTGGTTGTGATATCACAAGCAGTGTGCTGAGGTGTGTATGGGGGAACCTGGGTGTAAACATGAGTAATTCATCTGGGTTATTTGTCACACCTGCATAAACATCAGCAGTTATGTAAAACAAAAGGCATAATTCTTTAAAAGCAGAGTTTTAACAAAAACTCCAAAGATGACAGAGATCAAAATTATTCATTCTCTTCTGGTTTGCAAATTCATCAAAATCCTGCACATGACACGCCATTAAGTATTTTCAGTTAGTAAAACACTTCAACATTCCTTTCCCGGTGGCCCAAGCTGAGGAGTTTTAAGTGAAGTCATTTGGAAGGGTTTCTAGGAAACCTCTTTAAAGGCTGCTTCTCCCCTCTCCCCTTGCTCCCTCCAGATACCTGGAAAAATACATACAATGCTGGCACTCCTGAAATAAGTTTGTAACCACAAGGGAATCCAGTCCTAAAGATAAAAGACAGAAAGAATTCCAATGTCAATGGCCTTAGAGATAACATAGCAGCCTAAGACTAGGAGCTGATTTTACATGACATGTCTTAAAGCCAGTCCTAATTGGTGCATCAATTCTCTCTGCTCAAGTTACCCTGCTAGGTCCCAAGTAGAAGGATTGGTGATTGGTTGATTGGATTTTAGTTGTGCTTAAAAGTTAAGAACTGAAGGAGGAAAGAAAGCCTGCATTTGTTCTCCTTAGACGCCCACAGCTCAGGCAGACCAAAACTGGCTGAGAAGTTGGAAGTGGAGGGAAATGAGAGAAAATAGCATCTACACCAGATGAGATTAGGAGAAGAAAAGGTTCCAGAAACTTCTTAGGAAATTTTTCTGAGGGAAGATAAGCAGATGCAATTTTAGGTGCTTTCCTACAGAATTGTCTCCCAGGGGCCTTTCAGTGGTGTTTTGGTAAATAAGTTTATTATTTGTATATGTGTATTCAGGAAAGCACACATGAAAGGAGTTCATGTGTGTACATGTAGAGGCCATAGGACAGCCTCAAGTGTTGTTCCTCAGAAATACTGTCACTTTAATTTTGAGACAAGATCTCTCCTGGGACTTGGGACTCTGACCAGCCTACTGGCTGGCCTGTGAGCCTCAGGGATTCTCCTGTCTCTGCCTCCCCAGAACTGATATTACATGGGCACACCACCATGCCTGTTATTTTACATGGGTCTGGGGATCAAATTCAGATCCCTGTTTGCAAGGTAAGCACTGTATGGTAAGGCATCTCCCAGCTTAGATAACTGAGTTTAAAAATTCAGTTTAAAATATAAAATGGTGACTCTTCAGTAGTGAGATGTGCCATTGAGTTGCCCACCTGCATTTGGATTTTTGTGTTCAGGAACCCTGAACTAGCTGCTTCCAACAAAAGGGAAGAAGCCAGCAGGGGCTTTCAGGAGGCAGAGCAGACCATGGCAAAACTACCAGTTTTCAAAGTGAAAAACAACTCTGGAGGCCAGGGGAAGGTTTTGCTTCTTCTTAGATGCACAATCACACAAGCCAGGACAAATTTTGGGTTCTACTTCTTTGAAAGGCCTGGTGCACTGTGGTGCTGAGCCCTAGGCTTCTCCTGCTGATCATCGTTAGCACCCACTCTCCCGGATGGCAAGTGACATGGAGATTTGGGACAAATGTCACAGAAAGGAAGGAAAGAATTCTTGGTTAAGAGGATGATGACAATGAGGGAGAAGAGGAGGATTCGGGTGACAGGAAGAGAAGGAAGAGGAGGAGGGGCAAAGGAAAGGAAGAGGAAGAGGAAATGGGAGATAAGGGGAGGAAGGGGAGAGGGGAAGATGAAGGAGGAAGAAGAGAGGAGGGAGAGTGGAAAAGGGAAGGAAGGGGGAGGAAGGGGAGGAGGTGGAGGAGAAGGAAGGAGGAAGAACGGAGGCTGGAGAAGGAAGATGACACTTTTTTTCCTTCTCTTCCACCAGGTACCAGAGATCCTGGGAAGAGTTGCAAGGAGGCCATGCCTGCTTGCATGATAAAAGCAGCCTCCAAGAGAAGGGCCTTGTGCAGCCAACGACCTGATGTGAGAGCTAGAAAAATGTGCCTTCCTTGCCTGGGGCTTTGCCGGCTTGTCTCACTTGGGCAGGTGGTGGTTGCAGTAAGCCATCCAAGCTATGTCCAAGAACAGGCGTTGATAGATCCATGGAAATTCAGAGGATGGAAGCAACCAGAATGTATGAGAAACTGATTCATAAGGCCAAAGCAATAAAACTGGGTGCAGCTGTATCATGCTGGCAGTGTCCTGGGGTGGGTGGAGTGAGATTGGGAGGTAGAAGGGAACAGAACCTTCCAGCATCTGTCAACAGGGGGCACATAGCCAGGGAGTGGCTCGGGATGTGAGAAGGCCTTTTCAGATCCTGAGAGCATGCATCCAATTCTGCTCTGGGGGAAGCATACTCTGCTTCCTGCCCCTTTTATCTTGATGGACCCAAGTTCCATCTAAGGAGCATGCCACCATCACTATAGTCCTTCCCCCCCCCACCCCCGTTTAGCTCTAGCTGTCCTGGAACTCACGCTGTAGATTAGGCTGGCCTCGAACTTGAAGAGATCTGTCTGCCTCTGCCTCTCGAGTGCTGGGATTAAAGGCGTGCGCCTTGACTGCCTGGCTCATTACTCTAGTTTTACTGAGGAGACCTGAGCCAGACAAGCCTACAGAGAGCTCAGCAACCAAGGACCTCACTTGGTGTGAGCTACTTAACACACACCCCTTTGTTAAAGCACACTTAGCATGCAGGACCCTACTTAACCCTACTTACATCAAACTGCACACACCCTCCACACAGCAGTTGAGACACTCTGGCTTCTAGCTCCCTAGCAACATTTAGTGATTCCTCTTTTGTGGCCAGACACATCCCCAAACACACCCTGAAAGTAGAGATAATGAGACAACCGCCCCCATAGACTGGTTTTGGGTGCATATGTAGCAGGGCAAATTGTATTCTCTTAGTGAACTTTTAGGAGGAATTCCCTATTTGCTATCTTATGTCTATGCATGATTAGGCGTGCATATGATTAAAATCAGAGGCATTGTGGGAAAGGATATGCAGTCAATAAAAGCTTACATAACCCAAGCCAATCGAATAAAACAGAAAAACACCCACACTCTGCCCCTGGCAACTTAACTCCTCTTCCTGGACCCAGGAAAGGAAGCCCTGGGGAGCGACTACGGCTTCTTGAGCTGCATGCTGGCTCTGGAACCTTTGGTCTTCTGCAGTGTATCTAACCTGTACTTCCACTTTGGCTTTGAATAAAAGTCTTTGTTACTTGGGTATCTGTGTGTGCTTCTTCATATCTGTGAAGAAGATGCCAAGCATTGGAGCCATCGGGTCCAGCTGTTCTCCCTTCAGAAAGCCCTGCAAAATTGGCTCAGTGTCCATGGACCCTCCATGATGTCTGACTCCTCCCTCTGTCCCCCTTCTCATTACCCTCCCTCTACAGAGATTTGTGACACATCCCTCTAACCACCTCCTCAGTTGGCTGTCCAGAACCTGTCTGTGACATCTGAGACCCTGTGACTCTTGCTGTACTCTGTGTGCATGCGCCTATGTGTTTGCTTTTAAAAGTTGTGTTTTTAAAAATTTCGTGTGTGTGTGTGTGTGTGTGTGTGTGTGTGTGTGTGTGTGTGTGTGTGTGTGTGTGTGTGTGTTCTTTTGAGTGGTGGTAAAGAGCACATAAAATCTTCTCCATCTGTACTGTTTTAAAGTTCACATTCCACCGGCCAGTGAGACAGCTTAGCAGGTAAAGGTGCTTGCTGCAAAAGCCTGGCAACCTGAGTTCAATCCTTTTGAAATCCATGCAAAGATGGGAGGAGAGAAGTGACTTCACAAAAGTTGTCCTCTGACCTCCACAAGTGTGCTGTGGCACATGTGTGCCCATAAACAACACTAAATAAGACAGGTAAACATTTAAAGTATGTATTCCAGTGGCATTAAGTCCAGAAATGTGGCTATGAAAAAACACCTTCATCTCTAGGACTTTCTCACAACCCCAGATTGGAACTCAGTCCCCATGAAACATCTCCCCAAAGCTCCTGCCACTATGATACTCTGCCTAAATCTCAAGGCTAAGTGACCCAGGACTGAACCCCCAAAATCTGAGATCAAAACAACTCCCCTGCTTAAACTCTCTGTTAGGTATTTGGATCACACAATAGCAAAAAGCCAGCCAACACACAGTCTGTACTCTCCTCTCTGTCTCTGTTTTCATCACACTGTGGACTTTCTATACATGGACACAGCAGCTGCCCTTTGTGACCAGCTCCTTTCAAATCTTTAGTGCTCATCCATGTTGTAACATGTGTCAATATCCCTTTTTTGTGTGACACTCTACTGTATGGACGGGCCATATTTTGTTCTTCATTGACTCCTTGATAGACAGTTTGCTGTCCCTCCAACAAGACCACTTTTTTCTGTGATTTGCTGGCCCTGGCTGCCAGGGAGCTTAGCATCTTCATGGAAAGCAGCTGGTGAGAACCAGTCAAGTCCCTCTCTGGCTGTGCTTCCTGAGCCAAGAAGAGCTTGAGATGTATGGAATGATCACCGGCAGAGAAATGCTGAGGAGGACTGGAGGGTGGACAGAAAGGCAGCCTCTTCCCTCCGTCCTTCCTGTACTGCTTTTTGTTTCCACACAAGTCTTTTGGAGTGTTCATAGTTCATGGTCTCTGTCCACCCCAGGGGCTGACAATACAATAGCACAAGCCAACTGTGTTTATTCCAGTCCCCTATTTTAGGGTATGTGACAGAACCCTAGTGAATGAGAAGATTCTGAAAAAGATTTCTCATCCATTAAAAGGATGCTAGTAGGGTATTCATCTTGCTTTTGGATGTTGCTCTGTGTGTGTATGATGCTTGGTACAGCTGCAACCACAATGTAATAATGAGGAAAAAGTCGAGATTTCAGGGTCTTTATCAACAATTGTGTTAATCAACCATGCCTCTGGAATTTTTGTTAGATGAGCCAAGAAGTCCCATGTCCTTAAATCCACTTCTAACATGGAGCCCTTTATTGTGCAGCCAGGAGCACCCTAACTGGTAATTGTGGGCTCCAGTGCAGCTTTGACTAAAGAGTCAACATGATCCAGAGCATCCACAGAAGACACGGTACAGTCTTGCAATGCCTGCTTCCACAGTAACTAGGTGTCCTGTGACTGAGGCTGGCACACGGGATGGCTCACCGGGCATCCTGTCACAGTAAGGGCGAGGAAACGGAGGATTAGGGAACGTAAAAGAACAAGATTTGGTAGCTCTTTGTGTTTCACAATGTGCTTTTATGTAGAACACTTCACTTAATCTTTATAAAAATGACTCAGTATCCTCATTTTATAAGTAAAGTGAAACTGAAGGAGGCGTCAAGCTGTTAGTGGTTATTTGACACTTTGTAGTTTACAAAGTGCTTTAAGAGTGTGTGTAGTTATTACCTGGGGAGAACTGTCTAGTCGAAAGGATGGAAGGAAGTCTAAATATGCGAGGAAGGCTCAGCTCGATTAGCTGAGTAAGTGCCAATGCTCTCAGAGCCTGGGGTAGGGGTGAGGGATAACCTGGGCTTCTCAGTCCTTGAACTTAGAGCCTTGATATCTCCCCCTGGGGAGGGGCTTCTCTGTTTTTTTCCCCCTTTTTTAAAATTTAAATTAGAAACAAGTTTGTTTTACACGCCAATTCCAGTTCCCTCTCCCTCTCCTCCTCCCCTGCCCCACACCAACCCCCATCCTGCCCCTTTCTGCTCCCCAGGGAGGGTGAGGCCTTCCATGGGGGGGAATCTTCAGAGTCTGTCATATCGTTTGTAGCAGGGCCTAGACCCTCCCCCATGTGTCTAGGCTGAGAGAGTGTCCCCTCTATGTGAAGTGGGCTCCCAAAGTCCATTCGTGTACTAGGGATAAATATTGATTCCCTACACACACTCTTAAAGCGCTTTGTAAACTACCAAGTGTCAAATAACCACTAACAGCTTGATGCTTCACTTTACTTATAAAATGATTCACTGCCCCATAGATTAACCAGACCTCCAAACTGACATCCTTGTTCAGAGGGTCTGGAACAGTCCTATGCTGGTTTCCCAGCTATCAGTCTGGGGTCCATGAGGGGGAGGGGCTTCTTAGAGGCACAAATTAACACGTAGCCCAGACTTTCTCCTGGGTCAGAGGTTCTAGGCTAGTGGTTCTCAACCCTCCTAATGCTGCCACCCCTTAATACAGTTCCTCATGTCATGGTGACATCCAACCATAAAGTTATTTCTATTGTTGCTTCATAACTTCAGTTTTGCTACTGTTATAAATTGTAATGTGAATATCTGTGTTTTCCAGTGGTCTTAGGCGATCCCTATGAAAAGGTTGTTTGATCTCAAAGGGATCATGACCCACAGGTTGAGAATCCCTGCTAAAGAGTGAGGGTGGTGTGTGGAGCTCAGTGGGGTGCCTTTGACTCCAACCTCCATCTGATAGTGATGTAAATGATTTGAGAAGCATGGCTTTGCATCCAACTGTTTTCTCCTAACTAGTCTAGAATTTCCTCACCAAGTTATCTGTAGGTCATGACCAAGACTGAGTACTTCCCAGTACTGCAAACAGACATTAAACCCAAACAGTGTGCCCAGCCTCAAAGGAAAAAAAAAAAGCCTCAGTCCAGCCACACAGCTGAGCCTAGACTGTTTGGTCCTGAAGCAGGGCACCATGCTAAATGGAACTGCTTTTAAGTTCAAAGGAAGTGTCTTTGATCTAAAAGCAAGGACAGTCCTGTGCAGGCCACACAGGTGACTCACATTGTGGTTTATGCATTATTGCAACACAAACACCTGACAGAAGGGACTTACAGGAGGAAGGATGCCTTTGTCTCACATTTCTGAGAGACTTTTGTTCATCATGGCCATGGTGGAGAAAGCATGGCCCCAGGAGTAGGCCTGTCCATGGTGTTAGGGGTGTGTGCCGGAAGATAGTGCACACAGCAAGGGTCCAGGAAGCAGAGAAGGCACCGGAGGTGGGCCACACTATAACTTTCAAAGGTTCATCGATAGATCTACTTCCGTCAACTAGACCCTGCCTCCTAAAGGCACTATGACCTTCAAAACACAGCCACAAACTAGAGAGCAAGAGTTCAGTCACAACAGGGGACTGAACTACAGGGGACATTGCCAATTTAGACCATGGCTCTCACTCATGGAACATAGCACCCCAAGCTCACAGTGTGGTATTCAGGCTCAGTCTTACCTGGAGGAGCTGCAGAACACCCAGAAACTGGGTCACAATGTCAGGGTAGAAAGATGGAGGTGGGGGTAGTAGAGAGAAATGTGTGTCATCACCTACTCTTTGTCAGACACCCAGTTAAGTGACCCTATCTCATCTTCCTAGTGGGACCCTCATTCTCCAATGCCTTAGAGAATCTAGGCCTCTGAAAGATGAAATGGCTTCTTCAAGGCTGCTGCAGCTATTGAGTAAAATACAAGTTTGCTTTCCCCCCGTTTCTAGGTTCTTTGAGCAACCTTGCTTTGTATTCATCAGACTGTATCGGGAAATTAAGCCCTGCAAACAAGGACACATAGCAACGCCGATGTCCCGTCTGCCACCTTGGCCTTGGCTGGCTCCTGACCAGGGCTCATTACCCGTATTGCTTCTGCAGCCTTCTGCTAACCTTTTGACACACCTGTCTTTCGCTCTGGTGGCCAGGGACTTCCCACTCATTGTTCCTGCCCTCATGGTGCCTAGCCAAGCTCTGAGCACAACTGGTGCCCAAATGACGTCTGCATGCCATGTTCTCAGAGATGTTGGGTGAAGGTCCTGATCTCTCAGGCATGGTACCATAGAAAAGGATCAATGTCCTCCTCATGAGTCCCCAAGGCCCTGGGCCATGACTGGCCAAATGAACCCCGGGACTGAGGCAAGGTAAAAGCCCTTTTGGTTGCAGGATGGTTGAGCTGTATCAGCCGGGCATCTCCTGCAAGCCGCAGGGTGCTTGCTTAAGAACTCCTGACAGACTGATTTACTGACTAATTTATGTGACATACTTATGGAGTGACACAGGTCTCTTGGCAGGAGTTCAGAGGGAAACAACCACGATGATTAAAGGATTGGAAAGTGGGTTTTCAGGGAAAGGTTCTAAGGACTGGGCCATGGAGATGGAAGGTGCAGAGGCCTTCTTCAGTCCACCCTTCATTCTCCAGCATGCAGACCAAGGCTCAGAGAACAGAGCACTCTATCTGGTCAGACAAAGCAGGGTCCCACCTGTGACTGAAGGGTCAGGGGTCCCCTGCTATACCAGTTTTTCTTCTTAAACATACTCACACAGGAGCACACCAACACATGCATGAACATGCAAACCCATGGATCGCCTGGGTGCACACCTCTCTGTGTGCCTCTCTGTCTCTCTCTCTCTCTCTGTATGTGTCTTTCTGTGTGTGTCTCTCTGTTGCTCACACACACACACACACACACACACACACACACACACACACACACACGTGCTGAGAATGGCAAATGGCTCTTGTCTTGTTGCTCAAGAGAGCGGCCTGTCTGAGGTCACTCTGATTTGTAAGAGGATTTTTAGAAGTCTCTATCACTAAGAGGGTAAATAAGATTCAATCACACTCCTGCGGGCAGTGGGGGTGGAGTTTCCACTGTCTGTCTGCATGCATTTCTGAGGCTACAGCTTCCTGAGGGTGAAGCTGCAATCTCCCCAACGGGTTCACCCATGGTTGTGTCATGGTGAGACAGTGGCATATGGCTCTCACCTCTCACTTCTCCCCTTGTCACTGTGTAGCAGTTGGGGAGGGTGGGGACTTCCCCTCCATGGAGGGAACTTTTAGTGCTCAGGGAGAGGGATGCGGGGTGCGGCTCCGTGGGAAAGTCGAAGCTGAGGTACAGGAACAGTGATGGCCATGCTGGAGCTGGTCTGAGGAACCTAGACTCGGCATGAATCTCCCCTCACATGCCGTGTGACCTTGAAGGCACCTACTGCCCCAACCGTGGCTTCCCCATCACTGAACCTGGACCAGGGGAGTGGCACTGTCCCCATGCTCCCAAGGAGGCTCTGACTTTGAAGAATATTCTCAAAGTCTCTGTGGTCCTTATAGTACTTAATCTCTCTGCATCTTGGTTACTTCTTGTAGAAATGAACAAGGATGCTAACCCTGAGGCTAGTCTAGAAGATTTCATACGGTCATACCCAGGGTCCTCTAGGCCCTCTTTTTCTTTTCTGTTTTTCCTTTGCCATGCTAGGGATAGAGCCTAGGGCATTAGGTACGCTAGGCAAGCTCTCTACTACTGAGCCCTAGCTCCAGCCCCCCACACCCTCACCGACCATGTTTTCACTCCCCTGTGCTTGAGGTCTAGGTCTTCTGAGAAGCAAACCAGACCCTATCCTGGGAGCCAGCCCCTCCTCTCTGGATATCCTGTAGGGCCAACTGACATCCCTCCTTCCACTGTGGGACCCCAAGTGTCCTGGGAAGGAATTTCCCTCTTGCCTGCTCCAGTAACTGCATCGGTCCCCACAAAGGTCCAGGTGGAAAGACTGGCCAGGCCATAGCACTGACACCCATAAATCAACCAGCAAGAGCCTGAAACTTTGCTGCTGTGACAGCACCATGTTTCAACATGATCCACTCCCAGCTCAGCAGGCTACAGGGTGGCAGTGGAGCCTTGCATCACCACCAGCATCTGCAGCAGAAAAACCTCCCCACTTTCTAGAACTTCCCGGAGTCAGTTTTCCTACCCCCACCCCCCACCCCCACCCCAGGTGGCTTACCTCACTGGTTACAGGTAGCTACCCACTCACCATCCTTGGAGAAGCACTTGGGCATGGCTCTGCTCTCTGAGTCCAGGAAACAGCCAATGAAGGTTGGGCTGAGGTGGATGCAGCCCCTCTCCCAGTAGCTGCTGTGGACCTTTTGATGGACCCTCTGGACATACCTCGGGGTGGTCTTCTGTGGCTTCTGGAACTCTCTGCCCAGTCACTGGCCCTCTCATATGAAGACTCACCACCTCAGCAGCTTCCAGAAAGGCTGGATTATGACAAGCCCAAGAAGATTACAGGGGTTCACCATCTGCAGAGACAATAATTAGCTTTGTGCACTCACACAAATGGCTTCTGGCCCTAGGGATGGCTGTGTGGATAGCTGCGTGTTCACGGGGAGCCTTCAAGCACCAGGGATCTCCATTTGATTTCAGCCCTTGCAGTGGCCACAGCCCTGGGTCCAACAAGCCAGAGCACTAAGCGAAAAGAGAAAAGGGAGATGCGGGCCACTAGTCCAAGGAGAGCTGGCAAAGAAACAGGAGGACAGAATATGGGATGGTGTGATGGGTAATCTTGATTATTTACTTGATGGGATATAGAATCACCATGGAAACAACCTCTGGGCATGTGTGTGAGGGAGTTTATTAAGGTGGGAATTGCATCCTAAATGTGGGTGGCACTATTCCACAGGCTGGGGCTCCGGACTGAGGAAAAATGAGAAGGCAAGCTGAGCACTGAATGGGCTCCACTTTCTGACTGTGGATACAACATGACCAGCTGCTTTGAGCTCCTTTCCCCTTTGACTTCCTGCTATGACAGACAGTATCCTCGAACTATGAATCCAAAGAAATCTTTCCTTCCTGGAGTTGCTTTTCTCAGGTATTGGGAGAATACCTGGAGTAATCAAATCCATTCCCTCTGAAGACAAACAACCTGTGTTTTACAAATTGTCCCTGTTTAGATCCATGGTTGCCGGGAGGAAAGGGGTGAACTGTGACCTGCACCCTAGCTTTTGCTCAGTGGAAATGTAACGGGAGAAGAGCCACCTGTGAGAATTCCTGGAGATGTTGCCTTTAGGAGACAGAGCCTGGGCTGTCTTGCATTCACTCCAGCCTGGTCAACTCTGTAAATAATCAAGGAGAGTCCTTCTGGGTGACAAGCACATCTGGTCATCCCAATAATCAAATGGTTATGGATGTGAGTCACAGGGATGGGGTCACTCATAATGTACCAGCTGGGCTTGCCCATGGCGTTTTGCTAAGTTACAATAAACATTATCAGCTCTCATAGGCTAAAATGCTGATCCTTCCAGAACACAGGCAACACAAAGGGGTCTCGGTGCCCATCTGCTTGTTTCATGTCTGTCTACTGAAACTCCGCAAAGTGTGCAAGGTCACCGGTACCTAAGAAATGCCATTCCACTAAGGATCTGCCTAAGCATATGAGGGCCAGAGGAATGTTCACTGAGGTTTGGGTTAATTATGTTTTGGGCTTGTAAAGGAAAGTTCTCATTTGTTCAATGTCTACATAGTAGACATGGTAGCTTTACTTGTGTGACCACATATTTTTTATTATCAAGACCAAGTCACTTTGAAGAGAAAATGGGGACACTATCAGTTCGGTTGTGGACAACAGGACCACCCTCAGGCAATTAGGACATCAGGTTGCCCTACTCCCTACTATGAGGGGGTATAAGTTAATGAGTTGGGTAGTCAACTAGACTTTAGTATATAGAGAACACATTCAAGTTATTTCATCACTAAAAAAGATCACTGACCTGTAACACTGTAGCCATCCACAAGGGACTCATGACTCTATAACACCCACCATATCCCAACTGCCCCAGGAACCATGGTGGAGGGTGCCAAGGATTCTCAAAGATGCTGGCATCATTTCAGAGTCAAGAAAAAAGCTAGTTAAAGTGAAATGCTCATCCATGTTTCATAATAATTCAAGCAACCCAAAGGAGCACTTGTCAACTGAGTTAAATTGACAGCATAGACTACTAAAGTCCTATAGCTAGACGGATATTGCAACAGGAATGACATCACTCTTGAGGGACAGTAATGGGCAGTCCCAGTTAGTTGGAACAGGATATTTGTGCATAAATATGTACCTTTTGCTCCATGTTCATCAACACAGACAAGAGAGGAAAACCAAAAAGACAGAAGCAGGCTGGCACAATCCCTTCATAGGAATGTGGCATGCCTACTATCTCAAAGGAGGAAACAGCACAAGGTTGGTAGTGGGGCTTAATTGGGCTGGCCAGGCTCATCCACCCTCCTCGGAAGCAAAAAGCTTGTGTAATGTTGCATTTGTTACTTTTCTCTGCTGCGACAAAATCTCCAACAAAAACAACTTAAGGAAGGATTTATTTTGGCTGACAACACAAAGGGATACAGTCCATCATTTTGGAGAAGCCACAGTGGCAGAAGAAGAAGTCACGTTGCAGCCACAGTCAGGAAGTGGAGAAAGATGAATGACAGAGCTTAGCTCCCTTTCTCCTGTTGGTATTTTTACTCAGTCTAGGACATTGCCCCATAGGGTGGTGCCACCGACACTCAGAATGGGCCAAACCACCTCTGTTCATTCTATTCAGAAATGCATTCACAGACATGGGCACAAGTGTGTCTCTTAGGCGATTCTAAATCTAGTCCAGTTGACAGTGAAGATGAACCATCATGAGCACTGTGGCTTTAGAAGAACATCAGCTATCAACAGGCAGGCCGGAACTGGCCCTAGAGAACATAATACAAGGGATTGGAGATGCTGTAGCCACCATAGTTGGCGGGAGGCCTGCTGCTAACATCTAATCTGCAGAAGCCTGGGATGCTTCTCAGTAGTCAACAATAAACAGGGTAGCTCTCCCATATAAACATTGCTGAGTCTAGAAACTGGTTTATGTGACACTATTGGCCTCATAAGTAGAGAGGGGAGGGACCAGCTGCATGGTTAGATGACTGACAGGACCATGAATAACCTCAACATCTCCACAGAAGAGAGCTCATTATGAGTCTTGGTTGTGAGACTTGGTTCTGACCAGAACCTAGAGACCATAGGGACAATCACAAAGCCATCATGTACAGAGAGAAACAAAACCACTGAAGCCAAGTAAGCCTGCAAACCGAGGCTCTGGGGCACAGGCAAAGTAGTATATACAAATACAGCTTAAGAAGTAGGGCTAGGAGGAGGAAATAGGTCAATGGGGATTGTGCCTGTGAAGGGTATAAGGGTATCTTTTGTCCTAGCATGCCCTTCACCCCCACTGCCCATCCCTGGTTACTACTGTAAGACAAGAGGCTTTGTTAAATCCTGTGTTTGCCACCATGTTTTGCTTTAGCACTGGCCCAGAATCAACAAATCCACATGACCAACAGCTGACACCTGTGAAACCATGAGCCTAAATAAATTAGAGAGGGGGGGACAAGGAGGGAACACATACTCAGCAAATCCATATCACTCTAGATGAAATCAGTCTTCTTGGGTGGTCTGATCAGACTCCGAAGATTCAGTGATAAAGACTCAACAGAAGCCATACACCAGACTTGGCTTTTGCAATGCTGGACCTTCCTGCTTCCTGAATCTTCCTTCCAGTTCCCTTCCCACACTCTCTTCTTCTCCCTCTTTAACAAGATGTGGGTGGATGCTGTCTTCTCTGCAGGAGGCATGGCAGCTTCTTGGCTCCCCACACATACCTCGTCCCAACCCTCCCACAAAGATGCCACATCCATCCATTGTGTGCCCCTGCTCAGGCTGCTGTAACAGAGTTTTACACACCAAAGGGCTCAAAGAGCAGACACATCCTCAGTTCTGGAGGTTGGGTGTCCAAAGTCAAGTGTCCACAGGGCTGGTTCTCTCTGGGGCATGTCTCCTTGGCTTTCAGATTCCTATGACCTCACATGGTCTTTTGATGTCCTTTGCCCTCTTCTGATAGGGACACATACTTCTAGTCCCCAATGTTGGGATTCTAAAATCAAGGTGCCCATTGGGTCAAACAAGGTCATCTGGAAGTAGGCCAACCAAAGAGGAGGGGCCCTTGTTCACAGAAAGCAAATTGATTTGCCAGAACCAGGAAGCTGAGGCTAAATCCTAAAGATTTCATTTACCTTCGTTGCATCTTTAAAGACCCTATGTGCAAGCATGCTCACATTCTGAAGTCCTGAGGACTTTAACACTAGCAAGGCTCCCACCTGCTCCATAGGCTTCAAGCTCAGGCAGGATGAATTGATGTGGAGAGGACAAGTGCAGGTGGGATAGACCCATGGCAGCGCCACCTTCTGTTCTTGATGGGAGCCTCCCAGCCTCCCCTGGTTCTAGAAAACTCTCTTTGGATGACTAAGTGGCTGTCACTTTCTCATGGCCCACAGGAAGTGGGCCATGCAGCTTACATGGGTGACCGGGGAGACGTTCTGAAGCCTCTGCGCCTCAGCTTCCTGGTTCTGGCAAATCAATTTGCTTTCTGTGAACAAGGGCCCCTCCTCTTTGGTTGGCCTACTTCCAGATGACCTTGCTTGACCCAGCTGAAGGCTAAGAAACGCAAGCCTGTGGCACAGAGGGTTGATTACAGCTGCTGGGAACCCTAACCCCAAAGGCCAGCACCTTAAACCAGACATACTAGGTATTCCCTCCTTGCTGCCCATCCCAGGACAGTCCAGTCAGGCAACTGATGGAGATGTCCTTAGGGAGTCCAGGATGGGATTCTCAGTCTTGTGATTGCTGGTGCTCGACAGTCATCTCTGCACTCCTGCTTGGAAGATAGGAAAGGAAGGGGGAAAATGGCTTTTGCAACGTCTAGGAAGCCTCTCCTACGAAGCCAGCCTTGATATCATGGTCTACACGCTGGCTGAAGCCTTACCATGTCTCTGCGCTCAAGTTAGGAAGAGGGAGAAAGAGAAGACCAAGAGCATGCTCTGGTTTGGCAGTTAGTTCCTAAGACCTCCTCCTGACCCTCCCCTGTTCATACAGATCTGGCCGCAGATGTCAAAGATCTACTAAGTACCACTCAACAGCACCTTGCTTGGGGTCTGATTAAATAGCTATAAACCATGGCATAACCAAATCCACATGATTGATACATGCATGTATTCGTGTGGGGGCTAGGGGGCATAGTCAACATGAAAGAAAGATTACAACTCTCCAGTAAGAAGCTCAAGCCCCCAGAACAGCAAGACTTAGAACGTGATGATCAGTAATTTCCCCTGTCTAGGAGTCAGTAAGGAAAAAGGTCAGGGTACATTTGGGAGGCAGTGGGAAAAGATCCCCTCCCTCAGTGCTGCCACCACCATGTGTCTTAGTTTGCTTTGTGTTGCTGTGATAAAACAGTGACAAACCAACTTGGGGAGGAGAGGGTTTATCTGCTTATAGGTCACAGTTTATTATTGAGAGAAGCCAAGGCAGAAACTCAAGGCAGGAATTTGAGGCAGGAATCTGGAGGCAGAAACTAAATCAGAGACCATGGAGAAATATTGCTTACCGCCTGCTCCCTGTGGCTTTCCTAGTTTTCTTTTTTCTACACCCCAGGACCACCTGCCTAGCGATGGCATCACCTACAGTGGGCTGGGCTCTCCCTCATCAATCATTAATCAAGAAAATGCCCCCATAGACTTGCCTACTGGCCAATCTGGTGGAGACATTTTCTCAATTAAGGTTCCCTCTTCCCAGATGACCGTAGCTTAGGTCAAGTCTACAAACTAACCAATGCAGCAGAAACCACTGACCCCAGCCAGTGATCCCAGGCCCTCCTACTGGGGCTCTGGGCGTGGGCAGTGGGGTGGGTATAGTTGTTCCTTGGGTGACCAGGTACTGCCAGGACAGGGGAGGCTAGGAGAATGCCTAGCTGCTTTCTGTGTCTTCAGAGCAAAGTCATAATATTGAAAACACAGAATTATGGAAGCCGCTGGGTGGTGGCGGGGGCAGGTTGGGTTATCCTGAAGGAATGAGGTAAGGATGTGAAGGTCAGTATGGAGATCAAACCTGACCTATAGACGGGCAGGGAGGCACAGGCTGCAACCAGCAGGATGTGTAGGATGAGGGAAGTGGAGTGTGTGTGTCTGTGTGTGCACACATGTGTGTAATGATGGAGAACAGACAGAAAGCTAAGATTGACAAAAGGGAAAGGGGGCTCAGGTCCCCACACAGATACAGGAGGGTGACCCATAGTGCAGGACTGCTGAAGGACCAGTATGAAAGAACTAGAAGGAGCCCAGGACCCCATGACATAACAAAGCCAGGCTTCTGCTGGGGTTCTGGGAACTGAGTCAGTTCCAGTGAGGTCGCCTAGCAACTTGGGGAAAGCCAGGGCCATGGCACTCCTAACACCCCAGGGAGTGAAGGAAGTCTTCCAGTTTCAGGTGAAGATCTGGGTTAGAGACATTGACTCCAATGGATATAGTGGGGAGGGGGAGGTGTGCCAGCAAGGGTGGCACTTGGTGGCACTTCTAACATCCCAACACACCACCTCTCAGGGAACAATGGATGCTTGTGGATGGAATTCTAGAGTCACCAGCTCTGAGTCTGGAGCATGGATGCTGGAGGATGGAATTCCAGAAGTCAGAGGCTGTTTTGGGCTCATAGGAAATTCTAGGGTGTGGACCAGCTCACCAGGAATGTTGGAGAAGCAGCCCATCATGGATGGGGGAGGAGGATACAGTACCTGCCGGCTGGTGCCTTGGTCCCCAGCAGCCCTCTAGAGCTGTGCCCCACATGTGAGGGAAGGTGTAGAGGCTCTTGCTGATGGGAGCTGCAGGGAAGGACTACATTGCACAGAGCAGTGTGATGAACAGAAACTGCTGGGGGCTAAGAACAGGGCTCTAGGCCCACGAGGTCTGCCATTGATCTACTTGGAGTTCTCCTAGCGAGAACATCCTCACCCTGCAGAGAGCAGTGCCTCTGTGTATGGCAGGTCTCTTTATCTTCTCATTTCTTATTGTTATCGAAGTGACTCTTGCTTCTCCTACTATCAACCCCTTCTAAAAAGGCTCCTATAGACACACCACTGAGGGAAAAGTTTACACTATCAGTCTTCCCCTCAGTCCACAAGGGAGCCTGAACATCCGTCATGCTAAACATCACCTCACTAAAACTCTTCTCCACCAGTCATTTACACTCTAGTATGAATGTACCAAGGTAGCTAGTTGAAAATAGTCTCAAAGAGAAATTAACTTGTTTTAGGGAAAAGAAAATGGGAGCCATAGTTCAAAACCTGAGGCTTGTTGGAAGTGCACGGCCTGGGACTGCACTGGCTGTGTCAGAACTCTCAAAGAAAGGAGTGTTGGCAAAACGGATGAATGGGGTCAGGAAGATAGTTCAACGGGTTAAGTATTCACACACAAGCTCAAGAGCCTGACTGTGTCTGAGGCCCAGAACACACTTCATAGACAGCCAGGTGCGGTGCCAAAGTTTTACAATCCCAATGCTAGGGAGGCAGAGACAGGCAGCAAGTCCAGCCTACTTGGCAAGTTCCAGGCCTGTGAGAGACCCTGTCTCAAAAACAAGGTGGACTATGAGTGATGACTGACTCCTGAGGCTGCCCTCTGACCTCCACATGCACACCCACACATGTGTGCTGACACACAGAGAAGCACACCCACACATGTGTGCTGACACACAGAGAAGCACACCCACACATGTGTACTGACACACAGAGAAGCACGCCCACACATGTGTACTGACACACAGAGAAGCACACCCACACATGTGTACTGACACACAGAGAAGCACGCCCACACATGCATACCAACACAGACAGATGTGCCAGGCTTTTTCTTTGGGGCCACCAACCAGCTCCAAAATCAGGACATGGAGACTTATTAGTTATAAGTGCCTGGCCTAACTTAGGCTCATTTCTGGCTAGCTCTTTCCAACTTAAATTAACCCGTTTCTCTTTGTCTACCTTTTGCCTTGGGCTTTTTACCTTTTCTTATTTTCTTGCTGTCTCTGTGTCTGGCTGACTGGCAGCTTCTGGCCCCAGGCATCTCCCTCATTCTTTCCTCCTCCCTCTACTCTCATTCCTCCTGTTCTCTTTGAGCCTAGAGTTCTCCTCCTATTTATTCTTCCTGCCTACTAGCCCTGCATATCCTTTCTCTGCCTAGCTATTGGCTGTTCAGACCAATCAGGTGCTTCAGGTAGGCAAGATGAAATAGATCTAACATATCTTTACGTTATTAAACACACATCCTTACATCCTTAAACAAACACAGCATAAGCAAATGTAACATACCTTTTCACAGTTAAAGTAATATTCCACAGCATAAACAAATGTAACACATCTTTGCCTAGTTAAATTATTCCACAGCACAAGGGAGCACACCCACTCATATGTACTGACACACATGGGAGCACACCCAAAAGAACATATTTCCAGAAAGGGGAGGCACAGCTGTCTAGAAACCAAGCCTGATTCTTCCTTGATGTTCCCACATTCCTGATCATTCTCAGGATTTTCATGCAACGGTGCCATGCCCAGAAATGACATTGTCTCCTTTCCCCATAACCTGCAGAAACCCCAGGGGCGAGAGCACCTGCGGAGACTCCTGAACTGGGAGGAATTTGATGAGCTGAGGGATGCCCGGCGGAGCATCCTGTTGGACACCGTCTATGACAGTATCATCTTTGCTGTGGGAAAAGGCTTCCCATGGGTCGAGGTGGTCCAGGTGGTCAAGTTCACAGAAGAGCTGCTCAAGGAAACCAAAGGTAAAGAGTGACACTGAAGGCGGGCACATGGGAGCTCCCAGGAGCCAGAGACCTCTTCAGAGGCACTGCTCTCAAAAACAGCAGAGCCCCGGGCTCTGTTTCCCATCCCTGATCTTCACACAGAGAAGCACACTCACACATGTGTACTGACACACAGAGAAGCACACCCACACATGCATACCAACACACACAGATGTGCCAGGCTTTTTCTTTGGGGCCACCAACCAGCTCCAAAATCAGGACATGGAGACTAATTAGTTATAAGTGCCTGCAAATCCTGTGCTACTCCACACTGTGGCCACATGCTCATGACATTGGCTTGGCTTATATAAACCAAGTGTGTCAGTTCTCTCCTTAGAGTCTTTCATGGACCCTCCTTGTGCCCTGGGGCAGCAGGTTGTCCCCATAGTGGGTTATGCTCCTCAGAAGGTGTCCATTCTGCTGTGGGCTGGTCACTGCAGAAACATTATGGAAACATATGACTTAATTCCACAAAATAAAGACTGAGTATTTCCCACCATCATTCCTCAGTGTGAATCACACAGTGTATCTTTAGATTGGATTGTGTTAGAAGGCTTGGTTTTTAATATTGCTACTTGAGTTGCTGACTTGAATTTCATAAGAATATCATGTGATGATTTTGGCTTGAGATTAGGACAAATTTTCCATCAAATATAAAATGACCCGGGACACACTTCTGTAATTTCATACTGTGTATTTATCTGAAGCAAGTCTTCTCAGCATTAGAAAATTGAAATATTAATCGGTTCTGAAAAACATTGAAGATGTTCTATATCTTACAGTCTTAAATATTCATCTAAGATTTCATTTTTATATTTAAATAAACAAGTGGATAATCTCATTAATATACAACTTTAATTTAATCTTTAATCAATGATAAAATTACATCTGCTGGAAAATGTTTAATATATAATACTCATAATTGGTAAATGTTTGATTTGCATACCTATTTTCTTTACCTACATAGCCAGAGTTGTGTTACATTTGATAGGCATGAAGCTAGAGTATGGTAGTGAACACTTTACTCTCAACACTTGGGAGGTAGGGGTAGATGGGTCTCTGTAAGTATGTGGCCAAGCCTGGTCTATATAATGTACATAGTGAGTCCCAGGGCTACATAGTAAGATCCTGTCTCAAAATAAAGTTGGTGGGGGACACAAGGGTCACAAGTGGAAAGCATTCAAAAAGCCATGCCTACAGCACATGGGGCCTTGACTGAAGGTACAGAATTCACAAGGGAGGGAGTAGTGTTACCATCACCCCACTGCTGAAGGTTCACCTGTACAACCTCAGGGCCTGTTCCCTGGACTAGCCACCCATGCCTAACTCTGGGTCTTCTGTGCCATCCACTGACTTCCAACATGGCCTCTGACTTCACTAGGCTGCTCGCCCCCAGTTCTGCCCAACACCAGCCCTGATCTTGATCCCCCTTTTCTCTCCCCTCTGGTAACATCTGAACCAGCAGCCCAGATTGGGCTATGATCCCAAATGCCTAAACTGCAAAAAATAAAAGCTCTTAAAAGTGGGGCTGGGGAAATGTTTCATTCAATAGATTGATTGCTGCACCAAGTGTGAGGACCTGAGTTTGGGTCCTCAGCAACCACTTAAAGGCAAGGCATTGTGTTATATGCCCATATGTGGTGTGTGCCCCAGCACTGGTGGCAGAGGTTTGGAGTCAGAAGGATCCCTGGGACTTGCTAGCAAAATGGTGAGATCCAAGTTCTGTGAGAGACCTTGTCTCAAAAATTAAGAAAGATACCCAGCATTAATCTCTGGCCTCCATACTTGCATGTGTAGGCCAGCATACCACACACACACACACACACACACACACACACACACACACACACACTACTTGGTTCTTCAAAGAGCTGAAAGCCTGAGACATTTTCTCTTTCACAAAGGCAGATTGTGATAAAGCCATCTCTCTGTCTAGTGAGAAGGTATCAGCATGTCCACACTGTGCTCAGTGTCTGCTGTGATGATCACATTCCAGGGACCAAATCTGCAAACAATGCATGAAGCAGATTAGAACTCTCTACATCACTTACACCCCAAGTATCAAAATGAAGCAAAGCTGAGGTAGGCAGCATTATGGGTAACAGAAAACTAATCATGTCAGCAACTTAAAATACTGGGAGCAGACTTAAAAGAATAAATAAACAGAAAAAATGCAAGCCAGGAACAGCATTTGCTATATTAAAAATTGCAAAGTTGCCTGACTCAACAGTCACTGACCACACTTTGAAGTCTTTTATCATAGTGGGTAGCTGCTTTTCCCCCTATAGATGCTAATATTTTTTAAATTTTTCTATGGTTTGTGATAAACTGGACGGATGTTCTCCATTCTATTGTCCTGCCTCCAGTGCCATGGTTTGATGTTGCTTCCTGGGTGTGGAAATCCACCCTATGCATCCTCAAATTTGGCTCAGATGGAACTGGCAGTCAAACAGCAGTGTCCTGGCATAAGTGTCTTTTTCCTCTCCCACATACTTATTTTTGAAGCAGTCGGTTACCACGCTGGCTTCTTCAATTATTATGAGCTCCTGGTGCCTCAGCAGCAGAGGTAACGCCAATGCAGACAGAGGGTGTGTTTATAAACTCAAGCGTTGTTTCTGCACAGCCCTGGCCAGCCACTCTACTGGATATTCTGTCAAGTGCACTGGGCTAAGTGAAAAGCTAATGGTCCAGAATAAGGAGCCAGACAAGGCATTGCATATCTTCCCTTCATCTGTAGATGGGTTCAGGTTATGGGTCAGCACAAAGGAAGCCCAGGAAATCTCTTGAGTGCTTTCTAATCCAGCTGCCATAGGTCATGACCTATCCTGGCACACATGCACACAAGCACCTATCTGTATGAGCGACGGCGGAACTGTTCACTATCCTGACGAGGGCACCCGAGTCTCCTGCCCCAGTCCCTCCTGGGAACATCACACCTATGACAGGTGTTGGCATAGGATGCAGCCAGTGGGGGCCACAGGCCAACACCATCAGAGTTTCTGTTCCGGCTGACATCCACATTGGCTGCCACTCTTCTTGGCAGGTGGCTTCCCTGGGGTGCTTTGTTGTGGCTAACCTAGGCTAAGGATGGTTGTATTTTGTTTGCACGACAGATGAGGACATTGGCAGGCAGTGTTTAAGGAGGGGTAGTGTTTGCACAACAGTGATTCAGAGCCCTGACAGGATGGCTGCCAGCTCAGCTTATCTCCTTGCCCAATCGAGCCCAGCACTGGGAGGGAAATGGCGGCCCTTTATTCAAAAGCATAAGCTGATTCCGTCCTGGCAAAGGATCTTCTGGCCTCAATTCTAGGCTCTGTACTTGGCACCTTCTTGTGCCAGCCTCCGGGAAGACTGGGCAACTCACATCCAGCTGCCCCCCCCCACTGCCCCAGGCCTGGGATGAGATCACCAACCATGGGGTCAAGTTGCAGAGTTCTTCCAGTCTGCCACATCCTGGTGGGGAGAGAATGGCAGGAAAGGGCAGACTTTATGTTCTGTACCCAGGCCACAGGAGACTCGGGAGAAAAGAGGGAACCTTGAATATACTACTGCTCAGGAAGCCATGGTCAGGAAGGAAGGGTTGAAGGGAGCTGGAGCAGCCTAGCCTACCTCAGTTTCACTCCACAGCCCCTGCTCTCTGCTTGCCTGAAGGATGCTCCCCAGCCAACTACCTGCTTCCATATCTTGTCACCATGACAATATGGACACATGAGGTAGGGAGACACCACTGTCCTATTGCCTGGCCACAAAATCCTGGGGCTAGTATGAAGGCAGCCTGGAGGACCAGTTGATAGAAGCAGAGCAGAATGTGTCATGCTCCTGGCATCTGTAGCTCCACCCATGCCACTCCTGATTCTCCAGGAAATGTCACTAGGCCACCACAGGGTGGGAAGGCAGCCACCTGCCTGTCCCCAGCAGCCCAGACTGGAGTAAGCAGTGAGTCACCAGGCTACCCAGCATGGTTCTTCAACTCAGGGTACTCATGGCCATGCACAACTTGGGTACCTTCACCACTACCCCCTGCAGCACCCCAGGCCAGCACAGCAGAGAGCAGGTGCTGGCTCCTGCTGTCTGGGACAGACTGAGCAGAGGTACCCCCAGACTGGGCTGGGATGGAGACATTAGGGCAAGCTTCTTTGCCTAGGTTTCCTCCAAGGCCATTGGTGGAGACATGAAATGTTTCTTGGGACAAACGGCAACTCTCACTTCAGAGATTCCCCTGGGTGAATAAGATGCCTCAGGCCACTCTTGAAAGTGCCATGGACAGCAAGAGTCAGCAACACACACCTGTTTCCTTACCATCCTCACCATCCTTACCACCTTCGGCTGCAAGTCCGAGAAGAGCTATTGGCAAGCTGCTTGTTTCTAAGACTGCTCTCATTTGGTCTCCAGCTGCCATCACCTCCCGATGTCCTCACGAGGTCCCCCTTCTGTACATATCCACTACTTCTCACATAAGGCTCCACTCAGGCTACATGACTTCATTTAATCCCAACAACTTTAAAGGCTTTATCTCTTCCGCCAAGAAAAAAAAAAACAACAGCAACAACCAACAAACAAAACATTCTAAGGTCTTTGGGGGTGGTTAGGTGTCCAATGTATAAATTTGAAGAGGGAACCCAGGTGTGGTGACATGTGTCTATCATCCCAGAGATTGAGATAGAATGTTTTGAGATGGAAGCTATCCTGGATTATAGCACAAGAGTCCATATTAAAAGAAAAAAGAGCAGTTCAGGATGGGTGAGGGTGAGGAACTCAACCAGGGTATACAGTGAGGTCACTGCTAACTATGTCAACAGGACTGCCACAGAAGCATTCCTGTTCCCTGGTCATACCGTCTATCCCGCCAAGGGTGGCTATGAAAAGTCTAGCCTTACCTGTGGCATCAGTAATCTTCCCTATAGTCTGGTATGAAAAGCAGTGTTTGAAAGATGAGATGCTGTGAGATTAACTTTCCTAAGAATGCACCTAGGGTAAATGGGTTCAAATTTGAATCCAGGTCTCTGTCTGACTCAGAATCCACACCCTACATGGTGACTTGCATTTTGATCAAGGACCTGAGCACCTGGGGTGTATACAGACCTGAGAGGTAGAAAGGTATCCTGAGAGTGGGCCCCTGCCTTAAGTGGCATGGGAAACTGGCCTGAGGGAAGAAAAAGCACATAGGAGGGCCAGGTAAGCTTCCAGGGAGTACACTCTTACAGCATGAGCCTGGGGACTGATCCCAGTCACCAGCAGGAGGGGTCCCATGGGGTCAGTGTCTCAACCCAGACTGAGAGAGTAGCCTGTGTCTGCCAGCTGTCCATGCCACCTTTGGACTAATATGCATGTCTCCTGCAGGCTGGTACTCCAGCTCTTGAGTGTCCTTCCTCAGCCAGCGGCGGCCCTAGCATCCAGAGCACAGGTGCTGGATAAAGTAGTTAATTGGCAGGCTAGGGACAGAGTCCTGTCCCTGACACTCCAGGATTATTTGGTTGTTTCCATCGCAGGCAGGGGGGACAGTTAAAATGATGGGGCTGCAGAGTCAGAGCTCCCTTCCTAAACTGTAGCCCACTGCAAAGCATGGCTCCCAGCACCCACAGCAGCCCACTGTGGCTTGGGGAACTGCCGGCTCCATGGAAATCCTCACAGCTTCTTAGAGTGGAAAGGGACCCAGGAGGCCGATCTATCCCCAACCCATCAAACAGCACACTTTCGAATTCTCCAACACCTGTGTTCCCCTTCCCACATCAGATACCAGATGACTCTCAAGGGACTGGATGGAGGTCACTCTGTATCCAGGTCTCAGGGCCCTAAGATGGTATCCACACCTCTAGAGAGCCGGGTGGATTCTAGATTATCCCCAGGGAGGTGCTGGTAGAGACCTAAGGAGGAAGGAGAGGGTGAACACGCAAAAACACATCATTTATCATTATGGGAAGCCCTGGATATTCACTGTCTTTGGACCTGACAAGGCAAGATTTTTATTGGCTCCATTTTCCAGATGAAAGCACTGATTTCTAGACAGAGTCACCTGTACAAGTGAGGGCATGCTGTGAGCAGGTGTGAATTCTCAGCCTGGGCTCTTAGGGGCTCACTGAGGTGCTCTGTTGAGAAGCCAAACTCTGAGCTCAGCTCCCAGTGTCAAAACCATCCTGAGCTCAGTGGGGGACTGTCAGCCAGGGAGGCAGAGATCAGGAAAGGCTCAACTAAAAGCCCAGGGCAGAGAGGAAGTTTCAACCTGGCAGTCTGGGAGGGTCCTGGTGGTCCTCCGCCAGAGTTTTAGAATCACACTGCCCACTCTCCTGTCCCTGAAGTGTCATTGGCCTTCGCAGAGGAGAGGGGTGTTCCTGAGGGGACTTCTTGCTCTAAAGAGAAAGGAAGCCAGCATCCAAGAGACCCAGGCAGGTGACATGGAAACAGTGCCAGGCAAAGGTGAAGAACTCTCACAGCTGTCATCTCAAAGTGTTGTGTCCCTGGCCGTTGGTCAGCAGGGCAGACATAGAGCACACTCCCAGGGTCACAGCAGAAAAGTGTCTCCTGCCCCAGCCTAGCCCTTCTTTTCCTAGAGACTGTGGCCAGCTACCTTCAGAGACACCTCTGACCACAAGAAGCCACAGGGTCCAAGGGAAAGAAATAGAAACATGTCCCTTTCCCAGGTTAGGAGTTGAAACACTCCAGGACTAGATCCTGATGCCTTGGCTGGGACAGGTCCCACCCCTTTTCTGGACCTCAGTTTACCCTTCTTTAAAGCAAGATCCTGTGGTCTAGAGAGATGATCTACCCCAAGGAGATTTGAAAAACATTGCACTTGCTCCACCTTGTTGATGACCCGACTGAGCTCATTAGCATATTGGGGTTGCTCAGTTTCCTCAGATGGGTTTATTTTCAAGGTCCTTGGCTCAGACCAGGCATCTTTGATATAGTACCTACTGCAGAATGGCCTTTAGAAATCTGAGAGTGTTGAGGTCCTTCTTGCATCTACCTCTAAGACTCTACAAAGAGAGCTTGAAGCCACTTGGAGACAAGAGGCTGGGACTGAATTCGGACTCTGCCGTTCATCAACTATGCATCCTCAAGTGAATCCCCCACCTCTCTCTGAGCCTCAATGTACCCCGTGAATAAGGGTGAGCCTCCCTGAGTTGAGAGGGGTTTGGGAGCCCAAGTGGCACAGGGACATGGGACACATGCTGTGGGGTCATCCGACCCCGAGGATAATGCTGCCTTGGTAGTCACTGACTAGGTTCCTGGATGCTGGGGCACAGAGTGGAGCTCGATGGAGATGATAGGCGTGGTCTTCCCTCTGCCTTCCTCTTCTTGCTCAGGTACTGAGAAAGTCAAGTTGTCAGGTTGTGTGTCCTGGCTTGACTCTTCTGCCTTGGATCCAAAACACAGCAACTAGACCATCTTGTCGGAGACCCCTCGGTCGTCTGGTGCCCATCTAGAAAGATCAGTCCCTCTTCACCATATCCACATCCTCCCCTCCCTCAGGGTGGCCTCACGGAGATGCCAGCACTCCCCTTCCAGATCCTTTTTGCCTAGTGCTGGAGCAAGCATCTTGTGTTGCCATCGGCAGGTCCTCCCCCACACCCCTCTTCCATCATTCCTCTCCTCCTCCACTCTGCTCCTCCTCACAGGTGTGGGCCTCCAGGGGTTTGGGGACAGACTTCAGGAAGTTCCCAGTGGCCAATGCAAATGAAGGCCACTCCCTGTTATTGAAGAGCAGTGTGCAGGCCCAGCTCTGCCTGCCTCCACCAGAGACTTCTACTGTTTAATCCCTTGGTGCTGAGTCACTGGGACACAGGGAGCAGATTATTCATCTCACAGCAGAGAGGGACAAGGTCTACTGAGCCCAGACAGCATCTTAGATGGAGTTCAAATTCAAACAGTGATCTTCTCCTTGACCCAAGCAAAGGCTACACTAGTGTTTCCCGTACCTTTCAAGAAAGCTTAACAGAAATGTGTGTAGTCGCTGGGGGTACAAAGCACAGGATGGCCTTGGAGAAAACAGCAGGCATGACCACTCACATAGGGGGGCAGGTCTTCCACCCTGTGCACTACCATGCCAAGCCAGGCTGCAGGCAGAACAGAGCACCTTCTGGCAAGTTCACCGTGAGGAGCCTAGAGAAGTTCTGACGGGTCACCTAGTGAAGGTTCACATACAGTCCTTCACCCAGGCCTGCAGGCCAGCTTTAATGGACATAAGCAATGACTTCCTGGCACTCCCCTAGGAACACTTGTCTGGTGGTCCCTCTACTTGGCTGGGTTGATTGTGGTTGCCGCGTGTGCTGGAAGATGAACTGTAGTCCATGAGGCTAAGACTTCTTTATTCAGGTAAACACTAGTCCAAAACGCAAGCCAGAGCGAGCCCACAGGTAGCAAGCTAGCGTGGCCAGAGAGAAGGGGCTTTACACGTGAGCCCCGCTCTTTTTGAACCTCCTTCTACGTCATCTCAGACTTTCCCCTCACCCCGCCCTCACGGGTGTGTCCCAGAACACCTGTCCCGGTTACCTGGGGCGGGGCTAGGGTGTCTCTCTACATGGCTGCCATCTTCAGTCTGAAGCCTAATGAACCTTTTGTTTCTTGCTTTTTGCTTCGCTACCCCTGAGGGCCCTGGAGCTCTGCTGTAATGCTTAACTTGGAGGAACTTAAGAACTATATGCCTTCCTTCAGCTAGCACCCATCCTCTATCCAGCCCCTCAGTACTCCCAGTCTTCCTCATCCTGGGCCTTGCATGGACTGCAGGTGCTTATCCATGCATGCTCGGCTCTTGCTTAGGTAATTTGTAGCATACATGTGCCCACAAAGAAGCCAAGACTGCCTATCCCTCATCACTTTCAACCACTACCACCCCCTGCAAAAGCAGATGTGAATCTGTCAATATGCCTACACATCTGAGCAGCCCCAGACTCACACACATGTAGAAAAGGCCCCAGCATTAGGTGGGTGACCCAGAAGTGATTGCAGAGAGTGGAGGCTCTGTATTCCTGCTGATCACACTTCATCCTGCTTGGTAGCCCCTCGGGCAAGAGGCTGGGGCCCCATGGCTCTGGTCTCAGATGCAAGGAAGAAATTCTAAAAGCAACCCTGTCCTAGGAACCAGTCCTTGTCTTCTGACATGGATGGGACAGGGCTATGTATGGAGTGAACCATCTGCACCCCAGAAGTCCCTAGGTATTCTAAAGTGCAGGGCTGAGAGGCACAGTTGGGGGCTTCCACTGGGCCTAGTCCTTCCTTTCCACTAACCAGGATGTGTATGGTGCTCCGGAAACGCAGAGGAAAAAAAATCATGTTAAGGACCAGGGATTTTGGCAGAGCTGGGCATCAGAACATGGTTAGAGCGCAGATAATTTTTGTCCCATTGAAAGTGCTTCCCCTTGACTCGCTGGAGTTTTAATAAGCTAATGTGCAAGAGATAGGAATCTAGTCTCATTCTGCACGTGGAGACCTAGATTTGCCAGCTCTGTTGGCTGAAGAAACTGTCTTTTCTCCATGTATTCTTTTAGAATCTTTAGCTCTAGTTCCATGGGTTTCTGTCTGGGTCCTCTGTCTATCCTGTCCCATGGGTTTCTGTCTGGGTCCTCTTGTCTATCCTGTCCCCCATGTTTATTATAGAGTCAAAGTCATACAGATGACATGAAAATGGAAGCAGTACTGACTAGGGAAAACAAAGGGGACTGAAGGAGAGGGAGGAGGAGAGGGGAAGGGAGTAGAGTATGGAGGGATGTTCAAAGTGCATTGTATACGTGCATGAAAATAGCCTTATGTGGCCTGGGATAATAAGAGTTTTAAAATGAAAGAGGAAAGAAGAGAAACTGTGTGTATCAGAGGAACACAAGAGAATGGCAAGATGGGAAGAGGCCAAAGAAGTTAAACGATGTTAGGGTTTGAACATGGAACATCTTCCACAGGCTTTTGTTTTGAGCACTTAGTCCCCAGCTCTGAGCATTTTTGCAGGCTGTGGAGCCTCTAGGAGTAGATTGGGTGGAATTGGCCACTAGGAGAGGGCCTTTGAAGGTGATGCCTGCCTCTGGTTCCATTCTCAGCTTGCTTCCTTAGCCTCCACCGTATGTGATAGCCTCTGCCACATGCTCCCACACCACTGACTGTCCCACTCCCCAGTTCCTTCTCCACTGTGTGGGGCTAACACTGTGAGCCCAAATAAATCTTGCAAGTACCTCTGTCAGCGCTTAGGTCATAATCACAGGAAACAGTAGACAAAGGTGACACATCAGAGGCACTCAGGAAAGTATCATTCAAAGGGGGCACAGCAAGAGGGAGCTGGGCTGGCTTCTGGACCCAGGTTAGTACCAGATGAGGGGCCCAAACTGCTCCTTAGAGCACGGTTACTCCCTTCACTGTGTTCCCAGGGATGCTGATACTGTCAATCAGCTGTCCTTGCACTAGAGGAGTCTTTGCTTCTCAGATTGTTGTCAGCTCTGACAACAATAGGGCAGCAAGGGACACTAGGCATTGATATGGCCACTGTTCCCCAGATGGCAGCTGCCAAGAACCTCAGGTTGGTGAGCCAGACCAGCACCTGCTCCTAGCCAATCCTCCAGATGGGTCAGTTCTTCTCTCCATCATGGCCTGTTGCTCCTGCTCACAGTCATCCCACTCCTACCCCAAGAACCCATTTCTGCTCACCTTCAGCCTGCTGCTCAGATGTTCCAAACTGTCTTGTCCTGAAAAAAAGCCACAACTATTGAGCATGGCCCATGGCTCCCTTCCATATGCTTGCTACCCACTTTCTCATCGACAGTTGCTGCTATCTATCTGCCTTTACCATTCGGGGCCCAATCTTACCCCAACCTGGCCCATACTGTTGTTTACCCAGCTCTTCAGCTCCATCTTGAACCTACTGTCCCTGCCTAGCTCTGCCTCTTTTAACCAGAACAAAGCCGTTTGCCCAACCCCCTTCTCAGAGAGCTGTCATTTGAGTGCTCTTCTGGCCCAATTCTGTTCTTCCTTGTTGAACATCATAGCTTCTCCCACCCATACTTCCTGGGCAGGGATGTGTTTTTTTTTTTTTTTTATCACAGTACTAGCAGCACCTAGCACAGCACCTTTTTAAAGAACAGACAGTAGCTGGGCATAGACTTAGCAACAGTTGACAGAGTCACCTTGTAAAAGGGAAGGGAGGGAGCTCAGAAAGGAAAGCAAGACAGGAAGGGGGTGCAGGAAGAGAGGAAGACAGGAGAGAGGAGAGAGAGGAAGGGGGATACAGGAAGGAATGGAGAGAAGGGGAAGGAGGAGGAAGAGAGGCAAGGGGATACAGGAAAGAGTAAAGAGAAGAGGGGAGCAAAGAGGGAGGGAGACGGGAGGGAGGTAGGAGGGTACCAGGGAGGAAGGAAAGAGGAGACAGACTTTTCTCAAATGGCTAGCACAACTCCTCCATCCCTGTAGCACCTGTGGCTTTCTCCCCGAGACAAATGAATATATTAGCTCACAGGACCCTCCAACAAGCTTTTAAAGCAAATATATGCAACCCTCAATTTACATTCAACTCAAAGTTGCCCCAGCTAGGAAGGGACTGAGTGTCTTGGGCCTCCAAGCCAGGGTCTTCCCTAGAGGCAAAAGCACAGCTCTCAGCACTGAGCCTGCTCTACTCTGAATGTGGGGGTCTGCCCGTGTCAGGCTCCAGCCTGTAGCCATCTCCCTTCCTCACTCACCTGTAGAGCCTGGATATTAACAGTTTAAATCTGAAATGTCTCCTAAAGGCTCGTATTTGGATCCACTTCCCAGGGACTCCTTAGGAGATGGGCTAACCTGCTGGGGTACTAAGCATGGGCCTTTGAGGGTGGCACCCAATGCCTGTCCCAGCCCTGCATTCTGTCTGCTTCCTGGTCCACTGTCACATGATAGTCTCCATCTCACACGTAAACTGCCACAGACAGAGCCTCACTACCTGGCCTTCCATGACTTCCCCACTGTGAAATACCTCCAAAAATGATCCAAAACAGAACACACCCTTCTTCCCTTAAGTTGATTCTGTTGGGTTTGGTCACAGCCACATAGATGTAAAACCATACCAGACAATCTCCCCAGCATGTATTAAGGAGGCCTTCAGCAAAGAAGGGTCCTGTCTACCTGCTGTTTCCAAGGCAACATCGCTTCAACTCTGGGTCCCCGAAGTGATAAGATGATGTTCAATGTTCCCACATAGAGCAAGGAGCAGAGTGAGTGGAGATCTAAGATGGAGGACTTTCAACACCACCCTAGGGACAAAGCCAAGCCTCTGTGGGAGATTGGAAGGGTAGAGGTGAAGACTCTCTGAAGCCAGGGAAATAAGGGGTGATAGGAGGAAATAAGGAGGAGATACACAAAGGAGTCACTCTAGCTTCAGGAAAAAGCCGTACTCTTGCATTGTGAACTTGATTTCCACAGTTGTTAATGGATCTGTGTGGCTCACTAGTCTCCTGCAAGGGAGGGCAGGAGAGTCATGACCAAGCTCACAGTGTTTAGCCCTAGTGCTGTGAGAACCAGCTCTCCTGGCTATAGCATGGTCATGTTCCTAAGCCACATCTTGACTTGCTCTGCCCAGGAGCTGCACAGCATTCTGCCATGACTCTTCGGGAACCAATTCCTGTGTCTAGTCCTGGCAGCCTGGATGGACGTCTACCTCCAACCATTGCACCTGGAGGTTAAGGCATGGGAAGTGACAGGAGAGAACTGTTCCCCCTCTGAGGAGCTACATTCTTGGTGCTGTTCTCATAGCTTACTCTTTGTGTGAGGTCAACACTATTTATCCGACTCTGTCCCAAGTTCCCAGTATACAGGTTACCTGGACACATTTCCAGTTATCTCCTTCTCCTCAAACAGCAGAAACCCCTTGTTGCTCCCTTTTCTCTTTCCCAAGGAATCCGGAATTGAAGCAATATGAAGCACAGTTGAAGCAACTCAGAATAGAAGCTTAAAAACAGAGGGTGAAATAATCCTATAGGGAAAATGTGATACATACAATTTACTGCTGAAGATTGGCCCTGAGTTTCCTGGAAACCAAAATAAAATGGGAAATGAGATGTACTCCAGAGCTCTTGGGAGCTAATGAGTGGGACTGGAGAACAAGTCAGGATGCAGGCTCTAAGGTTGGACCTGGGTTCACAGCCCAATTTACACTCTGTACCTTACTCCTCTATACCCACAGGCTGCTCCATCACAGAGGCTGTGACAGTCCTGGGGAACAAGCTTCGAGATTACCAGAAGCAGTTCAACGTCACCCACCTGCTGGCCCTCTGTGACTATTTCCACAACACCTTCATCCGACACTATAGACTCTACCAGTATGTCCTGAGTCAGGAACAGGAGGTCAACCTGACAGTTGCCCATGTGCAAATGTGTGCGCCACCCCAGCCCCTCCCGCTGACAGAAGGCATGGATAGGGATGTGTGGAGGCACGAGCAGCAGATGGCTGAGCTGAGCACAGCTGAGGTACAGAAGCGGACGAATGTGCTGCTGCTGAAGGAGACACTGAGCCTGGAGCAGGCACATATGCTACAGAAGGCCTTTGGGGGTGAGGAAGCTCCGGTGCAACTGCAGCCCCGACCAACCTTGAGGAGAGAGGTGAGGCTCTGTCTGCCAGCCCCAGGATCTCTGAGACACAGCAGGCTGGGCTAACTCATAGGCCTCCTTCACTGTCTACGCTAGTAGTGGGGACAGAGTCATACAGGCATCTAGTATCTCCCACAGACTTGGCATGCACATCCTCGCACAATATCCTTGCAGAGTAGAAACTCATGTCCCTGTTTTCATGATGCCATGATGGGGTTAAAGAACATCAATTGTCTGATGCCATCAAGCTACCACGGAGTAGAGTTCCTGGTTGTTCAAAGACTGCAGACCTTGAGGTTTGACTTTTTCCCTCCATGTCATTGACTGGTGACAGATTCCACTAAGGCAGTCAAGAAAGGGACATGGACCTTTGAGCTGTTGGGGAATGTCCCAGTGCCCTTTGTCTGCAATCAGACCCATCATCATGGAGACCCAGGGTGCAGACAGCTCAGGAAAGGTCTGTGAATAGCTGGCCCAGAGAAGACTGGGAAGAGCAGAGAGAGAGAGAGAGAGAGAGAGAGAGAGAGAGAGAGAGAGAGAGAGAGAGAGGAGAGGAGAAGAGACAGAGAGGGAGGGAGAGGGAGAGAGGAGAGAGAGAAGAAAGCATGAACAGATACAGCAGGAGAGATAATTTTAAGATTGTTTGAAAGGGTTATGTGGTTGTTTGGTTAGTTTGGGCTTCTGATCTGTCAGTTAAAGAAGAAAGTATTCCTCCGAAGTTCAAAAGAATGTTTGGGAAATTGCTAAAATAATAACCCAGCAGGTTAGATGACACTCATTCAGGGCCAAGACTCGTGATGCATAGTAACAGGACAAGACTCTGCTATCTAAGTACATTAGGACATCCAAAGTAGGCAGCCAGTCATGGTGGTGTAACACCTATGATCCTACCAGTCAGGAGGTGATGGCAGGAGGATCAGGAGTTCAAGGCCAACCTTAACTACATGAGACTCCATCACAAAACAGCAGCAACAGACATCCAATGGGGATCCAGGAAGCTCAGTGACAGCTTGTCTCCAGGTCCTTCAAGGACCTTTTTCTATGATACTGTGGAGTCTGTAGGCTAGGTAAGGAGAGGGCTACCTCATACCAGCTCCTGCTCCACCATGCTGTTCAGCTCCCCTTTAATCTTCCTCAGAGCTCTCTGGCAAAGCCTGGCGGCCCTGGCAATAAGCTTGAGGGAGGCATTCGACAACCATCACCATAGGACAAACACACAGCTCTATGGGGTTAGATTCTTCTCTAAAGATCTGGAGAAGAACATTATTCTTATATTGAAATAAAACCCAAGGAATATTCTGAGGTAAACTGTACACCAGAT
The DNA here is from genome assembly GCF_003668045.3 of Cricetulus griseus. NCBI lineage: Eukaryota > Metazoa > Chordata > Mammalia > Rodentia > Cricetidae > Cricetulus > Cricetulus griseus. The sequence continues at coordinate 219,010,216 of NW_023276807.1, read as the reverse complement.
TTTAAGTATGTATTACAAACAACAGCATACCTTGTTGTATATCCCTCATCACTCCCAGATATCATGCATAACTTCTCCTCTGTTGCGTCTCCAGGGCACTATAGGGTCAGGAATGTGAAGGGGGTCACGGTGTGTTCTGTTAGAATGGCAAATGGTGGCTGAGATCATCATATTCTGTCTGTAGTGGGCTGGTCCCAAGGTAACCCCATTCTCTAAAGCTCTGCCTGTCCCCTCCGATGACATCACTAGGAGGGAGGGAGGAGTCCACTATGGCCATGCGGTACATGACTTTCCACTGGTCTCTGGTCCCCAAACCCCAGAACCATGTGAGGAACAAATGACACACTCAAGGAGATTTCTACCTGGGACTTGAAGGGGAAAGGGAGCGAGCTGGTGGACAGGAGGTACATTCACGGGGAGCCACAGCTGTCGGTAGAAGGGTGGGCCCTAGCTGTCCTCCAAGAATACTCACTAGTGTGTGTCCCACAGGCTCTGGAGCGTCTGGTCAGTGAGGCCATCCACATCCAGATCGCATGCCTGCAGGAGCTTCTACAGTATGAGATCCAGGCAGCCTTTGACATCCTGGACCTGAGGCTGCAGAAGAAGACACTGAGCCTCGGTGCTCCTCCACCCCCACTTCCCTGTATCACCTCTGGCCAGGTGGCCGTAGAGGAGTCTCCTAAGGCCAGTAAATCCAATAAAGGAAAGAAAGGCAAAGCTAAGAAGTAGGAGGCTGGCACCTACCACCCGAGGACCCACGAGAGAAGCAACATGGGTGTGCTCAGCATAGACTAGAAGCTCCTAGTGATTAAAAGAAACAAAGCTACTCCTGTGCTGCCTCTGTCTTGGAAACCAGTGTGTGATGGGAGAGGGTAGCTGCTTGGCTAGGCCAGACCTTTCTTTTAGTGGGACCACAGGGGTTGCCTGAGCAGAACACACCCTGGGGTTCTCCTTCCCTGGACCTAAAACAAGTGGTAGAGGGCCTTACAGTGCATGCCAGGAGAGAGTTCACGCAAGGTCAAGTAGGTCCAATAGGCTCACAGCCACCCAGAATCAGAGCTGAAGAAAGGGGAGCCAATGCTCGTCCATATCCGGGATCTTTCCCTGGGGCACTATGCCTTCATGCAGACACCCAATACAAGCTCTTAGCTACTAGTTTGACAGGGGATGATAGCACACCTGCATGAGTAGACCACCAGCCCAGCCAGGTTCATCCAACTCAGCCCCAGCCAAGCCAGACTGGAAGGAACTGATGCGGCAAAGCTGGCCAGGAGAAGGTAGTTCTTGTGACCCTGCATCAACAAAGCCATGGCAGAATCCTTTCGCCCTCTGGGACCCCCTTCCCAGAAGGAGTGGAGTTCCACTAGAGGGTCATCCACTGTGTAGGTGGGATGTTAGAGAATGGTGTGCAAAGCTGGGTCTATCGTTCTGTGGGTAGAATGCTTGCCTAGCATGTGCAAGGCCCAGAGTTTGATCCCCATCACTGTATAAACTGGGCATGGTAATACACACCTACAATCCCAGAATCTGAGAGTTAGGAGGCTCCCGGTGATCCTTGGCTACGTAGAGGTCGGCTTTGGATACACGAGATCCTGTCTCAAAAAAAAATAATAATAAAATAATGGGCTGGATGGATGGATGGTGGGTGGATGGGGAATGAGATAAGAATCTCCTTCCTTTGTCCCTAGAGATTGAGAATCTCAGGGGCAAGCCTCTAGTGAGCCAACGCCTTCATCACAACCACATGGGGGAGAACTGCATTGCTCTGAACTGCTCTGCACTGGATGCTTCTGTCCTTAGGAGTTTCAAGCTCAGAGGGGGAAACTGACATGCCTACTTCTGCCTGACTTCCATGGCAGAGTAAGCTCCCGGTATTTGTGAATCGGGTTTCAGGAGAGGGGAGACTCTACTGCCTCTCAGGCCTTTCTGAACCTGTGATGAGAGCAAATAGAGGGCTGAGAAGTTAGATAACAGCAATGGCCCGGAGATGACTAGCGGCACCAAACATGATTTTCCAGCTCGGGTGGGTGGACTCTAAGCTGAGCATGGACTGAGAGCTTCTTCCCTGAGCCCCACACACATACCAAGCTGTGAAGAGCCTGAGAAAAGAGCTGCCCATACCAGGATGGATCTAGGACAGTGTCAGGCTCTGAGGATGGAGTAGTTACAGGTTTTGTTCTGTTGGGAACAGTCTTGAGTGGCATCTGCTGGGCTGGCTTTATTCTTTATTCCCAATGTAATAGAAATCAGTAGACTTGCTTTAAAAGAAGACAAGATGTGTTCATTTGTCCCAGGATCAGCCATCACACCTTTGGTGGGGACATTGTTATGGTCTGAATCTAACATGTCCTCCACAGGCTCCTGTTGTGAATTCTTGTTGCTCAGGCAGTGGGCAACTATTTGGAGAGGCTGTGGAACCTTTGGGTAGCAGTGGCTGGGTGACAGAAGTATGTCCCCAGAGGTGGGCTTTTAAGTGTGATTCCTGGTCCCTGGCTCCTGATTTGGCTCCACTTCCTCTGCCTCCTGGTCTGCTACAGTGTGAATAGCCTCTCTGCATGCTCCTCCCACCATGGACTGAGCTGCTCAGCCATGCTTTCCCTGTCATGAGGGACCCAAATGCTCAGTAAAACTTTCAACCCTTAGATTGCTTCATGGGTGTTTTGGTCACAGCCATGCAAAAAGTAATTAACAGATGCAAGAACATGCATGAGTGAGCTCTCTTGCGGATTCAGGGTACATGAGTAGACATGGGTGACATACCTCACCTGTCCAAGCCTTCCATAACTCAGTGGAACACTCTGTGGATAGTAGGGACTCCCTGGGCTATTAAGTGCAGTGCAAGCCAACACAAACAACCAAGAGAGTCAGCTCCTCCTCTTCGGGTGGAGCCCAGAGAAGACTCCTGCCAGCTGCTTAGTCCCCAAGCCACTATGCACTGTAGGTGTGGGAAGCCACCAGCCAGCAGGCTCCAGAGCCTGTGGGAAGGGTGGAGAGATGAGCCAGGCACTTGTGTAGAAGGTAAAGACTAGGAAGGAAGGACTTGGCTGTGGCCCGGGGTGGGGGTGGTATGTTAAACCCACAGCCATATACTCACTCCAATGCTTGCTATTGCACTTTAATTTCTCAGTAGTGAATTTGGCAGCAACAAATCTGACAAAGAAGAACCTGGCTGATAAAATGTTATCTGCTTTTGAGACAGAATCTCTGTCTATGTAGCCCTAGCTATGATAGGACTTACAATGTAGACTAGGCTGGTTCTCAAACCTGCGGCAATCCTCCTGCCTCACTCCCTTGAGTTCTATTTTAGCTTTCTTCTTTCTAGAAAGCTAATGGCAATGCAACAATATGAACAAACTGAGTACTGGATACACCAGGAAAGCCACAGAAATATCCACGAGCACAGAACGATCAGGCAGCCGGGCATTGGTGGCGCACGCCTTTAATCCCAGCACTTGGGAGGCAGAGGCAGGAGGATCTCTGTGAGTTCGAGGCCAGCCTGGTCTATAAGAGCTAGTTCCAGGACAGCCTCCAAAGCCACAGAGAAACACTGTCTTGAAACCCCCCCCCCCAAAAAAAGAATGATCAGGCATCCCATGAGGCCAGCAGGACTCTAAGGCTATCTGGAATCTGGAAGCCAACACACAAGGAGCATATTACCATGAGGCATTTCCAGGATGACTGCTCTCTGTGGACTCTTAAGATTTCTTATACACGCTGCTTCATGCACTGACACAAAAGGCCTTCAACCCTGGTAAAGGAAGCCAGTTTTCTGTGTTCAAAGCAGATTCAACAGAAAAGGTTGCTAGTTCCAAGATTGCTATGCACTTTCATACAACTGAGGCAGAGCGGAACCACACATGTGGAATGTCTTCAATATTGTGAGTAGTATCGGAAATTCAACCATAGTCCAACCATCTCAGCTGGGGAGTTGTCTCAGTGCAGTGCTCACTGTACACACATGGCACAGTAAGCTGGGTATGGCTTCTAATCCAGCACCCAGAAGGCAGAGACAGGAGGATCTCTGGGGTTCCCTGGCCAGCCAGCCTAGTCTACTTGGCAATTTTCAAGACAGTAGACATCCTGTCTCAACCAAACCAATCAAACCAAACCAAACCAGCCAAATCAAACCAAATCAACCAACCAAACAAGCAAAAAACTCCAAAGTAACACCCCAAAACAGAAGGCACCCAAGGAGCCACAGCTAAATTTGACCTCTGGCCTCCACTGGTACATAATCATCCTCTCCGTGTGCACACACATGAACCCCCATACATAAAGTTCAACATTCATTAATGATAAAAAGTATTTGCTTTAGGGTGTTTTTATCAGTTGTATCCACAGGAACAAGAGAGAAGGGAGGCAGACAGGAGGAAACTGGACAGGTCTCTGCCGATGACATTGTCAGACAGTTAGTAGTAATCACATTTTTTTTTGCCAGTATTAATTGACTAGTTATGAGTTCCAGACACTTAGGCATTGGGGACGCAACAGTGAACAAACTGAGAATGTATCCCACTTTAAAGGGGCTTGAATTCTTTGTTCATTTTTTTGTTGGTGGTGGTGGGGTATTTTTTGAGACAGTGTTTATCTGTATAACAGCTCTAGATGTCCTGGAACTCATTTTGTAGACCAGGCTGGCCTTGAACTCACAGAGATCCTCCTGCCTCTGCCTCCCTAGGCCTGGGATGAAAGGCGTGCGCCACCACCTCCCGATAAAGGGTTTGAATTCTAAAGCAGGAAATTAAGAAATGATTAAATAAGATGCCTGGAGATGCCTGAGGGTGCTCACACTGTAGCAGATCAGGAAAGAGAACAAGCAGCACCAGGGCTAGACCCAGGGGCCAGATACCAACTTCAAAGTCCAGCCACTAGCAACCAACTTCAGCGAGCCAGGTCCTGCCTCCCAGAGGCCATAAACAGATACACACAGCAATGTAATCTTGGGTGTCAGTGTGTTCACTGCCAAGGCTGTTCAATGTTCACTCTGTGCCAAACACGGGTGGGTAGGTCTTACGCATAGACAGAAAAAATAACATGAGTGCCCTAGCACTGTAGCACTCATGGGGACTCCTCACCAAGGTTACCCCTCCATCAGGGTAAGAGCATTCCCCAAGTGGACCAGCTGAAACAGTCCACTGCCATGGACCACAGTGATTGGACCAGGCAGGGGAACACGACCCAAACTGGACCAATTAGCATACTTCATCCTTCCACCACACCCCTAGTCATAATGATTGACTTGGAGATTTTGCTACTTAAAATTGACAGGGCTCATTCCCTCTTGGTTGTGAGATTGGGAGAATTTTAGGGGGGTGAGGAAAGCTTGGGACTGAGACTCAAGCTGGAGAGAGGGAAGACGAGAGACCAAAATGAGCAAGAGAGGGGAGAGCTCTGAGAGAGTGATTATATCTTTAATCCCCCACGCTGGGGGAAGCTCCACCCTGTTGTTCAGTGGTTTGGTTGTATGAGCCAAGGTATACACACCCATTATCTGACTGAGGTCAGTGGGAAGGGCAGGGAAGGATGCAACCCTGACAGATAAGGAAACTGAGGCTCACAGGTGGAATGATTGCTCAAAGTCCCTTGGCTAATAGAGGGTGAAGCTCTGGAAGGAGCAGCCAAAACTCCCACTTGCCTGGATGACAACTCCTGGACCCCTGACAACCTTTTCAGGTGGGTCCTGTAAGCAGGACCACCACCCTCCCCACATGAGTCATGGGCTCTGTGGCAGAGACCATAGGTGGTCTCCATGGAAGCAGAACACTATCCAGGCTCAGAGGCAGCTCCTCCCTCTGGAACTTGTGCACTTGAAGTCAAATGGAACAGAGCTTGTTTGCCTTGGAGCTGTAGCAGAGCCCATTCACTAGCAAGCTTACATGGGCCGCTGATGCTTTGCCAACGGGTTCCTCATGAGGCCCCTTTGAAATGTCTAAGAGGTTCCCAACACTGTCTGAAAGTTGTCTTTTATCCCAAGTGGTGAGAGACAGCATCCATTGACAGTGCCCAGTCTTGAACTAAGGGGTTGGGTGGGGAACCCATGTCTCCCCTGAGGTACCTTCTACTCTGGCGTTTTGAGAACATGATTCCCAGCTGTGGCTCCACGAGATACGAGGCATAGGGTTTCTAAATTTGACTCAGGACTCAGATATGATGTGACCGTGGTATCCAGGCCCTGCCCTTTCAGAGGAGGCTCTCAGGGGTTGTCCTTCCTGTGGGCTTCAGATTTCAAGCAGAACCTGGAAATAGTTTCCTTTGGCCCTTAAAGTACAGGAAGTGGCACAGCTGAGATTGCCCAGAGTGTGTGTGCGTGCATACGTATGTGTGCATGTGTGTGCACGCGTGTATGCATGACTCTCTCTCTCTCTCTCTCTCTCTCTCTCTCTCTCTCTCTCTCTCTCTCTCTCTCTCTCTCTCTGTGTGTGTGTGTGTGTGTGTGTGTGTGTGTGTGTGTGTGTGTGTGGTCTCTACCAGACTGGTCAGTATGGCTTTGGAGCTTTTCTAACAAAAGCATGGAGCTGTGAGGAAAAATGGGACAATGCCACCTGAGATTCTATGAGAATCTTACAGGCCAGCAGCCACAGTCTCGAAATAGTGTCCAAGGACAGTCCTCGCTGCTATCATAGGCATGTGTGGAGAGCTTGCTGGGGGTGTAGACTCATAGCCCATTATAGTTGGGCAGCTTTGTGAATCAGGAACCATGAAGGGACAGACTGTGTGTTCCACACAGGCCTACCACCCACTCTTAAGTGCTATTCTCTGATTCCAGACAAGGCTACAGAAAACTCCTCCGTTAGCGTCCAACCCACTCAACAATGGCGGTCATTGATACCAGCTCTACCAGGTATCTTCTACTTCCTTCCTGTGCCTTCTCTGATGTCACAGTGTAGGTACCAAGAGGAGCCAGCATGGCATCTGCACATGCAGACCTTCGAGTTGCTGCTCAGTATCTCATGGGACATCTCAGCTCTGGCCAACCACTTCTCCCTTGTGTCCCTAGGGTAGATAATCATGGATCATCAGAAGGCCCCAAAGAATCAGGCACTTGTCACCCACAATAGTGGCTAGTTTGGGGGATGTCCTAGTTTTGTTTCTGTTACTGACCCTCACAGAAAGCAATTTGCAAGAGAATGTGTGTATTTGTCTTCTAATTCCAGCTGCAATCCATCATTGTGGAAAAATCAAGGCAGGAACTCAAGGCAGCTAGTCACATCACATCCAAGAGCAGAAAGAGAGTAACTACATGCTACTCGGGTCACTTTCACTCTTCTACTGTTCAGGATCCCTTGCATAGGGAATGGCACTGCTCACAGTGAACTGTGTCTTCTCACCTCATCTAACTAGTCAAGACAGTCCCTCACACTGGGTAATCTGATCTAGACGATCCCATGTGGAGAGTCTCTTCCCAGCTGATTTTGGTTATATCAGGAGATGTTTAAAACCAGCACGGGGATACATTTTATACAGACTTGTCTTTCTCTTTGGGTCTCACCTCCGCTCTCTGAGATTGGTCTCCAGAGAAATATTATACTGCAAGCGCTTTTGTCATAGATTCTACTTTCACAAGAGAATCTGGGCTCAACCATGTGGTTCTCCTTTTGTGTTCCCATAAGCCAGTGCAGCCTTGTCACTGCTACCTGACAGACCGTTGCAGACCTCTGTGGTTCCCAACAAGCATCACTGGCCACACTGTGTAGTAGGAGTTAATGCGCATAGCTTGCCTCTGCTCCCCACAGCATCTGCTGAGACAGGTCAACAGGGGTCAAGTCATTCACTTCTGCATGGCTGGCCTCAATAGTTGGCAAGGTGGGCCTTGTCAGGTGAGACTGTTAACTGGCAGCTTGTATTCTCACCCCCAGGGCTTCCTCACAACATGGAGATAGGTTCCAGTGGAAGGAAGAAATCAGCAAACTCTTCCTAGGGTCAGAGGCAGGACCCCGATTCTACAGCAGTTCATTCCAGTTAGTTACTTTTCCCATTGCTGTGATAAACTATCCTGACAAAGGTGATTTAAGGAAGGGTTTATTCTGGCACGCAGTTTAAGAGCACAGTTCATCATGGCAAAGAAGCCCCAGCAGCAGGGGTGTTGGCAGCTGGTCACATTGCATCCATACTCAGGAAGCTGAGAGCAGTGTATGCAGCTACTCGGCTTGCTTCATCTTTTTATCCACTCCAGGACCCCAGCCTGTGGAATGGTACCATCCATAGTTAGGGTGGATCCTCCCACCTCAATTATCCTAATCTTGAAACTCCTTCCCAGACATGCCCAGAAGTTTGTTTCCATGGTGAGTCTAAATCCCATCAAGTTGAAAATCCAGATTAACCATCACAATTCCTGAAATAGTTTCAGGCCAACCAAGACTCAAGGGGGCAGGCAGATAGACAAAGCCCTCAGGGCAGGGCATGACACTCATCTCAAGCCATCTGTAATCTGCCAGTCTGGCACAGACACTGGATAAGCGAGGAAGCAAATTAGCAATCAATTGAGCAAGCAAATCTGTGAATGCGAGCCACCAGCAGACCCCATGCGTGTCCTCCTTGCTCGGCTCCAGCACCCCGCTTGGACTCTTAGAATAAGATATTAATGCTGATTTGTTTAAGATAGGTCGGTTCCTTTTTTGTCCTCAGAGTTATGAAATATCAAAGCTGAAGGGATCCTTGTGGTGCAGAAATCTACTTCAGTCATCCCTGAACTAAGTGAAAGGAAGAAGGCAAAAAAGGGGCTTGCCTATTGCATCCATGGTGGCTGTTGTCCTGTGGCTGGGGTGCTGCCAAAGCTTCTCCCTGGGGTGTGCTATCTATAGAAGCATAGGAGTCTGCCTTACCAGTCCCTTATGAAGCTTCATCTCCAGAAGTCCCCCTCAGTGCCCTAGTGGGAACAGTTATCGAAACTTTAGAACTCAGACACAGGAGGAGCCAAGGATGTCATGGTGGGAAGGACCTCAGACCAGGAACTCACAAAGCCCCTCTGTTTTCAATGCTCCACATTTGCTCCAATGGTGGCCTACTCCGTTGCCAATCGTGTAGCCACATGACCCAGACAGTGACACCTATGGTGAGGACTCAGGCACTGCGTTGTTCCACATTCTACAGTCCAGGGATGTTGGTACATTTGTGGCCCACAAATATCATGGGAAGAAGCATAAAATAAAAATAAGCTCTGGCTTATGTTGAATGCCTACTGAGCAAGGCTCTGATTTTAGTCTCCTCGACTTATGAATGAGAAAACCAGGTCCAGATGTTGGGTAATCCTGGCATGCTCTCTCTCTCTCTCTCTCTCTCTCTCTCTCTCTCTCTCTCTCTCTCTCTCTCTCTCTCTCTCTTTCTCCTTGACTAATACTTCACATGCTGGGATCAAACCAGGCCAGCTACTCCTTTCCCTCAATCAGCAACATGGATATCACAGCCAAGTCTACTGGGAGATCTCAGGGAGTTCCGACACCTTTCATTCAATACAAGAGGAGGCAGAGCTGAGGAAAGGCTGATCACAGAAGCAGGACTCAGCACAAGAGAGACTTGTTGGGCAGGGGAGATGTCTGGGTGCTGAGAGGCCTGGGGGGAGGGTTGGTAGGGCAAGGTGCCTGAGGTATCTGCAGTCTCACACTGAGCAACCCACATGCTGCTCCGTGGATATCTGGGGAAGTCTTCTAGTCAATCCAGATAGAAACAGTAGTGGGTGATCAAAGAGATGATTTCATCCAAGTTAGGTGAACCAGTGAATTTCCTGTGTTATTTTCAGGCATGTGGGCGAAGGGTTATTTACACAGGTGACTCAGTAGCTTTCACCACTGGCAAGCCCACCCTTGCATGAGTGATGACCCAGGAAAGCTGTGCCACTGGAGCCTCCTGCACAGCTTGTGGGCAGCTACACTACTGTAGAGTAGCCCCTGCCTCAGCAACTGTGTGCTATAAGCTCCTGGGACCATCATAACCCTTAGATACTTCTTGTGAGTTATATGAGCCTTCTGAGCCTTTTGTCCTCCAAGAGGGAATGTTTGAATCCAGTGCAATGGTTCTCAAACTATGGGTTTTTGACCCATTTGAGGTTGCTATTACATTATGATTCATAACAATAGTAAAATTACATCTATGAAGTAGGAATGAAATAATTTTATGTTTGGGGATCACCACATGTCTGTAGCGAAGATACTCAAGAGGTCTCTCCTGATCAAATCTGATGTCTATTCATCTGGAAGGAATCCACAGCCTTTCGTTCCTAGGGAAACGAAAGCATAACCTCTCCCCCAACGCAACACATTGTCCAACTTCATTTTGAAGTTAAGAAATTTTAAAAAATGTATAGGTTGGTTTAATTTAGCAGTTTCCACAATCCAATGACTCTCACAAGCTATTGTTTTTGTACAGTAGCATTTAAATTTTCCAAGTTAGCATGACACCATACAGGATCCAGACTGCCTGTGTATTTTCCATTCTTATGAGGCTTATTTTTTATTACTTTACTCTCCCTTTAAAGACGTTATTATTTTCAAACTCAATTTTTTCTATGACTGCCTATATCCTTTTTTCTGTCTTAAACCTACACACATTTTTAAACACATTGTAACCTATTTAGAGGTATTTATTTCATCAGAATCTGCTTTATTACGTATCTGTAAATCTCTTTGTGTGTATGAGCAAAACCTTAAACCATTGCTCAATCCAGTAGACAGTGGCCTGGAAACACTGTGCCATGACCTGTGTGAGAGACTGCAGGACTAGGAAATAACATTTGGCTCTGTTTCTGTGTGTTTGGAACCTTTTAAAAAAGCTTTTGCTAGTCTTATATGGAAATATGTGCCTGACACTGAATGCCATTTATGGGCATATTTTTCTGTTCCATAAACCTGCTCTGAAATCACTACATGAAGACTTATTATTAATTATGAAAGCTCAGCCAATAGCTTAGGCTTGTTCCTAACTAGTTCTTATAACTTGACCCATATCTTTTAATCTGTGTCCTTTTACATTGCTCGGCTCCCTTTACTTTGTAACGCTCATGCTGCTTGTACGGCATCTTCTGGCATCTCCTGGTGTCTCCACCCTTCTTTCCAGTGTTCTCTCTACCTTGAAAATCCTGCCTAGCTATTGACCACTTAGCTTTTTTATTAAACCAATCACAGTGCCATATAGTCACACAGTGTAAAGGAATATTCCACAACGGGAAGGCTGAAAAACAGTGGGAAAACAACAGCATAAGCTTGCTGCTAGCCCGGTGGTGGTGGCACACGCCTTTAATCCCAGCACTCAGGAGGCAGAGGCAGGTGTGAGTTCGAGACCAGCCTGATCTACAAGAGCTAGTTCCAGGACAGCCTCCAAAGCCACAGAGAAACCCTGTCTCGAAAAGCAAAAAAAAAAAAAAAAAAAAAAAAAACCGAAAAAGTTTGCTGCTGTGTTGAATGGAGTATCAATGCTACATTGGTCCATTAAAGCTGGGTGGTAGAATCTTTTGGAGGCAGGACTGGGGCACTCTATACTCCAAGTTCAAAAATGTGGCCCAGAGGACCTGTCTGGAAGACCTGCTCTTTTCTAATTCACACATTTCCTGAGCTGCTCTGTCCCTTCCCTCCACCAAGACTATCTTGGGTGCCTAGAAGATAAGAAAATCACATCCTACAAAGACACAGTCCAACTGGCAGAGACACACACACAGGACAAATACCCATGTAATTTACAGAAAACAGAGGCACCTCCAGGCTTAGGAACCCCGGGCCTTTGCCCCTCCTCCCAGGAAGAGAGGTTTCCATGTTGAGCAAGATAGTGCAAGTCAGAGGCTGAACCTGACCATCCTGGCCCAGACTGATTCCCAGCACTGTGGGGCATCGGGGCCAAGTTACTGACTCACTCTGTAACTCTCTGCACAGTCACTTCCCTTCAGAGCAGTGGTCCAGACTTGAAAGTGGGCATCCCTGCATCCCTGGCCACTGGGGCCTGGGCATGGAGCCCAGTCAGGCCTTTCCAGTGTTTCTGAGCAAAGCTGACTTGCTACTGGCTATTGTGTTGTGTCCTGGCAGGAAAACTCCAGAACATCTTGGTGGTGGGAACTATTCCTGAAGTATCCCGGAGGTGTGTGTTTGCTGGTATGAGGGTTCAGCTGGAGGCAAGGAATGGTGCTTAGGGCCTAGTAGAGGAAACAAGGCTTGGTTCTAGTTCCTTCAGCAAACCCAGGGTATCCACGGAGTGCAGGAACATGGAAATGGAAAAGAGCCTTGTAGAAGGACCACCACAGGTGTCCAGTCAACACAGAGGGATAAGAGGAAGTGACAAGGAAGACATTGAGGCTTACATTTATCCATTTAAAGGCAAGTTCCAAGACTGTTCTTGGGGACATTGGGAAATCAATGAGCTGAAGAGGGTGAGGCAGGAGGATCACAAATTCCAGGCGAGCCTGTACTACACCTTCAAAAAAAGCCAGTTTCCAAAAGCTTCAGCTGTAGCTTAGTGATAAAGGACCCTCCCCAACCTGTGAAAGACTCTTGAGTTCAATCCCCAGAACCACATGGGGAAAAATAGCATGTTTCCAAACCAGTAAAATAACCCAATATTCTTTTTTTCCATTTTCTATTTAAATTAGAAACAAGATTGTTTAACATGTCAATCCCAGTTCCCTCTCCCTCTCCTCCTCCCCTGCCCCCAACTAATTCCCTATCCCATACCCTTTCTGCTCCCCAGGGAGGGTGAGGCTTTCTATGTGGATCTTCAGAGTCTGTCACATCCTTTGGAACAGGGCCTAGGCCCTCCCCCATGTGTCTAGGCTGAGAGAGTATCCCTCTATGTGGAATGGACTCCCAGTAACCCAATATTCTAAAAAGACTTTTAAAGCCTTTGGTTGATTAAAATCTATAAAACATCAGAAGGAACACAATGAATTGTTAACAGACAGTATCACATATGGGGCTTATAGAGATCTCCCTTATGCCAAGGGGATTAATGGGAAAACAAGATTTGGTGACCTGAGCATGAGTGCATGTGTATGAATGTGTTTATACATGTATGGCTGTACATATGTGTATATGTGTATGTTTAAATGTGATGTTTATCTGTGTCCATGTGTATGTATATAAATGAGTGTATCTGTATATGTGTGTGCATATGTGTATGCATGTGTTTACATGCATATATGCTAATATACACACATGTATAATGTGTGCACGTATGTATGTGTGTATGTTTTAAGTAGATGTGCATCTATATATATGCATGTGCCTGTGTGCATTTTCACACGTATGTATGTGTAATATAAGCATATGCATATATGTATACGTGTGTGTGTGTGAGTGTGTGTGTGTGTGTGTGTGTGTGTAGGCATGTATATGCATGTATACATGTGTGTTCCACATAGCACAGATTTCCTTCCTGGCCATTCCCTGGCGACAAAAGCATTCCCAAGCACTTTTACTCATGACTGATGCCAGGATAGGGTGTGCCTACAGCCTAGGAAATGGCAGGATTCAGAATAGAATTAGATTGTCCCAGGATCATCAGAAGGTGACACTACAGGGAAACTATTTCTCACCATGGTCCATCCCTAGCTGTTCCAGCTGATTCTGTAGGACCTCTGACGACAAGAAATACTACCTTGCGGACAGAAACACAGATGCAGAGAAGCAAAGCCATTGTGGTGGGTGGGGTGGAGCCCTGGGCTGGGGTGGAGTCATTGGACTGGGGTGGATTCCTGTGCTGGAGTGGATACCTGGGTTGGAGTAGTCATTGGACTGGAGTGGAGTCCTGGGATTGGGTGGACACCTAGGTTGGGTGGGGTCATTGTGGTGGGGTGGAGCCCTGGGCTTGGGTGGAGTCATTGGACTGGGGTGGAGTCCTGGGATGGGGTGGACACCTGGGTTGGGGTGGAGTCATTGGACTGGGGTGGATTCCTGTGCTGGAGTGGACACCTGGGTCGGAGTAGTCATTGGACTGGAGTGGAGTCCTGGGATTGGGTGGACACCTGGGTTGGGGTGGGGTCATTGTACTGGGGTGGAGCCCTGGGATGGGGTGGACACCTGGGCCAAGGCAGAGCAGTGCAAATCTCAGGCCTGAACAGCTAAGCTATTCATCCACTCTGCAGCCAGCACAGGACACCTTCTCCGTACTTGCCACAGAGATCAGTGTGATGCCCTTCCCAGATAAACACAGTCCCAGACTGGTGGGAGGAGACACGAACAGAGCTGGCACCAACACAGCACACTGCTGTGTTCAAAAGTGTACCAGTCGGCTCTGGTGGGGACTGAGAGATAGGAGGCCGGGAGTGGAGGCCATCATGAGGAGGCTTTCAGAGAAGGAAACATTTGAGGCAGTGTCCCAACACATATTGGGACATGAAGATGTAGAGGAGGGCATCTCAACTGGAGAGAACCCCATACACCAAGGCCTGGGGCAGGGGTGAAGTAACAGATACCCAATTTGGAAGTTTGCTGGACACTAGCTCGGGCTAAGGAAAATAGGACTACATGGAAACGAGTCCTGGAGGGTCCCTCTGAGAGAGGGTTAAGTTTTACTTTGTTAGCAGTACTGAGCTAGCAGGTATTTTAAAGTGGATAATTGCCTCCTGAAGTTGTCTGGGACCATCTTTCTAGCTGACTGGGAAAGGGAACGGCCCAGGGTAATAGAAATAAGCAGGACTGAATCCAGGAGGCCAGGGGCTCAGAGATCCTGTTCTCAGAGCAGAAGCCCAGACCTCACCAGGCAAGAGGACCTGTGGGCAGGACTGAGCCGATAGAGGCCTCTTGTCCCATCCTGTCCAGATGATCCAAGCTGGGAGGAGAGATATGGAATCAGATGTGGGCAAGGCGGGGCAGTGATTTCAGGAGATGGGGGCCAGGCTGGTGACAGATTGGAATAGGGCCAGGCCAGGTGTCTGGGGGCCTCATGCCATCACTTGGTGACAGAAGGCTGGGTGGCAGCCATGGCAATGGAGGCAGCCAAGATGTTGGGTGAGCCACTCTCAGGGCCCGGATCCAGCAGCTGTGTCTCCAGCCCAGCTGTGTATAGCTCCCAAGTGTCACCTGGCTGGACTCTTACCTAACGACCCCACCACCACTCTAGAGACCACCCCAATACAGAGGCCAAGGGCAGGGGAGGGGACTAAAGTGTCCTTATTGATTTTCCACAGCTCAGAAAACCCCAGGTGTTTGAGCCATACAACACTGTGAGTTCTGCCTCCTAATTTAGGGAGGTCCAGAGAGGATATGTAACTAGCCCAAAGTTGCACAATGAATGAATGGCTGAGCTGGACTGGACAGGCAGAGCACTAGAGAAAAAGACCTTGACCCTGGTCTGACTCCCACACTAGAGAACTTAGGCTGTGTCTTGGCCCTGTACCATCAGTCGAGGCTGCAACAGCCTTATTTCCCTGGGAATTTCCCTCCTTCCTCCTGGAGCCCACCAGCTGCTTGAGGGCATGAGGCTCTGCCCATTTGGGTCAGAGAAGACCCTGAACAGATGGAGCAGAGACTGGGGGAGAGGAGTGAGGGTCTGGCCTCCACTACCCAAGGCCAGTCTGTGGCCAACTCTGTGGATGAGGCTCCCTGTTATCCAGACTTTCACAAACCTCAGTATCAGCTTCCCCATCTAGGCGGGGCACACTTGTACCTGGGTCAAGATGGCTGAGTTGGATAAGGGAACCAGCAAGGGTGGCAAGGCCCAGCACTCACAACAGGCAGAGTCAGTACACACTCACCTCTTCACATGTGCCCAAGACCGCCTGCCTGAGGGGTGTACATGTATCCCCAGCAAGCCTGAGCACACATGTCCAGGGCAGTAAAAAAGTCTTATGAATGGTGCATGTCCATATGTGGAAGTACACGCGTGTGTACAGGAGTGCACACACAAGAAGGACAGAGGACAACCTCAGATGTCATTCTTCAGGTGCCATCCGATGTTTTTGTCTCTGTTGTCATTTTTGTAGACAGGATCTCCCTATGTAGTCCAGGCTGGCCTGGAACTCACAGAGATCTTCCCGTCTCTGCCTCCAGAACTCGGGCTAAGGATGTGTATCACTACCTCCAGCCACCTTTTTGTTTTTAGGTCAGATCATTTACTGTCCTGGAACTCAACAAGTAGGCCGGGGTGGCTGGTGAGTGAGTCCCAGGAATCCTGCCTCTGCTTCCCCAGAACTAAGATTACGAGATTGTACCACCATGCGCAGCTTTTCACTTGAGTTCTGGCAAATGGATGAAGGTCTTCATGTTTTACCGACTCAACCATCTCCCCAGTTCTTTTGCAAACCTTTGTTAGCAGGAGTCAACTGTGAGCCAGAAGAGAATTGGCCAGAATGTAAGTTGGGGGGGACTACCCACTTGACCCACTTTCTGGGACGGGATGCCTTAGCCCGGGATGGGTCTGAGGAAGGGAGGTGTGGCAGGAAGATCATCTAGGAGCTGGGGTCTGGAAGTACAAGGGGTGCAGCTCTCCCAGGACAAAGTCTTCCCTCGTTCACTCTCAGCAGAGCTCTGAGCAGCAAGCCCTTTCCCTACATCCAATACCTGGCCACTGTACCTCTACATGGCCTTCTCCACATGGCAGAGTCTGGTACCAGGGCAGTTTAGCAGGAGTAGGAACCAGAGATGTTTTTCCTATAGGAAGAGGAGCTGAGGTCAGCCAGACAGGGCACTGGAAACAAAAGGCAGCTCCTCTGGCCACTCATCTGCCTGCTCTTTCCCAGAGCATGGGGGCATTGAATCAGCATGACTGCTACTCCTGAAGGTGCCCAGCTCCCAAATCTAAAAGGGAATAGTCCCTAGTTCCCCCATGGCTATGCTCTCCAAAACTAGCTTCACAGAGCTGTCAGAGAAAGTGGGGGTGCAAGCCTGCATCCAGAACCCACAACCCCTTATCCTGGAATGTCCCTTGGAGATGACCAACTAGGAAGTTGGGAGGAAGCGGTTCCTGGATAACTGAGTAATCTGAGGGGTTTCTGAAGACTGAATTCCAGAAGTGGGTCTGATCAGCTTCTGCTAGTGGAAGCTCTGCCATCCTGAAAACAGTTGGCTGGGGGCAAGCTTTCTACTCTCTGGGTGGGGCCCTGAGACAGGCGGAGCCCCTAGGCGGGACCCCTGGGTGTACAGAGCCCTGCATTTCCTGTGACTGCTGGGGACACTCAGGCGGACAGGGAGGAAGGCAAAGACCTCTGCTAATCTGGAGAAGAGATTTTCCTCCTAGGAGGCCCTTCCTTGGGCAGGGCTCTCTTGGTGGCGGCCGTGGCGGCTGGCCTGAAGGTGGTGGCCAGGCTCTACAGGGAGAGACTGCCTTATCAGACAGGAAACACTGGGCTCTGGTCACTTCCTCTCACTCCTGGTCACAGCAGCTCTCAGGGCAGGAAAAGCTCAGCAGCCACTGTTCATTGGCTTCTCCTGCCAGAGTAACCCTCCGAGCTGTTCTTCAGCATGGCAGAGGCTTGCCTAGGTGCTGTAGGTGCACTGTGTGTGTGTGTGTGTGTGTGTGTGTGTGTGTGTGTGTGTGTGTGTGTGTGTGTTCTGTGTGCTGCCTGTTGTGAATGTGCTCTGGTTGCTGTGAGGGCTGCGTGTTCTGTGCATCTCCTCTGAACCTCATCCCAGCCCCTAGCTGAGTGTCGACTGGCACAGAAAGAAACCTTACAGAAACCTCCTGAAGACATGCTAGCCATGGCCCCACCTCCTCTCATCTGCCTTGGGTCCCTTCCACCTGATCCATAGCCACTGCTACCTGCTGCCTCCTGAGACAGGTACTCTTGCAAATAGGGTTCCCTGGGGACCTGTGCTGGAGACACTGGGCTGAGGGGACCTGGGGATCTTCCCTCTCCCCACCTGCTTGTCCTCTTCTCTACATCTACCCCAGGGGATCAGAGCTGGGATGAGAGTTTCCTACTTCCAAACCCTATATTCTTTCCATTAAAAATGTAATCAGTCATGCTTTGATGATCAAGTGGTCCATATTGCTGACTCAGTTACTCAGATTGAAAGGACCCAGAGAACCATTGCTGGTGTGGACTATGCATCTCTACCCAGGACAGTCTGTTACGACTGAGCCTGGACAGGCTTTGCTCCATGTCACTATTTATCATTTTCCAAAGACTGGCATAAAGACAGGTTGCACATAGAGCTTTTGTCAGGTGTCATAAGTCATCTGATGTGGGTGTACTCAGGCTAAGTGCAGACTGTACCATTTTATGCACAGGGCCAGAGCACAGGGGATTTAAGTATCCACAGGAGCCTACATGCATACCATGGGATGTCTGTGCTCTAAGTTAGTATGGCTGAAGAGGTGGCAGTGGGGATGAGTCACCTCTGCTCTGTTCTCTTCAGTGTAGTTCAGGATGTTCTCTGGCTTTCGCAGCACCCTGAGACAGTGGGGTGATGGGGCTGGTATTCCTGTCTTTCCAAGAATGAATAAGCAGAGAGAAAGTCCTCTGGCTTTTTGAGACCTGATGGAGGAGCTGTTTCTGTCTCCCAGTTTCTGTGATAAGAATCAACAGCGTGAAGAGACAAGGGAGAGTGGACTTCTTTGACCACCTGCCCTCCGGACAACCTTACCTTGCACATCTCACTACCTCTAAGATGCAATAGCCAGTCTCCTTGGGGCCTCTGGAGGCTGCGAAGGCCTTGCACACACTGGAAGCCAGAACCTTCTAGGAAGTATGCTTGCCATGTTTTCAGGTCGTCCACTTCTCAGCCTCTTGGATAGATGAGGGATACTGATTCTATGCAAGGACAGTGAGGAGGGTTGAGGGACCCACCATTTGACCCAATAATAGGAACCTCTCTGAGGAATGACTACACCAACACCATTCTGGTACATCCCAGAGGCATCCACAGGGTATATTCTCTCAATCTCTAGTGAGATCCTACTCTCCTCTCCCGTTTTCTCCCTTCCACCCCTGCCCCATCTATGGAATATTCATGGTCTGAAAGGAAGCCACAATTCCTTTTCCCAGATTTAAAATGGGGTCCCCAAAAAGATGGCTTTCAGAGACGGAGATTGCCAGCCTAGATGGGGATACATGTATGTCCCTTAGTGATGCTAAGCAAACGCGGAGTCTGGATGAGTCAGGAGAGGTCTGGTGAAGCAGACAGGACTTCCTGACTATGGAATTCCTCAACTAGCTTACAGTAGGGGAAGAAAAAGTCCCCTTTCTGAAGGATTCTGATGTGGAATAGAAATGCAGCTGCGAAGAAAGGCAAAAAGGTCATCCCCCATGAAGGAGAATGGTCTAAGAAAGGAAAGGACTCACTGGACCAAAAGGGAGCTTTGTGGAGACCTCCTAGGAGACCCTTGATTATGCTATAGGAATACACTTTTCCTCCAGATTGGGAGTCAACAGACACATGACCCGAAGTTCTCAAGTTCGTACACTCTCCAGGACTGAAAAGACATAGAAATCACGACTGAAGTCTCTGAAGTTCCAATCAGACTGGCTTCGTGAAGCTTCCCAGTCTCTCAATTCAAGTCCCCAGCTGTCTACATGGCCTATGCCCACTCCTGTGTCCACCTACTTCCTCCAGATAGCTTCTCCTGGGAGAGCATGTAGTACAGATGTAGCCCTGTGCCCTTGGGTCTCAGGTGCCATCTGTAGCTGCCAGTGGTAAGCTGATGTTAAGGGCCAAGGTAAAAGCCACTTGCACACATTTCAGACTGCCAGCTCCACCATGAGTCAGGACAGTGTGTGTCCTCTACAGTGAGGCTCGGGAAAGGAATGCAGGTGTTGCCAGTGGTTGGATAGCCTGGGGAGCACACAGTGAATCTCTGGAATGCCCATGACATCTGAAAATGGAGGTCCCAAGAGCTTGGTCACAGGAAGTCAGTGACAAAAGGTCACCAGGGGTTTCCATTCTTCCCATAGGATCTGCTCTTCTCTGTGGGGTCTACGGGAGCATCTCAGCTTCTTTGTACCTGGGGACATAACCAAGAACTGAAGGCAATACCCACTTAAGCTATACACTGGCAAGTGTAGCTATAAGTGCAGTCCAACACAAAATTGTAAAGTCACATAAAATATTATAAATTCTTTTGTGAGTTTTTAAGGTTCTCTGTAAATGCTATCTGGTCAACAGGTTGAGCAATCCAATTATGAGAAAGTGATGAGATGGCTAAGTAAAATACATATGCTATGATGTCATTTCCTGAAGTTCTGTGTAGCCACAGAGGAAGTCAGTATGAAGACAGATGTCATGGGCTAACTCCTACTGTAGGGTGCTGAAGGGAGTAAGAGAGTTACCAGTGGGCTGTGTGTCCACAGATGAATACAATAATAGCACATCCTACTGTGTGAGCTGGGAAATGGGACAGGAAATTCTACACACACAAAATGACCATAAGGGAAGTAGTTACAACAAGTGAGTAATTTCTTTCTTAGTTTTTCTATGGCTTTCCCCTTTTCCTTTTCTTTTTTTTCTACTGTTTCTTCATTTTTCCTCTCCTTCTCACCTTCTTTCTTCTATGTAGTGCTGAATGGGGACAAACTTGTAATCCTCTGTCCTCCTGCCTCAGCCTCAGTATCCCTGCTACACAATGGAGTAGTTGGATAAAGGCCCTCCTCTGGGACTGTCAATGTTTATATTTTTTGTCAAGCAGGAAGAAAATAGTTGAATTACATGGAGAAACTGTAACATTAAAGAATAGAATATTTGTCATATATATATATATAGTGATGGCTCTAAGTTTTGGGTGAGAAGTAACTTTTCTTTTACTTATGATATTATTTTTCTAAATTTGCTGCAACGACTGTGTCTATATTTAGAATTCAAAGATAGATGATAGACAGGAGGTTGGATGAATAGGTCTGTATACACAGATTAGAAAATGCAAGAAATAAAAAGGAAGACAAAAGAAGAGAGAAATGGCAAAAGAAAGAAAAGATTTTGTGTGTGTGTGTGTGTGTGTGTGTGTGTGTGTGTGTGTGTGTGTGTGTGTGCATTGTGTTAGTTACTTTTTGCCCACTGGACACAAACTAGAGTCACCTGGGAGAAGGGAACTTCAATTGAGGGGTTTCCTGTGGGCATTTTCTTGATTAATGATGGATGTGGGAGGGCCAAGTCCACTGTGGGCGGTGCCACCCCTGGGTAGGTGATCCTGGGGTATATAAGAAAGCAAACTAAACAAGTCCTGGGGAGCAAGCCAATCAATAACACCCCTCCATGGCTTCTGCTTCAGTTCCTGCCTCCAGGTCCCTACTCTGATGGACTGTGATATGGAAGTATAAGCCAAATAAACCCTCCCCTGCCCCCCAGTTGGTTTTGGTCAGTGTTCCATCATAGCAACACAGAAGCAAATAGAACAGGGTGTGTGTCTCCTTTTCCCTTTCCCCCTCTGCTTTTCACTGGGAAGAGGGCGGAAACACTATTTATTCAAAAAGGAAGGCTTGTGCCCCATCTCCAGCCTACAGGACAACCTCCTCAGCCATATGGACCTGAGGGACACATACCCAAAGACCTTAGGAACATAATTCCAAGGAGAATAGACCCAAAGGATAGGGGTCTTTCACCACTACTCAGCCCAACTAGGATTCTCTAACCTACTCTGTGTCTAGCAACGGAGGGCACACAAACCAGTTGTCCAGCCACTGTAGCCACCAGGGTCCATGGGAGAATAAGGACCTGCCACTTGGACACTGTGTGAGGTAGCACTATACAGGTGATGTTGTGAGGGTCTCCAGGACAGATGCTGGCATGATTAAACATGGAAAAATGAGAAAGAAGAATGTTCTCAGGCAACAGCAGATATTCTTGCAGCAAGATGCCCTGGAGGTTGGGAGAATCTGAGTGAGAAATTTCTGGGAAAAAGAGCATCAGCCCTGGGGGAAACTGACATCAGGACTGAGAAGGCAGTACAGGCCCAAAGCTTGTATAGTTGTCAGGAGATATGGGGCAGGTATCTCTTAAAGGAAAGAACACAAAAGTATCCCCCTTTCTATAACATTTATGAAAACCATTTGTGAACACAGAGACTTCCCTGAACATACACAAGTGAGAGTTGGAATACGGGGCTTCTCAGCCACAAGGTGACTCTCCTTTGGTGCTCACTGTTTAAGGAACAGGAACAGAGATTTTTAAGGCAAAGAGTGATATGGAGACATCAGCATTTCAGAAAAACAACTTGTCATCATGTATTATCTTCCCATGAGCCATGACATAAGCCACAGCATGCCCTGGTTACCACAGGCAGGATGTACCGGTAGCTGAGATTCACAGAGACCCTGTTTTCCAGGCTGCTCTCAGATAGCTGAGTACCCTCCTGCCTGTTTCTTGCACCTCAAGGACAGGGACAGCATGTACATACTGTGCTCTGCAATGACACATTTCCATTTGGCAGTGCCAAGGGGCATGTCTTGACCAGATACTGCCAGAGTCCAGAGCTCAGGTTAGCCCATGATTCTACCTCAGTATAGCCCTGTGTACTGCCAAGTGCAGTGACAGGCCCGAGCAGCATGGCTCTCAGTGTCATCTCAGCCAAGCCCAACAACTTCTTTCTTCTTCTTTGGACTGAGATGCTCATGGATCGAGGAGCTGTTGATAGGTCCTAGTGTAGCCCAGAAAACTGAACCAAGGAGGCTGAAGAAGAATTTCTACAGGTTCAAGGCTAGTTTGGGCCTACATAGTGAGTTCCGGGTCAGTTTTAGCCACAACATGAGGCTGCATTGCAAAACAAAAATTAAAACCAAAGAGCAGTACTAAGCCACTAGCCACAAATGCTGCCAACAAATGTGTCTCATGGGTGTTGAAGCCATCACCTTAGGAGAGTGGTGAGCCCTCCTGGGCCTTAGTGTTCCTGGCTGTGCAATGGAGTGGGAATGACGAGCTCCACCTGGGGCTGTGAATGAGAAGCAGCTCCAAAACCCAACATCTATGAAGTGTTTTTAAATATGACTGCAGATTATAATCAATGCAGAAGGATGTGCAGAGGTCCAGATAGGATCTCTCAAGACCCAATCCTTGGTCCCAGGCAGTCTGGGAAGGGGCATGGCTAGCCACCTTTGACTTGAACAAGTCACTTCTTTCCATGAAGAGAGAGGCCAGTAGGATATGCCCTACACAGGGACTGGGCAGTGCTGTTTTTTGCCTGGGGGTGGGTGTGTCCTGGAGTGTCTCCACCTCCTGCTCTCGGCTTTGATTCCCAGGCTGTTCATCTGCCTCCCCCACAGCATGCTGTCCAGTCCAGAGGGCCACTGCATACCACTATACCACTCATGTAGGGGAGAGGGCGAGGTAGGCAATTGCCTATGCTTGGGCAGCTTGTAGTTTAATTCCATTCCACTGCACAGGCATGGGAAAACTACTCATATGGGCTGTGGTGGCTTTCCTTTTCCAGTGTCAACCAGAACAGCATCATTCCCAATGTGCAGAATTGGAGTCTATCTTTTGGCGTGCCTCATAAAATTTAAAAAACCCCATACACCAAAAGCTTCTTAAAATAAAAAGAAAAAAACTTGATGCAGAAAGTCACTTAAATAATATTGCAGGTAGCACTGGGTATAATATCTATATCTAGCATGAAAACTGTTTTTTTCAAAACTATTTCAAGTCATTGAATGGCCAAGGTACAAAAACATTTATTTAAATTAAACATTTTCAACAAATCAATATTCATAACTGTTCCATGCATATGCAGTCTTTTTGAAAAAATAGAACAGAGTAGCTTAATGTCTGTGATACTGTCTTAGGAGATTATTAATACACATCGTGACTGGGCACCAGTCAATCATATCATATCATCAACCATTCACTATTTATCACCACATGGTATATACAGTAATAGCATAAAGATTAAGTATATTTTATAAGTGATTTTATAATAAGACTTCTAGGAGGGGGATCTGTCAACAATACAAAATGTAAGACGGCAATAACAGCAGAATGTAAAAACACATTTCATAAAGATAATAATACACACGTGTTCAAGGACAGACAAGAGTCTGCTAGCTCAGTGTTAGGTACGTTCCTTCAAAGGAGACTTAGGGGATGGAAATGTCTGGGGTGGGATAAGAGCTCAGAAACATCTTTGGGTGTCACAGTGTGTTTGTTTGAGACAGCCAAAGGACGGTGGGACAGGGAACTGTTCTGATGTAGCCACTTGAAGAACAAGAAGCACATTCCCCTCATGGCCAGAGGACTCATGCCTGGGACTTCAAGGCAGGGGCCCTTTGAATTGGGGGCCATTTGGAGTGGAGGGAGAGTAACAGCAAGGAGAAAAAAACCTCTAGGAAAGGGTGAGTGAGGAGCAGCAGACAGCCGGACGGGAGGCCTCCTTTCCATCTCTAGATAGGGCCATGCTGCAGCTGTGCTGGAGAAATCAGCACACCCGATACTCCTGCTTTATGGACAGTGTTTTTAGGCGCCTAGCTCTTTGGGTCATTCAGTAGGGAAGCAGTGAGTCACTGCTACAGCTGAGAAGAATCTAAATCAGGCTACAAACCCTGGGAGGAAGGGCAGGCCTGCATAAGGGCATCTCTCTCACTCTGTAGTCTCCTGGAGTGTATGTAACAAAAAATAATATAGCTAAAGTATATATTAAAAACAAAAAAGCAAGCCAACAAAGAAACAAGAACAAAAAACTTCAAGTCTGGGCATGGTGGCACTCGCCTTTAATCCCAGCATTTAGGTGGCAGAAGCAGGCTTTGAGTTTGAGGCCAGCCTGGTCTACAAAGTGAATTCCAAGACAGCCAGGGCTACACAGATGAACCCAGTCTCAGAAGAGAAACAAACAAACAAACAAAAAAGCTTTGAATTCAATTTTGCTTTCAGTGATATAGTTGAACATACTCATTAATTTCCCAAACCAGAGTACATGTTTCCTTAAAAAAAAAAATTGCGTTCAGTATGTGTGTGTATGTATGTGAGCACGCTCAAGCACACATAGAATTCAGAGGCACAGGTGCTATGGCATGCACACAGAGGTCAGAATACAACTTCAGGAGTCAGTTCTCTCCTTCTACCATGGAGGCTCCGGGGATAGAACGTAGGTCGTCAGGCTTGGCAGCAGGCACTTTTACCCACTGAGCCATCAGGAGCCATCTTGCCAATTGAGAATATTTTTCTCAATTGGAGGAGTTCCTTTGGAACTCTAGGGTGGCTGTAGACCAGAAAGACCAGAGAAGCAGAAAACCTGGAGACTTGGGCAGTACACGTGAAGTCCCCATGAGGCTGTCCATTACTGGGGTCACACTTTTCTTGGCATTGAGAGGGCCGTAACTCAGGGATCCATAGAGCAGGGGCTTGGCTATCAAACCAGCCCCCACTTTACAGGAGAGAACAGTTAAGGCTCGTCAAGCCAGAATGGGGTTTTGCCAGTTAGAGACTGAACTGAGAAGGACCCCAGATTCAGGGTCCTTCTCACTGGGAGCACCACAGATCAGAAGTGGCTACATCAAAAGCAGGAGCTCCAAGGTATTGGGCTTCCCACCATCAGCCACACTGACAGGGAGACAGAAGAGTGGCCAGGAAGTCCTACCCAGATCCAGCTCCTCACGGCTGTGCTTCCAGGGTGAAGCCAATGAAACACATTTGAAGGGACACAAGGGGCGCTGGATCCTGGCTTTAGACTGAAGGCTCTGGGACAGCAGTACTGACCTCCTGCCACCGAGGGATGGTAACAGTACAGTTTCTATTCTGTTCAGTGCTTCAGAGGGAGGAGAGGACAGCAGGGCTGGGCCAGGTTCCACGCCTTTGGCTCTATGACACGCTGTAGCTGTTGTAGTATGTGGCTGTGGCATCAGCCAGGACAGAGATGAGGCTGGTCTCTGTTGGGCCTGTTGTAGTTCCCTGGGAGAGTGGGGCATGCCCACTGAGGTTCCCAGCCCCTGCAGCAGAGTCAGGGTGGCCAGGAGTGTTCAAATACTGATCAAATTCATTGCGATCCATGTCCCCCAGAAGTTCCACCTGGCTCAGTTGATCCAGTGTGTCGAAGCCAGGGTGCTCGGGAGGTGGGGAGAGCTGGCCCAGGTGGGCCTGGAGGTTGGGGTGTAGAGGGTGGTAGGTGGCAGGAGAGTAGTAGGCTGGAGATGGGGGACAGCCGGGAACAGTGGACATCATAGAAACCCCTGGGGATTGACCAAGGGCCAAAGAACCTAGAGGGTGGCTGCAGTGGAGGGGACTAGGAGTGAATTCTGGTGAGTAAGGGGGCCCTGGTAGGTGGGGGAGGCAGTGGGGGTGGCCATGCTCCTCCTGACACGAGGATGAGAAGAAGGTCTGCTCGGGCTCCAGCACATCCAGGGGCGACATCTCTGGGGGTGTGGGCAGCCCATAGGGATATGTGTCCACACTGCCAGGGGCACCGGCTGCACCTTCATGGTAACAGCTGTGTAGTCCAGGCAGGGCAGCACCTGGGGAGTACTCACCCCTGTCCTCCTTCTCCCCCAGTGCACCCCTGCCAACGCCGTTTTTCTCAGGCAGCGTGTTCTGGTCACGAGAGAGGGAGCTCAAGAGGAAGCCAGGGTCCACACGCTTGCAGAGGCGTTTCCCTTGTTTCTTTCTGCGGGGCCGGTACTTGTAGTTGGGGTAATCCTGCATGTGCTGTAGGCGCAACCGCTCTGCCTCATCCACATAGGGCCTCTTCTGCGACAGGGTCAGTGCCTTCCATGACTTTCCTGATCACACAAACCAGAGAAGGGCATGCTCAGACTCCAAACGACTGGCTCAGCCATTGCACCCACTACAGCTTCATGCCTCTTAGCATCCCATGTGCAAACACCTCTGTCCCTCTACTCCATCCAAAGGAACCTTCTCACAGCCACAAAGGACTCCATCTGCTTCTATTCCCTCCCAGATCCCACATGCAGTGAAGGGGCTGAATGCACCCTTCCTGTTTGCACTGCATAAAGTTAGCCTCACAGAGAAAGTGCTTAAAAATCACCATCGCACCCCAAACCACCAGATGGCCCAACCATTCCAAACTGTGAGGGTCCCACCTGACCCAATCATTAGCAACAGAAAAAAAAAATCTCAGGACCATAATATTGACTGGGGTTCTTTCCATCCTTGAAGGGTCAGTTCTGTTTGTTTGGGCATTTTAACATTAAGTTCCCTGCTGCTAATGAAGAGATAGCATGCTGTTTACTAATGTATAAATCTCATAGCCTTTATTTTGCTAGCCCAGCCAATTATAATATCAAGAATTAGATTCAAGAATCTCATTAAGGCTCACAAATAACTACTCCTCACCTCTGCGGGTCAAATAGACCCTGCTATGTGAAGACGTAGGCATGGCTTGAAAGCTAACCTTTATTCACAAACACAGGTACACTTACCTACACATGCATGCTACCACTTTCTCCCATGGAATTAGGACCTTTTGGATATAGCAGGATACTTGCTTAGCCACAGCTCTCCACAGAGGCAAACTCTTTGACTTCCCTGGGTCTCTATCTTCCTTATACATGCTGCTTCTAATTCAGGCTTTCTCTTTTAGAAGCATCCTCTCCGTGTAACCCCACTGGTGCTAAAATGCTGCTTGTATTTGATTTTCTGTTCATCATTCCCTACCTATCTGTTGCCTGGCAAGCCACTTTGGGATCCCTCTTCCATCTTTCAATGGGCATTATGCAGTCCTGGTCCAGAGATTTCCAAGGATCACTTCTAGGCTATTGAAACCATTTCCTCCCAAGGTAAGAATCTACAAATTTAGCATGCTTTCTCTTGACTTTAATGTACCCTGCAGTTTCAGACCCTCTAGTCAAGAAGACAAGGCATCAGGCCATGCAAGTGCTCAAAAGAAAGAGGCCATGTCTTGCCACTGGGCACAATCAACATGTGGCCAAGCATAGGGCCATACACGCCCTGCCCTTGTCCCCACAGTCCTCTGTCTCTGCCCTCACCTCTACAGGCTGACTTCATGGGTCAGGATATCATAGGACAGTGAGGGCTCAAAGACAGAAGTCATCACAAATCTGCCAGTTACAATTAGCTGTCACTTTGAGTTTCAGCTTGAAGAGTGTTCCCAGGACCAGATGTAAAGATGACTCTCGTTCTCGGGCTATGGCTGAGGCCACAAAGCTCTTGCAAGTAGTCCAGGATGCAGACACACCCCACACTCTATCCATGATCTGAATATAAAATGTGACTCTGGTATCCAAATGTACCCAAATGCCATATAGTATTAATAAAATACCATTTCCATTTTTTTAAAAATCCTAACAAATGTCTAATTTGTGATACACCTTCTCATTCATAATGCACTAGACATATTTCACTTAATGTATTCATGATATACTAAAATATTTCACTTTCACCTGTGCTAAAATTCCTCTACCTAGGTCTTAAAGGTTAAAATTTGGAAAGCTTATAGTAGCAAAAGCTGGGAGTCTCTTATCCCAGCCTTCTTTCCCTCTCATAGGCCAGAGAGGGAAGAAAGCATTCAGGAAGAAAGCCACAGGGGTGGCTGTTGCTGCCCATATTATTAACGCAAGGTCTCTGTTTTAACAAGCAATAAATGCCTGCTGTTTTCCCTCACCCTAGTTAGGGTGAACTTCTGGGGTTGGGGAAGAGTCTTTTCTGCAAGATGAACTGTGCCCTCTTACAGCCTAGGGCTCTATTCCAGAAAGAATTAGCCCACAGGAAGAGTTGTGTCCCACAAACTGTCTGTCCCTGCCCTCGCCCCCAAAACAGGCAGCCTAGATTCTTCTGTGGGCTCACCACCCTTCTCTCTCCTCCCACCAGGGCCTGTGACAAAAACCTAGTCAAAAGTGGAAACATTCTGTCCTCAGCTGTGACTGGCCACAGAGTGATGAGGGAGAAAATTAGGAATTCATAAAACTGAAAGGGTTTGACTTTCTTTAAAAAACTTCTCTTAAAGTCTCAAGAAAACAATATAAGCTTTGAGGTCAAAGAAATATACTGTTGCAGATATTAGTCTATTTCTTGTTATATCAATAGAGTAAAAATATACAGGTTTATTGTTTTGTATGAAGGAAGGAACCTTCAATGCAATGCTCACCAATACATGCTAGGCACAGCTGACCACAAGGCTGGACAAGAGGTGCTTGGAACCCCACAATTCTCAGGAACTGCTTTTGGGGGCTCCAGAGAGCCAGCAGGCTGAGTCCTCTCTCTAGGCCCAGGCCTTTTGCCAGCAGAAAGTCGGCCCTCTCTGTGACTCCAAAAGAGGAAAGAGCCCAGGTTCCTACGGAAAAGGGCAGGGCTTCAGCCCAGCAGCGGGTGGGGTCCAGTGGCCTGCATGTCTCTCCTGGCCAGCCTGGTGCCCTCTGTAAACACAAAATGTTTTGAAGGGATTTCACTGGTAAAACTAAGTAAAAACTACGTTGAAGGGTAAAGAGGTTTGAAGTCAGGTGAGGTTGAAAAATGTTTGGCAGCAAGATCAGTGAGGTAAGGCTTGGTGGGTAAAAAGGCATTTGCCAACAAGCCTGAAGATAGCAATGTTTGGTCCCTGAAACCCATATGTTGGAAAGAAAGAGCCTACTCTGCACCTGAAAGTTGTCTTCTGATCCCCCCACCCCAACATAGACACACTCACCCTCACCGTGGCATGCTCCCATTCATACACACACACATACACACACTAACACAAACACACATATAACATCACACACACACACACACACACACACACACACACACACACACACACTACTCCCGCTCCCGCTCCCGCTCAGGGTACTGGAGAGAAAAGAAAATCCTACAGAAACTCAGTTTTCTAAGAACGTTTTAGTATTTTCATCTCCGATTTTTCTGGCCTGTCTGGTCCCAGTCTGGATTATCTGCGGACATTGCCAAGGCTGCAAGCATGAAGCAATGGGGTCTGCAGACCCTCCCTGGCTGCTTCAAGTATCTTTTCAAGTTATCTACACTTCTATGATAAATAGGTTAGTAAATCAAGTCTATTCTGGTGGATGTCTTTTGTTGCTGCCTTTTTTTCCTGTTAAATAATTAAAAATGGGGATTCTTCCCGGTAAGGCTTCGATTGACGTATATTCGTTATCTTCTTATCCGTGACACACTCTCTCTGATTGTCCCAGTCATACAACGTGGGAAATGATGGAGTCTCCTGCCTCAGTCTTCCAGGCAATGTGGGTTCCACCCAGGCTGAACATAACCACCTAGCTGAGTCCCTGAGCCCGAGTTCCAGTCCTCAGCACCCGCTGCTTGGTCACGCCCGCCCCTGGGACCCGGGTTTCTGCTCCGCGTCCCCGAAAGGGGACCAGTACGGTTTCACCGACGGGCCGCTCAGGCCTGGGTGGTGTCCGTGGTCGGACGCCCCCCTACTCCGCCCTCTGCGAACGGACGCTATCATCCGCGCGGTCCCGGTTCCAGTTTCGCGCCCCGCGCACTTACCCAGCATCTTGCTGAGCTCTGCGTTGTGCAGGTCTGGGTTCTGCACCGCCAGGCGTTTCCTTTCGTCCTTGGCCCACACCATGAAGGCATTCATGGGCCGCCGGATCCGGCTCTCCGAACCCTTGTCCCCTGGAGGTCGGGGGACTGCAGGCGGCGACAGCCCATCCGACAGCTCGGATTCCAGGGCAGGACACTCCAGCCCTTCGGTCCACGGGTAGGCTCCCAGGAGCGAGGCCATGGCCGAACGCAGGTCACTTGGCTACGCCTCGTGGGACCGGCGCTGACCTGGCCCTTGCTCGGGTCGCGACGTCCAACTTGGCCCGAAGCCCCGGGCCGGGCCCTTATTTATCAGCTTCGGGCCACCGGGTCCTCCAATGACTCTCAGGGGCGGCGCGGCCCCTCCCGACTGCCCCGCCGCGGCGTCCCCTCTGCGACCTGCCGGCAGGGGGAGGGAGGGGCTGGGCCTGTCCCGGTGCCCGCCCCTGTCCTCCCCTCCGCCTCCCGAGCCTGTCCCGGATCAGCGCTCGGGTGCAGGTACTGCAGGGCCACGGAGAGCGTGCGCACCACCCTCAGTCTCCCCTGCGTGGCGCGAGAGTCAGGTCCAGCCCCCTCCGGCCGGCCGCCCTCGACCCAGGGACCAGACTCTACCAAAACTCCCCGCAAGGGAAAACTGAACTCAAACAGCTTTCGCAGAGATACCCGAAGAGAAGAGACACTGACCATCAAAGTCCCTAGGTCGGCCAGACACACCTATGGCTTCGGTTATCTCGCCCCAGACAACGTGGGTGGCCACCAGGGATGGTCTTAGGCCGTTGTGCAATCTATCGGGACATCGGGCTCTGTGCAGTGCCCTTCCCAAACTGACAGATACTCTGGGTCTCCGAAGGGGCGTCAGTCTTGTTTTTCTGCCATCCGATTTTCCTCTTCTGCCTTCGCCCCATCCCATTCTGCCTGCTGCCGCCTCCCCGCACTCCAGAGTCTGCAATTCCCTTGCTAGTAGCTCTTTCGCGGAATTCTTTTCTGGAGTTTTCACCTAATCCAGGGAAGCCGCTTTTAAGCTCCTAGGTCCCCCAATGACTTTCTTGCAACCCAGGGGCCTCCTTTGTTTCCCACCTCCTGATACTCCAGGCTAAACGGGCTATGACCTGAAAACTTGAGACCGCCTACTCCTGATGCGGTTGTTTCTGCTGTTACACCGCACACAGTAGGCACTCAAGAACTGTCGAATGAATGAATGAATGAATGAATGAATGAACGAACGAATGAACGAACGAAGGAATGAGTCAATACGGTTTAGACACACCCTCCACCGTAGAAACCATAGCAGGCGGGATTAGATCCGGGAATTAGACCCACAAATATTTATGGCACGCCACCCCATGTGGAGGCTCCGCAGAGGCGACCTTCGAAAGAGGCAGCGTCTGAGAGGACAACCGTGGGGTTGGGTGTTAGAGCTTGCCTAGAGTTACTGAAGGCGTGGCAGCAAGTCCAATATCTCCCAAGACCTTTTGTAATCCTAAAACCAGCCGATAAGGCTGACCTCACAGGCGGTGATGAGGTAAATCCAGCGAGCTGCGGCTGTGTAATCTTTGATGGAGATACCGCTCTAGTCCTAAATCCCAGCGCGCGCGATGACTAGATTCACAGATGGTCTCGCTTACAACGTGCTAGCCATCCAGAGCTGAGAAGATGCAGGTATTCAAGAACCTCAACTTCTCCGAGTTTAAGAACCAATGTTACCTTCCAAGATCCTAGACAAAATTCATCAGGGCACGTGCTTTAGGTATAAAACAGACTGGCATTTTCCATCTTCCCCAGCAGCAGCGCTCCAAGGCCGGTGTCCCTTAAAGCCCGGGGTCATCCTCGCACCCCCACCCCCCTACTGTGCAAAGCCAGAACTGCCAGCCAAGGGTGGTTCAACGGGGCACTGGCCTGGAAGGGGGTGGTGTTCTGAGGTGCAGGCAACTGGGCCGCCAGGCACCTGCACCAAACTGGAAGGGTTGCCACAAAGAGTGTATCCACCATGGAAGCGGAAATTCCTGGGGGGGGGCGCATTTGCAATGTTGGGCCTTGCTGCCAGGAATGCTTCCAGAGGATCTCTATGTCAAAATGATTCTCCTTGAGAGGGAGGGCTTTTCGAGGAAAGGGGACAGAGCGACAGCAGATCACTGGAGCTCGCTATTTCTGACCATATCTCAGCTCTATGGCCAGAGTATTCTTACGCAGCTTCAGAGAGGCCAGCGCAGTGTACTCTTGTACTCTTGGGAACTCCCACTTGAGCTCACCCTCAGTGGCCCTTGTGCCGAGGACCCCCAGGAGCCACAGGAGGGGCTAGGTTGTGAAGATGCTGGGCTAGTAGAATGCAGAGTCTTTAGGGAAGGCTACAGATACCTGGCAAACCTGGGGCCAAACGTGGGGCTGGGCTCAGAGAATACAACTAGGGAACGTTGCTTCCAAGTGCTTTGTTTCATACGTTTCATCTGGTGATAGTTGTGAGTCTGGAGACACGGGATGGCGCTTGCTCCGGAGCCCGTTGCTAGCCTGCTCCGGATCCGCAGCTTGGGAGCCATCTTCAGGCTGGAACCCAGGTTGGATATTCACCTGGGAACACATTCTGCCACCAGTGTATGTTGGGCCAGTGGTGGGGGAGGGGCGGGGAGGCGCCAAAAGACACAGAGTTACTGTGACCCTGTCGCCTTGCAGAGTTCAGGCTCGCTCAGTCCCAGAGAGTCTAAAGCCGGCTGACCAACGGACAGGCAACCGATGCCTGATCTCGCCCGATGCTGGCCCAGGACTGTGTTCATGTGTTGGTTCCTAGGCTGGTGACTCCATGTCCTTGCAGGAGTTGTCAAGCACCAATCCTCTGCAGTCAATGTCGCAGAGTCAAAGCACAGGGGCTGCAGCTGGTCATGTGGGGCCATAACCCAGAGTGGAAAGGGATCCCTGGCTCCTGCGGATTCATGATAGCAGAGTCGCACACGCAGACACCTGAGAGGCAAAGGCAACACTGGAACCCACACGTGGACCATGAAGCAAATTTATCTGGACAAAGTCAGGGCCAACTCACACAGGCTACTCATTAAATAACCCCTTTCTCTGTTCATCTCTTAAGTAACGTCTAGTTTTCACTTTCCCCTTTCTTCCTTCTTCCCCCTTCCCCTTCTTCCCTTCTTCTTCTATCCCTCTTCCTTTTCAGTTCTGTAATTCTCTAGCCCGGTTTTTCAGGAAGACATAACCTGAAACAGAAACCCTCACATACACACTAACGAACCGTGAAACAATAGAAAACGACAAATAAGTAAAAATCTAAAAGATTTAAAAGGCCAGACCTTCAAAATTCTCTCCTTAAAGAGGCTACCTTAAATGCTCTTCCCCAATAATGAGATTGATGACTACTTTATTTGCCATCCTAGAGCCTTCATCCAGTGGCTGATGGAAACAGAGGCAGACACCCACAGCCAAACACTGAACTGAACTCCTGGAATCCAGTTGCAGAGAGGGAGGAGTGATGAGCAAAGGGGTCAAGACAGGCTGATGAAACCCACAGAAACAGCTGACCTGAACAAGGGGGAGCTCAGGGACCCCAGACTGATGGCTGAGAGGCCAGCATGGGACTGATCCAGACCCCCTGAACGTGGATGTCAAAGCACAGGGGCTGCAGCTGGTCATGTGGGGCCATATTTCACCAGTGAGGAGGTCTCAGCAATCTATGGGGCCTTGGGTAGTAGATCAGTATCTACCCCTGGCACATGAATGGACTTTGGGAGCCCATTCCACATGAAGGGATGCTCTCTCAGTCTGGAGAGCCTAGGCTCTACCTGGGATGATATGACAGACTTTGGAGATCCCCTATGGAGGGGGTTGGTGGAGGCAGGGGAGGAAGGGAGGGAGAGGGAGCTGGGATTGACATGTGAAGCAAGCTTGTTACTAATTTAAATAAAAAATAAATTAAAAA
The DNA here is from genome assembly GCF_003668045.3 of Cricetulus griseus. Lineage (NCBI taxonomy): Eukaryota > Metazoa > Chordata > Mammalia > Rodentia > Cricetidae > Cricetulus > Cricetulus griseus. The sequence goes on along the minus strand of NW_023276807.1, from coordinate 218,976,016 downwards.
TCTCTCCTTAAGGAGATTTTTCTATGGCTTTGGGGGGTAGGGGCAAGGAGAAGGATTGGAACTGGCTTGCAGGTTCCTGATTCACCAAGGTGGAGGCGGCAGCAGCAGCAGCAGCAGCAGCAGCAGCAGCAGCAGCAGCAGCTATGAGATGCAGATACTGAGCCACCACCAAGCCTAGCAGCCTTCTGTTAGCGAGGAGAGGCAGATCTCTTTTGGATGCTGGCAGCTGCACTTGTAGCCACTTAGAGCAAATGTTTCTTGTTGCTGTTTGCCCTTGATCTAGGCTGGAGGTAGGAATTACTTTTTTTTTTTTAAGGTTTTATTTATTATGTATACAACATTCTGCTTCCATGTATATCTGCACACCAGAAGAGGGCACCAGATCTCATAAAGGATGGTTGGGAGCCACCATGTGGTTGCTGGGAATTGAACTCAGGACCTCTGGAAAAGCAGTCAGTAATAATTAACCGGGAATTATTTGTTTACACCGATCGGTCTGTATCTGATTGACAATGTGCAAGCTGGTTGTATTTGGCTTGCTACATGCTGCTTCAGTTACCACCTCTGTGAAGTCCACTGTGAGCTTAGCACAGGGCCATTTCCCAGGTAAGGATAGTCAGGTTGTGCCTATAAGCCATGGAGTAGAAACCCGGCCAGCCTGGGGTCTTTTGTTCCCTGCTTTTCATATGCCCAGGGCAAGGGTATTTCACCAGCCTTTGTTACTCACCCTTTTTACCCCTTCCCCTAAGCTCAGTAGAACTTTTCTCACAGTCACACCTAGAGGTCAAGACTTGTCCTGGACCATGAAATCAAATGGGCCAGGAGCAGCTGGAGCTAGCCCAGCCCTACCTACTCACTGTGCTCACAGATCATCTCAAGCGACTTCTATTTATCTGTCCTCTTCGTCTTTCTGTCTTTCCTCTTCCTTTCCCCTTTCCATCCTCCCTCCTTCCTCCCTCCCCATACTTTCCCCATTTCCCTCAATAGGTTCCTCACCTATAACTGGTTCAGAGTTAGCAGCCCCCATCTCCCTATGTTTGCCCTAGAGAGTTCCTCTTTAACAAGCCACAGAAATCTTTTCAAAGTCACCGAAGATAAACTTATTGAGGCTCCTAACTTATAATAAATAACCTTCAAGATGAAAACTAACAGCTAGGATCTGAGATGCCCCTGTAGGCTTAACTGGGCAGACTGGAGCAGGCAGAGCACAAGGACACCTTTACAGAGTCTCACAGGTCACAGGGTCAAAGGTCCTCAATATGGAAAGGAATTGTTCTCAGACTATTTTGTTCCTGGGTGTGAATAAAGTAGACCCTTGATACCCGCAGACTCTTTTGTAATAGTGGATTCAATTACAGCACTAGAATATCAAAACAATGTTTTCTTAAAGTTCCTCAGATCAAACACCTTAGGTTCCTATGGCACCCCCCCACCCCACCCCCAGCATGCCAGCTCTCCTGTCATTTGTCTGACTAATCTTGCCTCTCAGTAGATTCTGGGAGATGGCCCAGAAGGAGTACTGCCTGGACTCTAGAAGCCAAAACCAACTCGTCACTGCTGGTTATGGAAATTGTCATAAGTTAGCCAACCAGTTGGTTGCACCAGGTCGAGGGGGCTTATCTGTAAGATGAAGGATCTCAAGGACCCCTGAAATGAAGGCCCTTGTTTTGTGCACTTTTCAGACAGCTCTAAGAGGATCCTTAGAGGAACCCAGAGAGGAACAGGTTTTCTAGCTTAACCTGCTTCCCTCCACTCTGAAAAGTTAGTTTGCTCCAAAGAGAGCATGCTGCCACACTGCTGCTTGGAAATGCTGCACTTAATTGGTTACAACCAAATTCTTGGATTCTGATAAAGGAATTAACAAATCAACTGGGTGTGGTGACACAAGCCTGTAATTCTAGCATTCTGAAGGCAGAGGCAGGAGGATCAGGAATTCAAGGCCAGCCTCAAGTGAGCTCAAGATTAGCCTGGACTGAAACTCTGCAGAGAGAGAGAGAGAGACAGAGAGAGAGAGAGAGAGAGAGAGAGAGAGAGAGAGAGAGAGAGAGAGAGAGAAACAGACAGACAGAGATCAACTAATGGCAGGGTCAAGGAAATACATTCTCCATCCTGTCTTTTTTAAATGCCTAGAAAGAGTGAAAGTGAGTAAAAACAGTACAGTAAAAACACAACATAGAAGGTAAGTGTTTGCTTAGGTACACACAACTGAGTCCTTTGTAGGGAGTGTCAGGCTGATGATGACAGTGGTGGTGAGACAGCCTGATACAGATCTCATCTCAGAGCTCAGTCAGCAGCCAGCAATTCCAATGTGAGAGAGCTGAGGACATTTCTTGTTTGCTTAGCTTATGGGATTGACTTAATGGGTGGACTTAACATTACTATCATTTTGTATTGTATTTTTATTGAGGTGCACCATATCTGCAGAAAAGTGGGGCGCATACTGGCTGTTTTACACAGCGACCACACCTTAGTGCTCAGAGTAGGAAGGGTAACGTTCTCAATCCGGCTGTTTTTAGTTGCCTGCCCCAGCCACATCATGAAATGGCAAGTTCTCATAAAACAGGGTCTTTCATGCTGTTACCACCAAGCCTGATTCCTGGAAGAAGAGGTGGAAGGTGGAAGGAGAGAACTGACTCTGGTGATTTGTGTATACACACACACACACACACACACACACACACACACACACACACACACGGACACGGACACACACGGACACGGACACGGACACGGACACAGACAAACATGAACATACTCAAATGTTTAAATAAAATAGCCACTAAAACATTTGAGCTATAGTAAAGCCAACAGAACTGGAGCACACTGCAGTGAAGAAAACAACTTTTTACTCTCAGTTGTCAGGGTGAGAGGGACATTATGCCAGAAGGAGCCCAGGGGAGGTCTTTGATTACACAAGAGGCAAAGGAAGAATGTGATAGCTATGGGCAAGAGACTTCACCACCAACAGAGGGAACAGGTAGGGTTAAGTATAGGCTCTAGGGTTGGCTAGTGGGAATGGTGTCAGCAGGCTCTGGGCATGAGGAACTGTCCCTAGCCGTGTGGCATCTCATCCTGAGGTAATAAGACTGGTAGATCGTGACCTGGGGTATGGAAGCTCACAAAGGAGGTGACTGAAGTTGGGCTTGCAAATGGTTTGCACATGAAAGGTATGTCACAGGTGAGTTAGCTCTAGGACTTTGCTAACTGTGGAGGGTTGGTGCTCCAGGGCTGGCAAAGCCCTAGGACTTGAAGCATCCATATTAAGCAAGTGGAAAACATAATTAATATGCATCCATATTTGAAACTCTAGGACCTAAAAGAATCATTTGCATACTGTAGGCACTGGGGCAGAAGAAGAGGAAGGTGGGAAGAAACAGCGAACAATGGATGAGCCACGTGGGTAACAAGAGGGTTCTCTCAGTGGCCTTGCTTTCCAATGCTGTATTTACTCAGAGCAAATTAAGAAGTTGCCTGAACCCTATTTCTGCCATATTTGCTTGTGTGTAGGGTTGTCCTATAGCTCCTGGGTCCATATTCAGAAAGCTAGCTTTTAGGCACAGGAGACCACTTCCTAAATAAAACACCAGCAGCACAGACACTGAGAGCAACAATTAATAAATGGGACCTCCTGAAACTGAGAAACTTCTGTAAGGCAAAGAACATGCTCAACAAAACAAAATGGGAAAATATCTTCACCAAAATATACAAAGAACTCAAGAAACTAGACATCAAACTACCAAATAATCCAATTAAAAAATGGGGTACAGATCTAAACAGAGAATTCCCAACAGAAGAATCTCAAATGGCAGAAAGACATTTAAGGAAATGCTCAACATCCTTAGTAATCAGGGAAATGCAAATCAAAACCACTCTGAGATTCCATCTTACACTGATCAGAATGGCTAAGATCAAAATCACCAATGACAGCTTATGCTGGAGAGGATGAGGAGAAAGGGGAATACTTCTCTATTGCTGGTGGGAGTGAAAATTTGTACAACCACTGTGGAAATCAGTATGGCAATTTCTCAGAAAATTAGGGATCAATCTACCTCAAGACCCTGCAATAACAGTGTTGGGCATATATCCAAAGGAGATACATTCATACCACAAGAACATTTGCTCAACTATGTTCATAGCAACATTATTTGTAATAGCCAGATCTCAGAAACAACCTAGATGTCCCTCAACTGAAGAATAAATAAAGAAAATGTGGTATATTTACACAATGGAGTACTACTCAGAGGTAAGAAACAATGATATCCTAAAATTCACAGACAAATGGACAGAACTAGAAAAAAAATCCTAAGTGAGGTAACCCCAAACCAGAAAAACAAATATAGTATGTACTCACTCATAAGTGGATACCAGACATAAAGTAAAAGATACCCAGCCTACAATCCACAACCCCAGAGAAGCTAGAACCCTCTTCCAGAAACAGATGGAAGCAAATGCAGAAATCCACAACTAACCATTGGGCCAAGCTCCTGGAATACAATCGAAGTGATGGAGGAGCAATAATATGAACAGAAAGCTAGCCTTCTGGCAGTCTTAGAGGACCTTTCACAGATAGACTTTATGGGACATGTGTCCCTCATTCAACCTGTCTGCTTAGACCGCTTACCTAAATTGGTCCTGGAACCATTGCTCCACAATTTTGCTGGGTCCAGCAGGGACTTTGGAAGGGGCATGTACCCACTGTTTGCACCTGAACACAGTGCAGTGAAACAATGGTGCCCATGCAAGGTTCTTTGCTCACACTTCTGGCTGACACCGGTGCTTGCTCCAGGGCAGGTGAGGCTGGAAATGCTGACCAGAGAGTCTGTGTGTAGATTCTCCTTGTGGTGTTGTTTTCCTTCCAGGATGGCTTCAGAGCAGATGAAACTACTTGCATATCAGCTTACGATCCAGGAATGAGTGTCCCCCAACACAAGGCACAAGATGCATGGCCGTTGGTGGCAGGTTCAGAAGTCACCTGACATCACCTTGCTGGCCAAGCCCCTATCAATTGAAGCTGTCCTAAGTCTGGCCACATTTAGGGCAGGAAACATGGATCCTAAATCTCCAAATGGAGTGTCAAAGACACCATGACTCTTCAGTGGCATGTGAGATGGCAGAAAGAAAAACTCCAAAGATTGATAGCCCAAAGAGCAGTACTGTGACACCTGAGATGTTTTCTAACCCCAAGGCCAACCCCAACCCCAACATGGAGGCCAAGGAGTGCGCTTTCCTCTTCACATCTGCCTTCCACACACATTTAACAGCAAAGCTACCCAGTGCTGTGCCTTTAAAGGGGCTTCAAAGGAGAACAGCCATCCCATTTAAAGTAAAGGATTTGAGGTATATAATATGTGCTCAGAGCCAGAGAGCAATTGGAAGGGCAGGGTGGACATTAAAGTGAAGTTGTGTTTGGAAAGAGCTGAAGGAGGCATAGGTATGTATTTGGAAGTGAAATTTGTAGGGTTTCTTTTGAAGGGGCTTTTGAGTGCAACTTGAGAAGAACTTAAAGGTAGGTGTTAAACATGGCTCCTCAGCCCTTCAGTGCCTTCGGACTGGAGTCACCCTGCTCACCTGACCTGGGGTCCACTAAGTATAATGCTTAAGAATAGGTCATCGTCTTACTTCTGCATGTGAATACACATTTAAGGCATATCCATCCCATCCCATCTCCAGACACCTTTTGATGTCAGCAGGGGAGGTCTGCTATTATTGCAGATTCTGTAGCTGACAATGAGGCTGCTGGAGAGAAGTGACAGCAAATGGCCGGATGGGGAACAGGCTCAGTCTAAGGCCATCTTCCAGATGCCTGGCCACTATCCGGTGTCCCACAGGACACAGGGCTGAATGCAATGAGGCTGGATCCAATCAAATGTAATCCTCTGTGAGTACGGAATCCCCCTTGTGCCCATGATGGAGATTTGAGGATCATAGCTCATTCCCTGCCTCACATGCCTACAAAGCTGGAGAAGAAATACGAACAAGGGTGTACATTGTACAGATCCTGTGTGCTACCAGGTTGGGGGGGGGCGTTGGAAACCCACTGAGACCAGGGGACTCAGTGAGCTGAAGAGATAGTTCCCAGCTCAGGAAGGATAAAGCCAAGAAAGGAGGCTGACTGAGGCTGGCTGGCGGTGGGAGGGGGAGGGTTGGGGGTAGAATCTGAAGTTCTTCTGGAGTACCTACAGAGAACTGATGCACACATGTGCTCATGCCTCTGTGTGTGTGTGTGTGTGTGTGTGTGTGTGTGTGTGTGTGTGTGTGTGTGTGTGTATGCTGAGTCTGTGGAGAGAGCACTGGTGAAGGTAGGAGGACAGTTGTTGGTCTTCCGAATTCTGACAGGGACAGAAAGATTCTAGACTAGAAAGGCCTCCTAAGTCATGCAAGTAGCCTGAGGGGTGAAAGCAAGAACACATAACCTATAGTCAGGAAAAACATCAATCAACAGAAACAACCAGAAATGACAGGTCTGATGAAACAGATAACAGTAAAAAGGCTTTTAAAACTACACTCTCTCTAGGAGGAAAGTGGGAATGTGAAGAGAGAAGAGAAAGTCTAAAACAGACCTAAATCAAAGCCAGAAGCTGCAGAAGACAATGCGTGGAATACAAAACACGTGATACAGGAACAGCAGCCAGCTGGATGCCACAGGAAGAGATGATAGCAAACATGGGGTGTGTCAACATGAACTCTCCTGAGGGAAAAGCAGAGAAAAAGCTAGAAGCAAACAGGAGCAGCAACCTGTGAGGCAACACCAAGTGCTGAACGCAAAAGCAGCCAGAGTCTCAGAAGAGAGAAGGGCTAGAAGAAAGGTTTAGAGGAATAATGGCCCAAGAGTTTCCAAATTTAACAGATGCCATAAGCACACAGTTTCAAATGGCACAAAATCCCTGACTAGAGGAGATGCAAAGAAACAACACTGGCCACACGTAACCAGGCTGATGGTCAGTAAAGCCTCAGCTGTCCTCCTGTCTCCAACCTCCACAGTGCTGGGGTTACAGGCTCAGGTGTGTGGTTATTCTCCACTTTTTAAGTGGGTGCTAGGAATTTAAACTCAGGTCCTCATGCTTATACAGCAAGCAAAGGCTCTTTCTTACCTGCTGAGCCATCTTCTCAGGCCTTTAGTACCTGAAAATCTTAAAAAGCACTGAGAAGAAAAGAGAAATCCTACATGCAAAGCAAGACATGGAATGGCAACAAGGCCTTGTGATAGAAATGCTGTAATTCAGAAAGCAACTCGGAGTAGCAATGTTTACAAAACTCCAAACTCGGGCTTCTCAACCTTAAGTTATATACCAACTATCTACTGGGTTCTTTATGAAGGAATTTGTTTTGACTCATGTTTTTGAACATGGAAGAATCCAAGGTTGGACAGAGACCTCTGACAGGAGCCACAGCCCATACTGTTCCATGGCAAAGGACATCCTATGACAGATGATATCCCATGACAGATAACATCCTGTGGCAGAGGACATCCCATGACAGAGGCTTTCCCATGGCAGATGATAACCATGCTGCCAAAGGAGTAACATGCCAGATTACAGGTAAGCCACAGTCTCGTGGAAATACACAGATTAATAGAAATGGGTTAATAAAATTAATACAGAGCTAGACAATAAGAAGCCTAAGCCACCGGCCAACAGTTTAATAATTAATATAGCATCTGTGTGTTTATTTGGGGTAAAGTGGCTGTGGGACCAGGAGGAACAGAAACCTCCATCTTCAGCAGATGATATTCCATGGCAGAGGATACACCATGACAGACAATGTCCCATGGCAGAATATAACCAATGGCAGAGAACATCCCATGGCAGATGATATTCTGTGGCAAAAGACATTGCATGGCAGAGCACATTCCATGGCACGGATGCATGTACAGTGGTGAGTGGCAGATTCAGAAAGGGAAGACACATGGAGTGGCCTCTTCTCATATCAGATCCTTCTTGAAGTAACTAAGGCAGGCTCTTGAGACCTAAGCACTCCCATGAGACAAATGTCAATCACCCATCTGGGGCAGTGTTCCTATGGTCTAATTGTCTCCTACCACCTCTCCATGCTTTACATTAAAAACCCAGCTTCCAGCACAGGAGTCTTTGAGGGACATGACATATCTAATCCAATGCACCCAGCAAAACCATCTTTTAAAATGAAGGCAGACAAAAGACTTTTCAACATACAAAAGATGAGTGCACATAATCATCAGGCAAACACTGCATTGAATGTTGAAGAAAGTTAGTCTTTCAGGCAAAGGATTGTGATGCCACACAGACATCTGGATCAACATAAAAGAATGGTAATATAATATGCTGGCACACATAAAATGACATTGAAAGATCATTGTTTTTTTAAAAAAAACCCAACTTCCTATGGAACTTAAAACAATATATAAGTAAAATAGTATAATAACAATAGCACAAAGACCAAGAAGAGGGAAAGGAAGGCACATGATTGTAAGGCTCTTGAATGTTATGTATATGTAATGTACAACTTTGTTTCATGGGAGACTGTGATAAGAGACACAGACTGTAAACTCTATAGCAACTACTTCAAAAGATTATAGGCAATTAATGTATATAAAACTGAATAATAGAAAGTAATGGTTCTAATTTATCTAACACAAGAAACAAAAATGAGGAACAAGCAAGCAAACAAACAACAAAAAACCCAAAAGGGCTGGTGAGAAGACTCAGCAGACAAAAAGCATTTGCTATGAAAGCCTGACTACCTGAGCTCAATCCCTAGAACCCGGGGTGGAAGGAGATACACACACACATACACACATCTAATTTAATTTAAAAACCAAAGCAGGTTGGATCAGTCAAAACAGTAAGATGTTACATTAAAATACAACCACACTCGGGATCATGTAAAATATTTATGTGCAAAAAAGCAGCAAAATCCAACTGCAATAGTCCAAAGAAATTGTCTTATAAATAAAGCCTTAGATTAAATGGAGAGAATGGAAGAATGACTCATGCTGGCATGCAATAAGCCAGGAAACACTTAAAGAGACAGAACTGGTATGAGAGTCAAACCCAGGTAGGGCAAAGGCACTGGAATTGAAAGAGCAGGGAATTAAAATGTCTGTCATTATAATGCTAAGAAAACATAAACAGCATTCAATATCAGATACTAATATTAGCAGAAAAATAGTATTTCTAATAAAAGTTAGAAATTAAAAACATAGAAGAGTATGTCAGCAGTTGGCAGGCTGGACATGGTCAAGCTGAGAATCAATGGTCTTGATATGCCATAGAAGTTTTCTAAACTGTAGGAAAAGGGGAAATGGATCAGAATGTCCAGGACTGTGGGGACAATAAAAGGTGAGACACACATAATGGGACCAGCAGAAGGAAAAGGGAAAAGGAATGGAAGCATCAGAAGCAATGGTGTGTGGTAACTTCCCAAGCCAAATATCCCAGAACCCAGAAAATATCAGATAAACAGAGAAAAACAGCAACAAACTGCAGAAAACAAAACACAAGTTAAAATCATGAAAGCAGCCAAAGAACAACCATCTCATCATAGGAGGAGGGTGGGGGCAGGTCCTCTGAGTCTCTCCAGAATCTACATGAGCAAGGAGATAGCAGAAAAAATATTTTAGTGTTGAAAGTAAAAAACACAAAACCAAAACAAATCCAACTAAACAACAACAAACTCCACCACCCCATAATTCTGTTTCAAGCACAAAAAAAGAGAGAAAAGGAAGAAAGAAAGAATGAAAGAAAGAAGGAAGGAAGGAAGGAGAGAGAGAGAAAAAGAAAGGAAAACTTTTTTTGAATAAACAAAAATTGTGAGCTACCCTGAAATGTTTTGTTTTTTAAGTTCTTCTGGTTCTGGAGATACCCAGGCTCAGTGGTCAAGAGTGATTGATGCTCTTGAAGACTGCTCAGCTACTCACACCCTATAGCTCACAACCACCTACTGTACCTCCAGCCCCAGGGAATCCTATCACACACACACACACACACACAATCTTTATTAAAAAATGTTCTTCAAATTCCATAGGTCAGCAATTTGAAACTATATAAAGAAAGGTCTTCAAAGAAGGGGTAAAAAGACAAAATAATTTTTGTGTATAGCCTGGAGTGACTGAACCCAGGGACTTGTGTGTTTTAGGCATGTGCTCTAAGTACTGTGCTACTGAGCTACAGTGCTAACAAAAAAATGATTGGTCGTTTTTTATGATTCTTTAATACAAACAACAATGTATTCAGTCATTATAACAAATAGGTAAGAAAAATGAATGACAGAGAGGTAAGAGATGAGAGTGAGAAGGTGGGGCCCTCTGTTATCAGGTACTTGCACTATCTATAATGTTGGGCAGTGTTATTTGAAAGCAGACTTCAATTAGTTGTAAAACGTATAATGTAAATTTTAGGGTGACTACTAAGCAAGTAAAGAATTGATATGCTAATGACATGCAAATAAAGGGGGGAGGAAATGGAATTTACAAAGAATGCTCAATGAAACTATATGGTAGAAAAAGAGTGGAAACAAAAAGGAAAGAGAAATGGTAGCAGACACAGGGCATAATCAGCTATATGATGACATTTAACCCAAGGTCAACATGGGTTAAAAAGCCAAAGCCCCGTGATATATCTATCCTAGGCCAAAGCACAGAAGATATTTTCAATACAATCATAGAAAATTTCACAAATCTAGGGAAAAGAGGCCCATTTTTGTACAAGGGGCATACAGAACACCAAATAGTAAAAGAAAAGGAACTCCCCACATTATATCATTGTTAAAACGCTAAACACACAGAACAGAGAAAGTGTATTGAGAAAGAGAAACTGCAAGAGAGAAATGCCAACTCCTGTGGAAAGGTACTCTCTGCCCCCACTCCAGCAACAGCTGACTTTTCAACAGAAACTTTAAAAGCCAGGCCTTGACTGAAAGCAAAGACAACATGCAACAGAAGGGCCTGTGTCGTAAGTTCTCTGTTTGATTTTTCCATGGACGCACATGGATTCAGTGTTTTCTACCAATTTGTCTTTTACAGCAATTAAAATATGACAGAAGCATTCATTTAAAAAAAAAGCAAAGGGATAGATAATATGCTGGTATTAATGAAAAGAAATATGAGCCAAGTCTGGTGGTACAGGCCTATAATCCCAGCTCATTTAGTGAGATCCGGACTCAAACTAAAATGTGAAAAGAGGGCTGGGGACACAGCTCGGTGGTAGGGCACTTGTCTTCGCACTCAGCTGACTTTGTATAGGGGGCTGTGCTGACTTCCTTCTCATTTCCTTCCATGGAGCATCTGTTTTCTTTATCAAAATGTGGGGATTAAGTCTAACATTGTAAGGGTAAGATAATCTACTGTAGATTGTCCTGACATCAACCACACACAAAAACTCTACTCCTTTACAGCCTCCATCCATGTGTATCATAACTCACATCTCTATATATTATATATTCATTAATGTAGACATAGCTGTTTTATTAACATACATCTGTATATATTGTACACCCATCAATGCATGTATTATATTTGCATATATTGCCTATTCATTAAAGTAGATGCATCAATTTGAATTAATGTACATCTGTATATATTACTCATTTATGTAGATGTATAGTTATCTTAATAAATTTATCTTTCAAATCCCATATAAAATTAAAAAGTGAGGCTGCAAAGAAAGATATAGAAATGCTTTCTAAAAACTTACAAGTGTATGAGTGCTTGCTTGCATGTATGCAGGTGTACCAAGTGCGTGCAGTGCCCATGGAGGGAAAAAGAGATCATTGGACCTCCTGGAACTGGAGTTATAATTGGTTGTTAGCTATTATATGTGTGTGCTGGGGTGTAGGGGAAGCTGTAGCCATGCCCACTGGGGTGCTGAGAGAATCTGGGTCCTGCAAGAGAAGCAAGTTCTCTTAACCACTGAACTTTCTCTACAGCCCCCTTTGCTTACATTTCATGACCTAGGGAACAGCTGGTGACAACTTCGGACTGATGTACATGTGGGCTCCTGTCCTGGCCTAAGTATTTGCTAGCGGAATGATTTTGAGAAACTGTCAATCAAGCAGTGTCCTGCCTTCCACATCCAGAATCAGAGTGGCATAATTACTTCTGGGTGCCATGAGGATAAATTGGAACATACTTACAAAGCATCACATCAATAAAGAATGATGATAAGACATTTCGGCTACCATAACCTGGGCAAATATTGGGATACAGAAGGCAGGAACTGAAGTCTTTGAGAAACTTAAGAAATCCTACATAGTATTATGACCAACATGAGTGATATAGAGCAGTTGGGGAGCTGGCTTAGTAGGTATGACTGTTTATTGAACAAGGGTGAGAATCCAAGTTCAAATCCCCAGTATCTACCAAAAATCTGGATATGGTGGCACATATTTGTAACCACGGCATTGGGAGTATGGGGTGGAGACAGTGAATTCTGAGAGTTCTCTGGCTAGTCAGCCTAGAAGAAATGGAAAGCTCTGTTCAGTGAGAGACCATGTCTCAAGGGAATAGCTCAGAGAGCATTAGAGATACCTGACTTCCTTCTCTGGCCTACATATATGTGCTTGGGTGTGTGCAAAACACACAGAGAGGGGAGGGGGAGGGGAGGGAGAGCGAGGATTGGGGAGTCATTCAGCAGGAAGCCAATTGGTCCCTCTACTGTTTTCAGTGGTCTTGCAACAAATTGCTGCCCCACCTTGCGCTTCTCTGGTGAATTTCCATAGGATTCCTCCAGCTCTAAAATTCAGGACCCATAAGGAAAGTCTGGCTCCAGTGAAGGAGCTCAAGATCTTCATTTCTGACCTTTCTTCAGAGGAGCATGAAGCCTGCTGGCACCAACAGACTACTCCTACCTAGGCACCCACACAGGTTTTACTGCCCAAGGTACACAGGAACACTCCTTGGCTTGCAAAATCTTTTAAGGTTGACAGCTTCCTCTTGAATTTGGAAGCATGAAATTAAGAACTTTCAACTTCTATGACCCAGTTAACTGAACCGTGAGCATCCGAGGGCTGGGGCCAGGTCTCTGTCAGCTGTGTTCACAGTCCCTGGCAATGTCGTAGCCTGAAGGCTGGTGGAATGGTTAAATGAGCGCCTATGCTGGCATCTTCCCACAGAGTTCTGCGCCTCTCCCCTTCCTTATGACCTGAGCTGTGCTGGTATGAAAGCACTTTACCACCCCCAGAGGAACTAAACTGTATCAATACGGGGCTAAATTCAGTGATGGAAAATAAAAGCGACAGAGGGGCCGGGGCAGGGGGTGGGGGATGGCTCAGTAGCAAGCAAGAGGCCCTGACTTTGGATTCCCAGCACCCACTTAACAAGTGGCAGGACAGCTGTAGCTCCAGTGCTGGGGAGGTGAAGACAGAAGGATTCTTGGAGCTCACCCACCAGCCAGGCCAGCTGAACTGGTTAGTTTCAGGTTCAGTAAGAGACCCTGTCTCAAAACATCAGATAGAGAGCGGAGACATGGCTCAGCAGTTAGAAGCTCTAACCCTGAAAACATGGAGACCAGAGTTTGGAGCGCTGAAAACATTTGTAACCTGGGTTTCTAGGGGGAGTGGAGACAGGAAGCTCACTGAAGCTTATGACTTTCAGCTTTGCTGACAAGCCAAGAGAGACCCTGCCTCAAAGGAATGGGCAGAGAGTGATAGAGGCCCGATAGCTGAAACTCTGTTTTGGCCTCTGAACATGAGGTGTGTGCACGCACACACACACACACACACACACACACACACACACACACACACACACACACAGAGGTGCACACACAGATGCAAATAAATGAATCTTTAAAATAATAAGCTGGAGAATGACTGAAGGCACTCACATACACATGGGAGACCACATGTCCACACATAAAACATAAAAATGAAGCACAGTATCCTAAACTTTCTCATGATCAGAAAGGGGTGGACACCTGGGGAAATGGTTGGTGGGGTGGGGTAGGCTTTCCCTGCCACTTTAGATACCGGTGGCTCCTGTACTCCTGGGTCAGATGTGAGGTGAGCAGGAGTTCTTGTTTCGGGGCTGGAGCTGTGAATGGATCCTGATTTGGAAGTTCCCCAGTGGTGTCTCTCACTCTTCTGGCTCACTTAGCATCATCATCTGTTCACCTCAGATGGGCAGTGCCTTGCCTCAGCATGGCAGGGTTTTGCAATCCCTCCCAGCTAAATTGCAACAACTTGCTTGATTCAGGGCTGCCTAGGAGTCCCTGGCAAGGGAAGGATCTCGAAGCCTGTCACCTGAGAAGTCTGAGTCAATGTAAGCCCTTCCCAGCCCTGCCCCAGGGCCTGCTCACAGGTTCCCACCTCCAGTGGCCAGCCCTAAGCCTTCCTGGGACTCAGCTGGCTTCAGGATGACCTGACAACGCCTTTCAGTGTCTCATCCTCAGCTCGTCAGTCCTGCACGATCACCAGCAGAGCTTGAGAGCTCCAGAGCCCTGATGATGACCTAGTACACAGCTCTCATTCCAGGCCGTGGCCACCTGCGTGTGCCAAGAGTATGGCCGATGCCTTGCTCAAAGCTGGGCTGCCATCTTTACACGAGGAGCTTCTACATTTAAAGATGGCTTTCTTAGAGTAGGCCTAAGTCCACAGCAATTTTAAGAGTGAGGTAGGGATTTCCCATGTGCCCCTGCCCCCCGTTCACTCTGCTGCCCCAGTACCCACTTCCCACACCAGGGTAGGGTGGCGGTTACAGTAAGTGAATCTATATTGACGTCTCCCAGAGTCCACAGGGGATGTGGGATCCGCTGAGGAAATTACTCACTCTCGCTTTGGACAGTGTACTGTGTTCTTGTCACAGTAAGTACTTGGTTTTCATTTTCTCGTTTGGCCAGCTGGAGGCAGAAAGAATGCTTTAATTACCAGCTGCTAGGTCCTGCTTTCATTTAATCTCTCTGCCACCCCTGAAGAAAGGAAGAGGGGCTTGTGAGGAGTCGTGAGGTTCTAGTGGTCAGGGAATCACAAGGCCGGCCCTATGGGAGAAGCAGGTCTCACATATACAAGGTGTTTATCTGTTCCTTTTCTGTTGTTCTGATAAAACACCATGACCAAAGGGAGCTTTATTTTGACTTATGGTTCTAGAAGGATAAAAGTTTCATCATAGAAGCCAGGTACTGATGGTGCACGCCTTCAGTCCCAGCACTCACGAGGCTGAGGCAGGCTGGTCTCTGAGTTCCAGGATAGCCTGAGCTGCACAGAGAAACCCTGTCTTGAAAAACAAAAACAAAAACAAAAACAAAAACAAAGTTTCATCGAGGTGGGGAAGACATGGCAGCAGGAGCAGGAAGCTGAGAGCTCACATCTGAGCTGCCAACAGGAAGCAGAGAGAGCAAACTGGAGGTAAGGCCATAGACTCTCAATGTCCACCCGCAGTAACACACCTCCTCCAACAAGGCTTATGTTCTAAAGGTTTCATCACCTCCCCACACAGTGCCACCAACTCCATTCAAACACAGGAACCTATGAGGGACATTTCCCGTTCAAACCACCTCAGTCAACTCCCTGACCCCCATAGATTCATGGCCATATCATAATGCAAAAATGTATTTAGTTCAACTTCAAAAGTCCCCATTGTCTTTCACAGTCCCAACAGTGTTTGAAAGTCCTGAGTCTCCTTTGAGACTGAAGGCAATCTCTTAACTGTGACCTATATAGAATAAAAACAAATTACATAGTTCCAACATACATTCCCTTCCCAAAGGAATACTGAGGAACATAGTGAGGAAGCACTGGACCAAAGCAGGACAGGAATCCATCAGGGCAGACACCAAGTACTAGAGTTCCATGCTCCCCGGCCTTTCCCTCAGCTTTGCTGCGGGTAACACACATCTCTTTTGGCTTGTTTCACTTCCTGTCTACATCTCTGTCAGATGTCTCACAGCTCTGGCATCTCCAGTGTCTTGGGGTCTCCCCAGAAACTCAGGCTTCTCTTTCACAGCTTCCCACAGCGGTCTCTCGGGGCCTCGATGCAGTGACTCCAGTCAGAGGTAGGGAGCCATAGAAGGGGGAGAATGTCTCAAAGACTTGAGAGTGGACAGGAAGGCTCGATGCATGTAGGGCAGTTCCCATAGGCAGAGGGGTCCAGCAGGAGTGCTACGCTGTGAGCTCCAGGACAGGCCTGTTTCATCCACACACTGTCCGACCTCAGCCAGTGTTCAAATGTATATACCTCTGGGGAACATGCGCCATGCTGGGAATTTCAGGGAACCTCAAGGAAGGTGTAACTGTGGCTGGCACTTCCTTCCTGTGGTGTTCCTCTGGTCTTTACTACACAGGTTCTTGTTTCGTTGTGGTCTGTTCGCTTTTTATGAAGAATCCTGGCCTAGAGAGTATATCCCAGTGGTGAAGTCCTCACCTAGCATGCATGAAGTCTTGGGTTCAATCCCAAACATTGCAAAAACAAGCAGAAGTATGTAATATTTGGGCTATTGGGATGTCTTGGCAGGTAAGGGTACTTGCCACCAAGCCTGATGACCTGAGTTTCATCTTTAGGATCCTCATGGTAGAGGGAGAGAAGTGAGTCTCTAAAATCATTTTCTGACCTTTACACACCATACACAAAAATAAACGTTTGAAGAAGTGTAAATCTTACAAAGTCCTATACTTACTTACTATGTGCAAGGCATTGTCCTGGGTCTTACAGGAACACATCTTCAGAATGGAGTGGGGAAAGGAACACACACACTTTAATACAAGTGGATTTTGATGTGGGTGGAAGTGTAACCCTGGGGCTGGGAGACTACCTGTGGAGTCTGGGACAGGAAGGGCTACAGTGGTTGTGGAGGCTTGTAGGTAGAGAAGTGAAGTCCTGTCAGGCTAGAGGGACAGTCTGTGGCAGGGAGCCAGAGCTAGGGAGCCACACACAGGGAAGAATGCCCCAGAGATCTGAGAGTGGCAAAGAAGGCCAGATCATGCAGGCAGTTCCCACAGGGAGAGGGGCCCAGCAGGAGTACTAAGCTGTAAGCTCCAGGAGGATAGGCCTGCTTCATGCACACTGGTGGAGGACAGGGGAGAGCAGCTGAAAACTCTCAATACCATCTGTGGATGCATGTGGTTCCTATGACAACAGTAGGACCAGAGGGCAGCCATAAAAGATGAGCAAGAGATCCTTGATGAGTCCTAGAATTTGAAGGGGCCAGGAAAGGCCATCTGGAGAAGCAGGTGAAAAGCATGGCATCACTGAGGTGCAGACAGAGCTAGGAAGTGTCCAGGATGCAGCAGAAACATAGACCAGGAGCATCTCTAGAGAGAGGGAAGAACAGCACAGAACCACCAAAACACTCAGGGTGTGTGGAGCCCTCTTCCCCTCCAAGTGGAGGGGAAGGAAGGGCCAAGGAGTGGAAAGCAGACTGGGGAGGACATTATAGAATGGCCGAAGGAGGGGAGGGGAGGGGAGGGATACTGGACACATTTGCCACTCTTAGGCCATGATGCCCCAGACCACTCACCACCTAAGTGCTTCATATTGTAAAGCTGAGTGGACATTTTACCAGACACCTCAGTGGTTGGCTTGGTCCCTTCCAGCTGAAGGGTTATCTCCAGTAGTGGGTGGAGTAGGCTGTCTCCCTTGCTCCTTCCATCCTGTCCCCTCAGCAGACCTGTTATGACATGGTCACTGGAGGGTAGCTGGACTCTGGCACTCACATGGACTCCAGGGGTGCAGTAAAAATCCATGCCTGTTGCAGTGTGTGTGAAGGGACACATAAACAATGACTGTCAGTTAATTGGCTAGAAACGCTGTTGAGAGTTTTTAGTACACATTGACTCCCAGGTTCAGGTTAAATAATGGGCTGGCAAAGAATTCCTTAGAGCTTCCAGCCCAACTGGACTACTGACTTGGATGTTCTTGGGATGAAACACTGCTTAGCTGGGGGAGAGGAGGCTAGAGCCTGGGCTTGTGCAATGGGATTAGCTTAAAATCTACTGGTTGGCTCTCAAGGGCAAATTGGGAAGACAGGGATGTGGGTAGATATTCGTGGGTCAGCCTGAAGCCTGAAGTTGGTGATCAAGAAATATTTTTTACAATAACTGCCTTTTGGCATCTATGTTCACTTTCCCAAGGAAATCTAGTGTGGAAAATTCCAGATATAACTAGTTACAAAGTCCTTCCCTCAGTTAAAGAACTTATTGCAGTCTTCCTTACACGGTGACTTAGTGTTACATGAAAATTCAACTCAGGCCCTCAGTCTATTATCTGGTCCCTAACTGCAACCATCGCCACTTAGGGAACTCTGACTTGGCCAGCTTTCTCTGTTTCCCTTCTTTTTTCTCCTCTTGCCAGATCCAGGAGGGCTTTGTGTGTGTGTGTGTGTGTGTGTGTGTGTGTGTGTGTGTGTGTGTGTGTGTGTGTGTGTGTGTGTGTATGTCATTTTAATATATTCAGTATTTCCTAAATAGACTGTGCTTGTATGCAAGGTTAGTCACCTCCTTTATTAGGACATGGTACTAATTTGCTCATGAATAATGGCACACCATAAAAGCACACACCACACCGGGCACCCGATCTGACCTCTTCTACTCCATGCCAGCACAACAGGCTCTAAACTGCAGTGGCTGCAGAAGCTGAGAGAGATAAACAGGGTGGCGGGTGGGGAGGAAGTTCTTACTCAAATCTAAATACAGCCGCTGCTTGCTGATCCAAGAGCTGAGATCACCGGGAGAGATTGCAAGCAAACTTTTCTGGTGCTGATTCTTCTGAGCAACAGGTCTCGGCCTGCTCCTGCCACTCAGGGGACAGGTGAGGAGAGAAACAGAGGCATGGTCTGTGTAGGAAAACAAATGCTGGTTTGGGTTTTATCTTCCAAAAGCATCAGTGCTTCCTATAAAGTAGATCCTTTTAACCAGTCTTCAACACAGGTTGTAATGAAACTCAGTCAGGTCCCCAAAAACTGCAGGGCCAAGGTAGAAAGGAGGCCCCTTTGGGGACTTCAAATGCACCCAGGAGCACGTTCTTGTGTAGAGCTAATGTGGGTTGGCTGTGGAAATCTCCGGCGTTTGCCAACTGCTTCCCTAATGCCGGTAAGTAACCAAACTATGGGATCGATGCAACACAAGGGCCTACAAAGGCAGGTGAAGCTGGGATTGAGAGCCAAGGGGCCCAGGATGGTGTGACGAAGGCACTGGGGCATCATGGGGCTTCAGGGCAACATAAATCTCCAGCCATCACAAAAGGCTCTTCTGTAAAGGGGACAGGCTGAATAACAATTTAACAAGTTGATTTATTTAAAGTGCTTGGAATAGGGCCCAGCACATAAGACTCCGTTTAATAATAATCATCTATTAAAATCCATAGAAAAGGTTACTGCAAGACAACATGGGAGCCACTCTTCAGAGGGCTGCTCTTCTTCAGGGAACTCGGATTTTCTCTAACGACTTGAGGGTGCTGAGGACAGCAATGAAGGTGGGACTCATGTGCTGATGATTTTACAAGTATCCAGACTATCACATGCAGTGCCCTGTGTGCTTATCTTATTATTCCAATTTCCCCTCTGACCCACGACAAAGTCTGAGGAACCGGTGGGAAAACATGAAAGGGAAGACTTCTGAAGAAAGCGTCTGTCTCCTTCAATGCCAATGGTTACAACTACTTAAGATGGTTGAGTGGCAGTCACTAAGATGGGCCCATGCTTGATCCCCTGCACTGCAAACTATGCAAAATCACCCAGGAGCTCACTAAAACTACAGTCACATTTTATATCTCTCTATATAAAGTTGTCTTGAAGTCACTTGCCTGTGGCTGCTGGGGATTCATCTCTCCAGTTAGCCTAAATGGATCTCACATGTTCCCAGTTCTGTAGACAACGCCTTTCTCTTGCCCTCGTCTCTCCCATCTTCCCTCCCCATTTCTCTTCACTGTGGATGGAGCCAGGCAAGCTCTCTCTCACTGAGCAACAACCCGTGGATCTCACCTTTCTACTAATTTAGGAAATTAAATTTAACCTAACACTATAACTGGGGCTGGAGAGATAGCTCAGCTGTTAAGAGCACTTACTGCTTTTGCAGAGGACCCTTTTGGGTTTCCAGCACCCACATGGCAGCTCATCCCTAATTCCAGTTCTAGGGGATACGATGCCCTCTTCTGACTTCCTTGGGTACCAGACATGCACATAGTGTACGTACACTCCTGCAGGCAAACTGTTCATACTCATAAAGGTAAATCGGTAAGCAATCTTTAGACTCAATCGAAGAGAAGGCAAAAGAAGCCAGCACACACATTACACTGGTAAGATCTGTGCCCTTTAGCTCTCATACAGCTGCATTCCCTTCTGGGTCTCTAGTTTCACAAACAAAATGGGGCAAGCAAAGCAGTTGTGAAGAAAAGTGACTTTAAAAACCTTTGGGGCCTTTATTGGCTTGGGATTCTAAACTCAGGGAGACCTGATGAAACTGACAAGATTACTTCAGGCTTGAGTCTACTCGGATCCTCTCTGGGGTGGTGAAGTGTCTTTTAAAGCCACTGACACTATTCAGTGTTCTTAGACAGTAGATCTACTCCATGGATTTTCTAATTCAATTTTCTAACTCTCTGGGGCAAGTTTCCCATGTAACACGTGACCTCAGAAATGAAAATCAAGGGTAAAAAAAAATCACAGTGTGGGCATAGGTCAAAACTACAGTGGTCCCTACCACTACCTCAACAGTTCTATGAAAAGCAAGGCCAATGACACAAGACTGCCCCAGAAGGATGGGCAGCAGAGTCTAAGAAGCAAGCAGGAAAACTGGGGATTAGAAACACAAGGAGAACTAGAAAGAAGGCAGAAGAAACGAAGGCAGAGGGGAAAGGAGAGTGGCAGAGAGGACAGAGGCTGAGGGTTCCACCACACTTGGCAGTTGGCTGGCTCACAGAAGCATGTGGGTGTGTGGCAAGGGGAGGGAGTATGGACATGAGGCAACAGTACCTGGTTTGAGCATGGCTAGAAGGTGTCTTGGTCTACTCATAAATATCTACACTAGCAAGAGCTTTCATAAGGCAGTCTTAATGCAGAGCCTACCCTCAAGAAGACAGTTTCATGCCTTAGCTTCTCCATGCTTTGAACTTCCTGGGACCTCCTGATCATTATATACAAACAAGCCCACCACAGGGATTCATTCAAAGATAGGAGACAGAAATAAGTCCGATGAAACACCCAGTGCAGGAACCCCTGGTGACCTATGAAAGTTAGGGACTCACTGTCCCCAGTTGGTGCTGTCATCAAGGGGGCCCTGGGATCCTTGGTAGCCAGCACTCAGCAGAAGACAGAAACATCCTCCCACCAACACTGAAGCAGAGCACAGCAAAACCCTCACTGGGGAATGTAGTCATGTAATTCCCACTTGGCAGAAATGTATGGCTGGCTGAAGAACAAAAGGAGCCATCTGCATCCAAGTCGCTGCTGCCTCTTAATCCCTTAATTAGACTAAGTCCTTCAGAAGGAAGCACCAGTCAAGTGACTGAAGGAAGGAAACCAGAGCGAGCACACACATACACACACACACACACCCCTGCATGTGTATGGATGTGAATAAATACTCAGGTGAAAGGCTCATAGTATAAGAAAGAATCTATTTGTTTATTTATTGAAAAGCCATGATCTATAACATTCAAGTCAGTTCTCTCAGGAAGGCAACTTGGGGGAAAGGTGGTGAGAAGATGAGCTGGCAACCTGTGGCATGTTAAAAGATGCTGAGCTGCCTGGGGTTCACCGCACTCTGACTTCAGGCCAGAGCATCGGCTGTGTGCCAGCCCTGCAGTGTGCTGGCAGCTGCGTGGCCAGAGACCCTGGCTAGTGTGAAGTCATCTGGAAGCTTTCTTCTTCTTTTTCACGGGTGCCTTCTCTAGTGTGGTGTCTATTTCTACCCGCCCTGGCCTTTGCAGCTTTTTCTTTGCTTTCCTCTTCTTGGACTTCAGGACATCACCCTGGCTGCTGGGTGATTGTTCACAATCTTCTTCAGCTTCGGCAGAGGCTTCAGAACACTCATCCCCGCTGGGACC
Source organism: Cricetulus griseus (assembly GCF_003668045.3). NCBI lineage: Eukaryota > Metazoa > Chordata > Mammalia > Rodentia > Cricetidae > Cricetulus > Cricetulus griseus. The sequence continues at coordinate 218,954,070 of NW_023276807.1, read as the reverse complement.
TCCAGGTTGCAGCTCAAGTCGGTCTCTCTTCTTGATCACAGGCTCCACCTCTGCTTTCGCTCGCCTTTTCTTTTTATGTCGCTTGGCCTTGTGTTGGGGAGAGTTCTCCACATCTGTGACTGCTGCTTCTTTGGTTTTTTTCTTCTCCTTTTTCCATTCATCAGAGGTCTCTGAAATGTCAGGCTCTGGAGCTGAGGCTCGTGGCTTGCTTTTTAACTGGGCCATCCTCTTGGCAAAATATTCCTGGATGGTGAAGGCACTGGTTGTGGTAGTCATCATGGAGGTGTCCACTTCATCTGCAATGGAGGTGCTGCAACCATCCTGGGGGAGAAGAGTGAAAAGCAATTAGCATCACTCATTCATACCAGGAAGTAGCCAGGAGGAGCCTCATGGAGCCACTCATGCTGGCCCTGACTTGCTGAGCCCAGAACAAGGGGGTGACACTGACTGAAAACCATGGGGGGAGAAGGCCAGACAGACTTCATCTGGCAAGTGGCTTCACTGACTTCTAAGGAAACACCACTGTAAATGAGGACTAAGCTCAGAGTCTCCTGCAGACATCAGGGACATGAATGCTCTGGAGCTTTGTGATTCTGCAGGTTCTTCTGTGCTGATCTAGAAACTCCGACATCCTGTGTACAGGGTACATGTGGCTGGCCATGCTCTGCTAGTGCAACTCTCTTAATTACAAAGTAGCACATACTGAACTCTGAATTTTCTTGACACAGTAGCCCTCAAAAGTTTTAGTGGAGATTAGTTCTGTTTGAAATCCCGAGAGAATCAACATTCTATTGAATTACAACTGGGTCTTGAAAGGTCACTGCAGCTCAGCGTTCTCACCAAAGGGCATCAACTCCAGTTCATATCAAGTCAACACTGCTTGTATGTTCTCCAGCCCTTGGATCAAGAACAAAATCATGCAGTCTGTCAGTTTTGAAATTTAAACAGTAAAATGTAGAATGAGTGAGATAGGTGGGGAAGTTTAAATACGCTCCTGGTAAAACAGCTCAGTCACTAAGTGCTTGCTGCAAAAGCATAAGAACCTTAGTTCAGTCCCTAAAACCAACTGAAAAGGCCAGGCACAATGGAGTACACCTGTAACTCCACATGGGGAAGTCGAGACAGGCAGATCAGTGAAAGATCATGCTTCAAAAAGCTATTGTGGAGAGCTACTGAGGAAGACACACACAAAAGAGCTGATCTTCTATTCTCTTAGACGAGTGCTTCTCAGCTTTCTTAATGCTGCGACTCTTTAGTAAGTTCCTCATGTGCTAAAACCATGAAAATCATTTTTGTTGCTACTTATAACTATAATTTTGCTACTGTTATGAATCATAATGTAAATATCAAGTTTTGCTGTTATGAATTGCCATTTAATATCTGTGTTTTCTGATGATCTTAGGTAACCCCTGTGAAAGGGCTGTTTGACCCTAACAGGGTTGTGACTCACAGGCTGAGAACCACTATCACAAGACTCATACTGTGAATCTCATACTATTTGCTCATACCAGAGCAAACACATATGTGCATACACACACACAAACATATATATATATATACCTGTCAGTCAGCAAATTTTGCTGGTATCTCATCAGGTCACATCGAAAGAAATAAAAATTAGCTGTCTTAGGACTCCAAAACCAGGTCACTTAGATATTTTGAGTGAGAGCTGGAATTCTGCATGACAGAATGAAACACCTTCTTAAGGCTCTTGGTATTTGCCAATGCCAGGCTGATGGACAAGAAAGATCTTGCCTCCCATGTAAGTGCACACACCCATAGCCATGCATAGACATGGGCGCTGGGAAGGTGGCCCACTAATGTAACAGAGGTCCCATTGATGGCTGCCTGCCGGGTGTGAGCTGCTCTTCTTTGAGCCTGTGTGAGTTTGGAACTAATGTTCAGGCAGGATAGCCTATGGCTCCTCCTGTTCCTTTACTTATTACCTGTAGAATTCCTGTTTTCAATAGTTTAATAGCAGGAACTGGCTGCTGGTATTAATCATCCTTAGTTATTAGGAAACACAAGACCATTTCTGAGTCACTTACTCAATCTCCTGGGTCTCTAATCCCCAGGAAGCATGGTCCTAAGCAATTCCTATGATGGGGAGAAGTTGAGAACTCAGGCATACCACTCAGCTCAGCCAGGCAGAAGAAAAGTGCTGAGTGACAAAGTCCCTGTGAGGAGAGCTGTGGGGACAGCCACCTTCCTTCACCATGGGAAATCTACCTTTTACTAAGGCTTTTAACAGGCTGGCAATCTGATTCCTGAGAGAGCAATGCTCAGGACTCCCATTCTACACTGGCAACTGGAAACCAGTTTCACTACTGATTAAAACCTTGGTTCTGTAAACTTAAAAGCATATGTACCTTTATAAGAAAATGACTATTTTCAAATCTGGTCTAATTTCAAAAACAGTTATGTTTCCAAAAAAGCATTCAGAAACAATTTGCCTTCTTACATTTCCATTAAATACATGACACAACCTCAAAGAAAACCTACCATACTTAAATGTGACTTTTACTACATTGTAAACTTGGAGAATGTCTTAGTTTTATAGTGGTGTTTTAAAAACTGGAAATAGCCTAGATGCCTCTCAACCAAAGAATGGTTAAAGAAAATGTAGTATATCTACACAATGGAGTATTACTCATCAGAAAAAAACAATGTCGTTATGAAATTTGCAGGCAAATGGATGGAACTAGAAAAAAAATCATTCTGAGTGAGGTAATCCAGACCCAGAAAGACAAACACAGTATGTACGCACTCATAAGTGGATATCAGATGTAAAGCAAAGGATAACCAGGCTACAGTCCTCAAGCTCCAGAGAAGCTAGGTAACAAGGACCTTAAGAGGGATGGCTGGATCTCCCAGGGAAGAGGAAATAAATGAGATGTTCTGGGTAACTTGGGAGAGGAAAGTGGTAAAGAGGAGGGGATGGGGGGGGTGGGAAATGAGGGATCAGGATGCTGGAACTGGGGGCTGAATGGAGGGGGGGAGTAATGAAAGAGATATCTTGATAAAGGGGCCAATATGGGGTTAGGGAAAACCTGGTGCCAGGGAAACCCCCAGGAACCCACAAGGATGATCCCAACTAAGACTCCTAGCAATAGTGGAGAGGGTGCCTAAACTGGCCTTCTCCTGTAATCAACTGTTATTGTAGAGCCTTCATCCAGTACCTGACTAAAGCAGATGCAGAGAACCATAGCCAAGCACTGGGCCAAGCTCTGGGAGTCCAGTTGGAGAGAGGGTGGAGGGATTATATGAGCAAGGGAGGGTCAAGATCATGATTGGAAGCCCACAGAGACAGCTAACTTGAGCTTGTGGGAGCTCATGGACTCTGATCTGACAGCTAGGAGGCTGGCATGGGACCGATGTAGGTCCTCTGCATCTGGGTGACAGTTGTGTAGCTTGGTCTTTTGTGGGGCCTCCAGCAGTGGGACTAGGATGTGTCGCTGATGCATGAGCTGGCTCTTTGGAACCTACTCCCTATGGTGGGATGCCTTGTTCAGCCTTGATACAGGGGGGAGGAGCTTGGTCCTGCATCAACTTGATTTGCCATGCTTTGTTGATTCTCAAGGGAAGCCTTACCCCATCTGACTGGAGATGAGGAGTGGATAGAAGGAGTAGAAGCAGGGAGTGGAGAAACTGTGGTTGGTATGTAAAATAAATTAAAAGATGAAAAAAAAGCTAGTAAAAAAACTTCACAATTTTGGGTTCTGTTTAAAATACAATGGGAGGAATGAGTAATTTGTCAAACATTTGATTTAAGCTCAAGAGTTCAGGAAATCTTTCTTAAAAAGGCCTGTGACATGTGTGCGCGCGTGCCTGCGTGCGGGGGGGGGGGGGGGGGCAGGGGGGTGTCTCAGCCACCAATAGGTAAGTGAAGGTGTGCTGGCAGCTGCTCTGTGCAGAGCTCTGGGATCTGGTGAAGGCCTTATCAGAAACAGGGAATTCACAGCAAACTCACTCAGACCACCAGATCAAGCGAGGGGGTGGGAAGGAATGACAGTTTAGGGCACCTCAGAGACCTGCAAGAGCCAGACGTCATTTATCACTGAGAAGGCAAAAAATGCCCTGGAAGGAATGGTACTATGTAGACAGTCAAACTTGGTAGAAAATAATTCCAAGGTTATGCCTTCTATGTGGAGGCAAGAAGCTGGGGGCCTAGATTCCTACAGTTGCATTTGAGGTTCACTTTGAAAAACCACAGCTTGGAAATGTGTACTAATCCTTCATATACCTGAAGGTTTGTTCTTGAAGGGCAGGCTGTGGTTGGAATGGGGCTTCTGGGACTAGTGATCAGCATCTTTGCAGTGAAGATTTCCAAGGTCCCACTCTAACGCCCTGAGCTTTACCAGGAGTAAAGACAAATGCAGGGAGACATACAGATGTTCTCCTGGGTTCAGGGAAGAAAAGGTGAGAGTGTGTGTATCCCCAGCTTTCTGCAGGGCCATGTCATATGTAACTGCACATGACCAGAAAAAGATGCCCTTCTATAATATGGGGACTTCCTAAGAAATGGCTGAGGGAGAGGGCAGGGTGACAATAGAATTAACACTCTCCCTACACTGTCCTACTTGCTATTTCATTCACTATTAAGAAGAAATGCTTACACAGAGGCCAGCGCAAAAGCCTGATATTTTCTATGTATTTTTGAAGTTTTTGAGATACTCCATAAAGCAGGTTCCTGGTTAAGCTGGCTATTCACAGAAAGCCTCTGGTTTTCTCACTTTGTTTAGAGGTGCTGAGTGTAGTAATTTAAGAAAAGCACACAAGAGAGAAAGATGCCATGTGACAGGGTTCAAGCAGAGGGGTCTTTTACTAGGGAAAGGATCATTAAAAAGGGGAAAGGGAAAGTGGGGGGAAACCAGCCTCTGGGAACAGGAGCAGCTGGAGAGAGGAAAGAGAAAAGAGGAGGAGACAGAGAAGGAGAGAGGGAGGGAGGGAGGGAGGGAGAGAGAGAGAGAGAGAGAGAGAGAGAGAGAGAGAGAGAGAGAGACAGACAGAGGTGGGGAGAGAGAGAAGGATGGGAGGTGGGCAGGGTCCTTGTAAAAGGGAACATAGTGAATGTGCACAGGTGGTGTTCTTAGTGGCTACAGATGAGGGCGTATCCTGTCAGAACCCAAGGACAGGCCAGTACAGATGCCCGAATACCAACACTGAGTACACAGTGTGTGTTTAATAAACCCTAATGACTGGCTTTCCCCAAGGCTAACAAGGGTCTCATTTCTACCTAACCCACAATGTGCTGTGGATCAGTTGACAATTCAGAGGGATCTGCTCCCTACTTTACTGAGTTGAGAATTTAGGGATAGAAGAGATCTGTGGGATTGTTACACTGAGTCACACAAGAAATTGTAGCCAAAGTGCCCATACTCAGCTGGATTGAGGCAGGCAGCCACCATCAGGGTGGCCGGCACTGAGCTTGTGGCTCCATGAGTGGCTCATGGCATGATGAGGACAGAAACTCTTTCCATTACAGGGAACCAAGGTGAGACTTGGAGCACGGACCCTCATCTGCAGGTATGGAGGGAGTAGGATCTGATGCCATGCTATGGGGTGCCCTGCTGCCCACCATGGCATCCTGACTCTTAACTTGCATTATAGACTCAAGTGCTGTGTCATCTTTTCTCTTCAGAAGATCCCAACACTAAAGTGTATTTACTGCTGAATAATCCATAACAAAGGTCCAAACTCAGTTCTGAGGACAGATTATTAACCAAGGTGGCAGCTTAATGTAGAAAAACAAAATAAAACAACAAAACAAAACACACATTTTTAAAGAAAACAGGAAAACTTGTATTATATAGTTTACAGTTCATATAAATAATAATTTTTTAAAAATGCTGTGAAGCCAGACTTAAGGATTTTGTAATTTGTCAAATTAGCATATGAATTTCCTTTACTAAAACTGGTTTTGTTTTGTTTTTTTCCTTTAGATTGGGTCTTGCTCAGACCCAGTTTGGCTGGCCTCAAACTCATAATACTCCTGCCTCAGCCTCTTGAGTGCTAAAGTTACAGGGTTACAATACCATACTGGGCTGAAGTCTGACTATCTTAGAAGTCCAATCCTCCCTTGAGTATTTGCAGTGTCACCTACTCCATGTTAACAAGCTTGAGGTCTTTGACTTAGTTTCCTCATCAGCAACCAGCAAATTCAAGTGCTTGGAGGTGCACAGAGTGAGCCACAAACACAGCAGAAAGACCCCATTTACAATAATCAAATAAAGGACAGGGATGCAAAGGAAAGATGGCCCTGACATAACCTCCTAAGGCAGGAACTGCATGTCACCTCCTTCTCCAGCCTGAACCTGAAAAGTATGTGTACTAGTTTGCTGTCATTCCTAGACCGGGTACCCTGTCTAGAGCCTCGGCAGCTCAGGAGCCTCTGCAAAAACTCTACTGGGCTATAGAGAACTCTGTTCTTATACCACTCAAACATGTACACTGAGTAGGATTGCTAAGAAAATGCCCCCGACAGGCTTCTCCTTCACACTTTCAGAAGAATAGTCAGCTGCTTTGGGGGCAGGGAAAGCAAGCAGGTTGAGAGGGAACTTAGGGAGGTGTTTAGAGGTGATGTTCTGGACAAATGTCATCTGAGTACTTAAGACACTGCTGTGCAGGGATGGGTGTCAGAGGCAAACCTTTCAACTCACCAACCTTTTCCACACATTACTGCTCATAGCAACAGGAGGATGGAAACTTTCTGTTTGCACGTTAAGACACAGACGTCATATATAGTAGTAATTCTCCAATAAGATTTCTCACTATAAGAAAATGTAGACACCCAGAGCTTAAGGGTACCAGATACTCAAAGGCAATAGACTTAGCAAGTGGGCTATTAGCTTCATTGCTATTGTTCATGATGAACTAAATCTTGCTTCTACAACAGCCTGTCTGTCACCAGAGTGTGTGGATTAGGCTATGGAAAGTTAAAGAAGCTTGGCCAAGAGAGCAGTCTGAAGACTCAGAACACTATATATGTTTTCCAGACTCTCCAACATAACAGTTCTGACAAACCCAAATGAGGCTGCAGTGGAGCACTGGGAGGCAGAAACCACACCAGTTCATTACAGACAGACACACCAGGTATAAAGTGACTGTATGATTCGACAGCATAAAGGCAATGCTGAGACCCAGTGTATGGCATATAGGCTTCACACCTCCCAAGAGAAGAGACAGAATGAACTGATTCAGGTTACCTGCTCCAGGCCCTAGAAACGGTCTCTTGCCTTATTGAACCTATAGCCTTCATTTGGATCCCTCACAGCCATCTACTACTTCAGTGATGGGACCTAGAATCGCTATATAAACAAATACCCACAAGTATCTCTGAAGGGTCATCTAGATTAGGGTAACTGGGGTAGGAAGATCTACTCTAAATATGGGTGGTACTAATCTTTGGGTTGCAGGTTCCAGATTTAATTAAAAGGGGAAAATGAGCCAAGCACAAACATTTGTCACTGCTTTCTGGCACTGGAGACAGTGTGACCAGCCACTTCCTGTTCTACCATTCATCTTCCCTGTTACAAGGACTGCATCCCCTGTAAAACAAACCTTCTCTTAAGCTTTTCTGGAATTTTGTTCAAGAAACGAGATAAAAGTAACTACAACAACTTCTCTGAAGGTCCTGTGTAAGCCTTCAGCAAGCCCAACCTGCAGAACTATGCCCTTGTTTACCACCCACACCAGCAACTAGTTGCTTTTACTTTTATTTTTGATTACTTGCTTTGCAAACATCTTCTTAAGGACATTCTAAGTTTCCTGAGGGCAGGGACCATTTTTATTCTACTTGTATTCTTCATGCTTTCTAATACGAAAGTCATTGAGCGTCGGATAAAACTGACTGCAGAGGTGGGGAAGAGCCACCACCCACCCACCTGTTGGGCAGGTTGGTATCAGCAGAAGGCGTAGGAGGGCAGGAAGCAAAAGGGAGTAGCACTTGCAGAGCCCTGTCTTTCCATCCAGACACAGACATTTCTTTCAGTTAAAACCCTATCTTATGATAAGCTCTGCTTGCAAGGAACAAAAATTCTGTCTGGTGCAGTCTACCAATTACTATGATCCTTAGCAATATACAGACCTAAATTAAATGACCAGAGTGTTTCTCCCAGGAGTCTATTATCTCACCTTACCACTGTCACTTTCCAGGGGAAAAGCCAACTGGGAAAATGCACAGTAGTATGGGAACTGTAACATTTTCTACAGGATTAGCTGGACACATCGATGGCCTATCTGGACTTAACTGTTCTTGACAGAGTGGACAGCAAGAGATTCTAGAGCCCAGGAAAGTCACAAGGAGCATAGCTCTTTGTGAGGCTGAATAGCAAATGAAGTTCCCTCACAGCCCCTGGCCTGAGATCCAATGGTTGGAGAGGCAGTAGTTTGAAGCCTCAGCTAGAAGAAGGCACCAAGTTTCTGGGGCATCTCTGTGGTTTCCCCATCCCTTTTTTTGGCTTCCGTGTAATGGAAAATACAATGACTTACAGGCAGAGTTACTTTTGTACTCACAAAGCTTGCTCAAACATACAATCTTATACTTTTGGGGTGACATCTATCACTTACATTTGGAATTAGGCTAAACACTAAAACTAGCTTTAGGATTTGCCTAGGATATGCAATCTTTCAACATTAGGGAGTGCATAAGAGAATCACAACAAGCTGAAAGCCTCATTGACAGAAGACAAGTTTTGATATGAAGCAATGAGAACTCAGGGTTACCATTGTAAACATGCCATAACTCAACAGGAACGACGTGTGTGTATGTGTGCAAATATATATAGAACCCAGTCACATGTAAAATGTCCACTGCACAGAGATCCCAAGAAGGGGCTCCCTAAAACAGGGACTGAGAAATTACTGCTGTGGGCCTACATGCTCATCTCCTTCGTACACTTGTTTTCACATTTCTTAGAAGTAGGGTGAGAGAATTTAATATAGAATATTTCATAGCATGAGAAACTACATAAATTGAGTGGCCATAAAGCTTGAATATCCTCAGTAAAATGTCTATGGAACTGTTTTCTTTTTAGTTACACAGTTACACAAGTACTTGTCACAGGTGCTAAGTAAATATCTACCTAATGGGTAAATTTAAAATACAATCTGCTGTTGTGACAATCTTTTGGGAACACAAGATGCTTTTCAATAACACAAACAAACACACACACACACACAGAGAGAGAGAGAGAGAGAGAGAGAGAGAGAGAGAGAGAGAGAGAGAGAGAGAGACAGGAGACAGAGAGAGAGAGAGAGAGAGAGAGAGAGAGAGAGAGAGAGAGAGAGTCCCTTTATTCTTGGTTTCTCTTTGGTGTTAAGGTTTGAACATGTTCTCCAAAAATTCTCAAGTTGGAAACTAACCCCCAAAACTCACAGGTTAAGAATATTTGAAGACAGAGACTCTGGGAAGGTAATTGCAGGAAGTAGTGAGGGGCCCTAGGCTTGGTGAGTGGCTTTCCAAGAAAAGTGACCCATATGGGCTCATGGGTTTGTTACTATGTGATGCTTTCCAGACATAGCAGGAAAGCCCTCATCAAACACTGGTACCTTGCTATCAAAATTCCCAGCCTCTAGGGCTCTAAGAAATAAATCTTTGTTCTTTATAAATTGCCTAGTCTAGCTATTCTGCTAAAATGGCAGAATATACACGAAGTGGAAAACTCTAGTAAATTGCTTGCCATTCTAGTCAGTGCAATGAAATGCTGTCCATCTGACTAGAATATGATCATCCTTTGTCCAGGGACTCTGTACTATCTACGTTATCTGCACTTCAGTCATTTTAATAGCGGCCTATGTGATCAGACTTTGTGATATTGCAGACTTTGTGATCAAGCATGCCTGTTTTCCTTTCTCCCTCCTCCTTTTCCTTTCCACTGTCTTCTTTCTGGATAAATCTCATGTAGTCTAGGTTGGCCTCACTCCCTGAGCAACAGAGGATAACTGTGAATTTCCAACACTCATGGAACCCAGGGCACTGTGCATGCTAGACAAGTACTCTACATACCCTAGAGCTACATACCCTAGCCCTCTTGTTTCTCTAATAATTCTCTTAACTTTAAAGTCTAAAGCATAAGAGTAGCAATGCTAGCAACTTGAATATGTCCCAAGTTGTAAAGCACATCCATTGGGTGAAAGGCAGAAATTCTTAGGGAAATCATATATATGCTGGGGATGCTAAGGTCTACAGTCAAAATTAATCTTCTCCCATAACTGTGATCATGAAGAAAAAAAAATTCTTGGTAGTTTTCTACTGCACTTCAGGCACTAGGAATGACTCCTTCCACCCAAGGTGGCAGGCACATCCAAGGTCTCAGCATACATCCACCTGGAGCAATGGGGGATTGCTGCATACAATAGGGCTTTAGCTTGGGCTTGGTCTTTTGCTAACAACAAAGCCTAACCTTGCAGAACTGGACTTGTAAATGGGAGAGAGGCTGCTGTTTGTTTTCAAAGAGCAGAAGACAGTATTTCAGAAAAAATAGTGATCTGCCATGAAAGAGAATGCTGGGTGATCCTGGGAGCACACAGAGGTTTCTTGTAAGTTAGGCATTGGGTTTTTGCTTGGAATTCATACATAGACAAATGACCTTCCATGAGGCAGCAGGAATGGAAGCGCAAAGCAACTCCCTTTCTGCAGGCCAAGCTCCTCACGTGGATGCCAATGTTAACAAAGCTGTGCATTCCTTTCTTTCCTTCTTTTTCCATTTGCCTGGCAGCTGCTTAAGCTACCTCTCATTAGGAAAAGCCAACAAAAACATGTTTTAGAAGAACCATTCACCATGGCAACAACTTTTCAAGTGATGACATCAGAATCACTGACAAGTCAAGCCACCTCTGGGGAAAAGAGAGGAAGGAACAGAGCAGCTTCCGGCTTCCCTGGAAGGTCCTCAGGCTTGGAAGCTGCAGTGGCTCACGTGGCACCATCTCACCGCATACTGGCCACCACAAGATTAACGAGGCTCCTCCAGAGCAGAAATGATCAATGTGACATGGGCACCGACTTCTTTGAATGAAGTCTAAAAATAATCCAAATTGACTGTCTTTTATAGTTCTGGGTCAACTGGTTCTCTCCCTGCTCTCAAGAAGCAGGACACATAGCTTCCACTAACAACCATGTAGAAGCAGAGGCTTCCAGCTTCTGGGGAGCATGGCTCCCCCATTTCTCCTCTACAGGAGATTGAAACTCACTCAGGAATCTTGACATCTCCAATTTGGGGGCCTTTTCCTAAAAAGCAAAGTAGTTTTAAAAGATGGCAGATTGCATTAAAAATATTTTTAAATTAGGGGATAAAGCACTACTAGTATTCACTAAGATGTCAGGTTCTTTAGAGAGCGGGACTTGAAAGAAAAACATCTTTGCAGAATTAACATTTTTGTTTATTGGCCATAACTAGTCAGGGTTATATTCAGAAGTAAATTAATTTAAGATAATAAAATTGGAAAGACACAAGTGCCTTCTCAATTCTTGTATATTATTTAAGGCTATAACCTTCATAGGCTCTTTTAAACTCTATAGAAGTCAGTCTAGAGAATCATTTAAAGATAAATTCTTAGGAGTAAATGTGGCAGGAAAAAAATTATTTAGAAGTTTTTGAAAATAAACTGAAATTCTGACTTCAGTGCCTCAGAGTTGGCTTCTGAGGTAGATTCATGCCACACCACACCTAGCCACTTTCCCTTCCTGAAATCCCCTGAGGGTCCTAGGGCACCACAACATAACTAGAAAACAGCAGCTAAGCTTGATAGCCTAGACTATCTCACAGCCTTCAGCAACAAGTACCTAACGGCATTGAAGAATAAATCTGAATCTTTAATATTAGATAATATATGCAACGTGGAAGCTATAAATCTTACATAATCTGCACTTCTGAACTTTATGCAACTGTCCATCAAAACTGTGCAAACAATCACTTCTTACAAAGGTAGCGGCACATATCAATCCTTGACCTCCCAAGACCCACGTCTCAAGCTGCAAACCCATCCCTTGAGGCACCCTCTGAGACTGGTAAGGGAGGAGGAATTCAAGGCTGGCCCGTAGGGAGGACAGTGATGCTGAGTACCGCCTACTCCCGTTAGAATGCCATGCAAGGAGCATGTCCTCTCTGCTAGACTTTCCCACACTCTAAGTCAAAGAAACGTTCCTTGTCACCCTATTTTTATGATGCCATGGGATGAAACCTAGGAGAAAATGTCACTGCCACTTTCCCAGCAGGAGGTGGACAGAAGGCACATGAACTGGTATATCACTCTTCTGCTCCCCCAAGCAGGCCATCTGGGTGTCAATTTCTTATTATCACGAAAGCCCGTAAAAACAGCTGCTTGACTTGTCAACAAACCCAAACTCAATCTAATCCTTTCAGGCCCAACCTGCGTCCTGGCAAAGCTCTAACCAAACAAAGCAGCCCTTGACCTACAGCCCGGGTGCCTGGCAGGCCCCCCTCACTCTCACTGCTTCTGTTTGTCTCTCTAGAGGGTCTTGTGTGAAAAAGCTACATGTGCCCACCAGGAAGACAGCTCACTCTTTTAGTGGTGCTGAACAACTTTGCAGAGAGTTGCAACCCACTTTCTCCTTCTTGGCTCCTCCAGAGCGAGGCCAGCCCAATCCTGTTTGAAGTCCTGGCTGCCAGGAGATGGCCGTTTATGTCCCGTCTGAGGACAGGAAAAGGACTGAGCCGTGTGCGAGGGAGAGATAAGAGCTGAGATTTCTGTCCTCAGCTCCTTATCAGCCCTTCCTGTGACTTTCCAGAGCAGACAGCAACATGACAAGCACCAAGTTGAGTTGGAGCGGGAGGCCTGGACTCCCAGAGCTTGCGATGAGGAGCAAGGTAGGGAGGGGTGTTCAGTGAGCTAAGAGAAAGTTTTTCCTTTATCTTAAAATAGTTTGGCTCAAATGAAATTGCCCTTTTCTCTGTTTAGACACATAGATACTGCATCTGCTTGTTAAAGTACAGCAACAGACATGGGTCTTCATAACTTCCTTTCTGAGTGGAATGAAGTACTGCTTTCCTTGCTTACAACCCTGCCACAGCCCTGTGCTACCAGCTCCTGGGCACGTAGCACAGGGTCAGTTCACTGGGGGTCCTCAGGCCAGTGCCTATAAAGTGCTGGCTGTGGAGCCAATGCCTTTCACATGCCATGTCAGCCTCCCCACCCCCAGCACACACTTAAACAACGCTCAGAATTCCAGCCCCATGTTGAAAAGGATCAAGTGAGGCCAGGGGATACTGATTGTGTCATGCCTGTGACACAAAGGATTACATTCTTGGGATCTAGACCTTTCTGAGGCAAGACCAAAGGAAAACCACAGCTGATGGAGAAGACTCTAGACCGAGCAGGAAACAAGCATAAGCTGAGTGGTTCTCTTGATGGTGCTAAATCTTAAATTTTCCTGTTGTGTTCATAGGGGCAGGTTCTTACTTGAGAACAATACACTATATACAAAACCAGCAGTGAGGACCTGGTGTTACACACAGTAAGCTGCTGGGAAGCTTGGGGTGAGGGGTGAATGCTTTCCCAGTCACCCCAGCATTCAAATGGAAATATCTGTTCCCTGGCTTAGCTGGAAAATCACTCTTCCCCTAGAATGTACTGCAGCTGGGGATGCATGTCAAGCAGGCTGCCTAGAGGCCAGCCACCAGGCAGACAGTTTTAGTAAAGATGAGAGGTCTAGGGGTTGACTTCCCTTTACAAACTACAACACCTCCAAATTACAGAACATCGAGGAAGAGGTTGAAAAACCAAGAAGTAGATCATATAACCAGGAGTCAACAGATTTGATTAAATAGTTGTTAAAAAATAAAATGAAGCAAACTTGATTCTGTAATCAGCTAGCTGAATGCTACACAGAAAGATTCTAAATAACTTTAAAACATAGTGATTTGTACACATCCAACAAGATATTCTAAGATCAAGGAGTGCCCATCTACCCTTGCAATCTGTCATCTGCTTTTTCACTTTTGTGGTATTCTGTGACACTGTATAGGGAGTGATTCCTCATATGGCACTCAATGTGTGAGTAAAGATAAAAGATGACTAAGCACAAGTCCTTGGGTCCTAAATCTGAAGGGCAGTCTGATAATAAACTCTTATTTAATTATAAAAAAACAAAAACAAAGTCCTAGTCATATGACAATAATCTAGGAACAAATCAACAACCCTAATCCCTAAACTGTGGTCTCCAAACATCATTTAAGAAACCTAGGAGAAACGGGTGGCTCTGTCTAGGACAGTATATGCATAGGACAGGCCTGTAAAATCTTAGATCAGAGTGGAAGAAAGCTACCAAATACCACTTACTGACTATCAAAAGTACTCAAGTTGCTAGTTTCAAACACAAATACTGTAGATTTCCATATTGATTCTGCAACTTCACTGAAATCTTTTATTTCAGTAATTTTTTAGTGAAATAATTGGTGCTTTCTATATATAGAACTATGCTATCTTCAAAGAGATAATTTTATGTATTTTTCAATTTGTAGATTTCATTTCAATTTCATTTTTTTTCTTGTCTGATTGCACTTGACAATATTCCCAGCAGAGTGCTGAGCAAGTATGGTAAGGGTGAATGGGCACCAGTGTCTGCACCAGATCTTAGAGCACAACTGTGGGTTGTGACTCCTTTAGGAGTCAAACGAACCTTTCACAGGGGTTGCCTAAGTCCATCAGAAAACACAGATATTTACATTTCAATTCATAGCAATAGAGTAAAATTACAGTTATGAAGTAGCAATGAAATAATTTTATGGTTGGGGATCACTACAACATGAGGACCTGTATTAAAGAGTCGCAGCATTAGGAAGATTGAGAACCACTGTTTAGGGAAAAGGCTTTCTGTGCCTCCTGTTGACTGTTGTGCTAGTCTTATGGTCTTTTGTTTTTTAAGACAGGGTTTCTCTGTGTAACAGCTCTGGCTGTCCTGGAACTTATTCTGTAGACCTGGCTAGCCTCAAACTCACAGAAATCCACCTGCCTTTGCCTCTCAAGTACTGGGATTAAAGGCGTGTGGCACCACTGTCTGGCTCATAAATGGTCTTTTTCATATCAAGGAATTTTTCTCCTATTCCCAAACTATTGAAACTTTCCATCAAGAAAGGCTGTGAGACTTTCCCAAATGCTTTTATTTTTCATCAACTAGGATGACCATGTAATTTCTGTCCTCCCATCTATTAAGGTGATATATCACATTGATTATTTAATCTATGTTTAATAGGTGGGTCCAGAGAGCTTGATTTCTTTATGCAAAGAAATGAAACTAGACCCTTACTTTTACAACACATAAGCATCAACTCAAAATAGGTATAAAAAAAAAATCTAAGTGGAAAACCAGAAACCATAAAATGTAGGAAAAAAACACATAAGAAAAGTGCCTTGACTTTGGCTTTGACAATGATTTCTTTGACATTGTATCCTAAACTCAAGTTATAAAAGCAAAAATAAATAAATGGGACTTATTTATTTATAACAAACTAAAAAGCTCTTGCACAGAAAAAGGCAACCTCCAAAGAGGGAAAGACACTGCAAATAATGTATGTGCCAAGAAACCAGTAGTAATGTAAAGTTCATAGGATTCGATGGAAAGAAAACACCACCCAATTAAAATGGGCAAATATAAACAGTTGTTTCTCTGAAGACCAGTGTGCAGCACCTATGCTAAAGGTATTCAGCATCACTCATTGATGGGGGATGTCTTTCTGTATGCTGTGAATATATGTGTCTCTTATTGGTTGGTGAATAAATGCTGATTGGGCAGTAGCCAGGCAGGGAATATAGGCGGGGCTACCAGAGGAGGAGAATTCTGGGAGGAGGAGGAGGAGGAGGAGGAGGAGGAGGAGGAGGAGGAGGAGGAGGAAGACAGAGAGTGAGTTGACAGGGAGATGCCATGAAGCTGCTGAAGGAGTAACATGCTGGAGTATTACAGGTAAGCCACAGTCTCATGGCAATACATAATTTAATAGAAATGGGTTAATAATTAAGAGAGAGCTATCCAATAAAAAGCCCAAGCCACCGCCAAACAGTTTATAATTAATATAAATCTATGTGTTTTTACTTGGGAGTAAACAGCTGTGGAACCAGGAAGGACAGAAATTCTATCTACAGCTCATCATCAGGGAAATGCAAACCCAAGTCTGTTGCAAAACCATGTATTTATTAGGACAGCGATTATTAAAAAGGTAGGAGATATAGAAATAGTAAAAATCACTACCAAGTGATCCAGCAATCTATCCTTAAAGGAAATAAAGTCCTCTTCTCAGAATACCTGCACATTAATGTTCATTGCAACATTATTCACAGTGACTGCGATAAAATAACAGTCCACGCTTTACTGACAGTTAATGGAGAAAGAAATGGATACGTGTACAGGCGCACTTACAGGGAAGTATTATTCAATCTTCCACTGAACATGACATGAAAGACATTATACTATAAGAGAGGCACAAAAATAAATACACAGCATGTCCTCACTTATTTGTAGATTTCTTAAAAAAGCCAATATAGAGCTGAAAAGATGGCTCAGCAGCTAAAAGCACCTGCTGATCTTGCCGGGGACCCAAGTTCAGTTCCCAGGACCCACATGGCAGCTCATTCCATCTGTAACTTCAGTTCTAGGAGATCTGGTGCCATTTTCTGGACTCCATGGGCACCAGACATGCATGTGGTGCACGCACATACATACACATACATACATACATACACACACACACACACATACATACATATAAGCAAACATTCACACATAAAAACAAAAACATTAAAAAAACTAATACACAGAAACAGAGACTAAAATTATGGGCTACTTGGGATATAGTGGAGGAAATGAAGGTCCAAAAGTACAAAGTAGCAGACTATGAGATGTTAAAGATAACTGTGAGGACCCGGAGGTTAAGAATTCCACAGTTAGGACTTCTGCTAAGTGACTCATAGCTGCTCTTCTTATGAAGGAAGTGCATAATTATGGGCAATGATGATAAGGTCATTTGCTTCACCATCACAATCAATTTGCTCCATATATGTATCACATAACATTATACTTGTACTCTTCACATACCTCCAATAAAAACTTGTTTACAATACAAGGAAGTACTTGGGAACTAACCTCTCATTAGGTGAAGACAGAAAGTTTACTCATTAGCAAAGATGATAACTAAGATGTGCTGGTATAAATCAAATGTATTCCAACGTGTGAGTGATTCAGGAATGGAACATTTGCGAGTTACCTTTGAGGACCACGGAAGAATATACTCATCATTCTGAAAGTTGCTAAATCAAAAAGCTGAGCAAAAGATTTGTCTTATTTTGCCAGGCCTCAGGCCACTCTAACAGTAGAAATGTGAAAAACGTTGATTATAGGCCTGAACTCGGAACAGAAAGAGATAGTGTCAGATTGGAGACTTATGTTCATACACAACTATTATCGACGTCTGTATAGTGTAATAATGCTAATGAACTTACAGATTTAAGTTCCTTTTCTTTTTATGTGTTGCAATGATGCATGTAGGCCAGAGGAAATTGTCCACCTTTTTTTTTTTTTTGATGAAACAGGGTCTCTCACTGGCCTTGGAACTTGCCAAGAAAGCCAGGCTAACTAGCCAGTAATACCTAAGGAACTTCCTGCCTCTGTCCACTGCCCCCAGCACTGAGATTACAGCTAAGACGACTGCATTCATCCAGCACTTTACATGGTTTTAGGTCTTCATACTTATGAAACAAGTACTTTATCAATAGAGTCATCACTCCAGTGAGTTGTTATCTCTTAAGATAATTAAGTGCTAGAGTATTTATGGGTAAAATGCTGGCTTCTGGGATGACTGCTTCAAAGCACAAATTGTGAGAAGTGTCACAGACTTGCCCCCTCTCTGGACATGTCCCAGCCACATCTAAATGGGTTTCCCCGAGGCTTTGTTTTCTCAGGATCTATGTCTTAGCTGGTATGGTATTCTTTTCCTCTACAGGGTTCGCCAGCTAGCCAGTACTGTGAAGATCCCATATTGTTGCTGCCTTCCTTGTCCTTTGGGGGCCAAGTCCATCACTGTGATCACACCTCCCAAAGCCCTCCAACATCATACTCCAGGCTTTTGTATGTGCCTTGGACTTCCTGCCCAGATTACAACTGGGGATTATGTCTCACATCTAACAATCCATCATCAACAGGGTTACTGTGTGACAAGGAAAAACACTTGAGTCAGGTTAAAGAAAGAAATAGAGGGAGAGGAAAAACTAGCTCAGAAGAAAATGATTAAGGCAACAGTAGGAGATTAAAGAAATAATAAGAGATTATGCCAAGGCCACAAAAATTGCATAAAGCTGCCCACAGCCAAGGCCTTACACTGTGGTTTCAGATACAAATGACTAGATAGTAAGCCCAGTATTGGCTCTCTTGTAACAACAACTCACAGAGCCGATTTTATTCATTAATTTAAGAAAGTACACCAAGTATTACCCTAGTAGTTCAAACCCACATAAGGTCTGCTAAAATAAAGTCTGAAATAACTGGTGACTGATGATACTAAGGTGTCATGCACCATGATTAATCCTATTCCAAGTAACTGAAGTCCACACAGAACCAAACGATCAGGAGACTGTGCTTCTTTCTGCCCCATCCTAACATCTGGCTCTCCAAACATGGCCAGTGACAGTGCTCAGTGCTTAAAGCACTGATGTAACTCAATGAGAACTATCTTTGAACTTTAGAAACTATTCATTGTTTAAAAGATCACAAGGAAGCATCCAAAGGCAATCAAACACACAGTTTTTATGCTAAAACATTTTTAACAATTTAGGAATAAGAATCGTACACAGGTTTAAAATGCAAACTCTGTTTATAAGTTTCAGCAATACATGAACATAAAAGAAAACTAACTCACTGCTTCCTAGAGTCACTCAGCCACTTCCTGTCAAGCCTTCCTGTGGAAAGCTTGCTGACATTGTACCCAAGCTCATGTTAAGTGGCTGTTCAGCTTTTCTGCTGTGGACAGGGATCCCACAGCATCTGGTGCATTGAATTCAGTATGATGTAAGCTCACACACTTGTTAGAAAGCTGTTGAGGAAAGAGGGCAGAGCTCAAGTCCATAATCCTAGC
Organism: Cricetulus griseus; assembly: GCF_003668045.3. NCBI lineage: Eukaryota > Metazoa > Chordata > Mammalia > Rodentia > Cricetidae > Cricetulus > Cricetulus griseus. The sequence goes on along the minus strand of NW_023276807.1, from coordinate 218,934,991 downwards.
GCTGAAATTTGGAGGGTTGAGGCAGGAGTAATTCCAGGCCATACAATAAGAGCCTGTCATCAAATACCAGACAGTGATTTGGAATTCAGGTTCACATACTGCTTCAAAGCCAACTGTGAAACCCAGGCTCAACCTCATGATGTGGTCAGTAATCACAACAGAAGACCCAGACAACTCAGGACAGATAACCACTGCTAGATGCCTCTGCTGCTAATTTGTACAAGAAAATGTTCTGATATAGTGTGAAGAAAAACCTGTCAAAAAGCAGCAGGTGACAGCTCAAAGCACCCCAAAGCACCTTAGCCCTGTACTTTTTGGCAGGGACAGCTGTTGCTCTAAGAGACTCCGACTTGGGGTGAACTCCCCAGATGCAGGTTCTGCCCAGATAGGAAGGAACAGAAGTGCCAAATGGAAAACCACCAGCCCTTTGGCTCCCAATAAAACAGGACTTAAATCTTTCAGAGGCAGCATTGTTTTTTTTTTTTTTTTTCTATAAATTGGTTCCAATGAAACTGTATAAGATTATGGACCAAGAAGCACAAAGCCAGGCCCAGGGAGGTACTACTAACTTAAGCTGCTCCTAAAATATTCTGTAGAAGGACATTAACAAATAAGCTCTTTTAATTGAAATTCTTTACTTTAGAACCCAAACATATATAAAACACTTGGATGCCACCTAACAGTGTCCAGGTGATAAATCAGCTAAATGACTTAATTATAGTTTGAATCACACAGAATTCCTGAGGCAGAGGAAATGTTTATTCAAATCACTTAAAAGAAAGTCTTTCAGGTAGCTGCAAGCGATTTACTGACGCCTGCTTGTGTACAAACATTTGCTGTACTAATTACAATCTGGTCTTAGAATAGCAATCCCACTGGGACAGTTTAAACAATACGCTGGGGTTGAAGCTGTTTTTTCCTCTAGAGCAAAGGTTCTTTAACCCCAAACTCAGGTTAAAAGAAAAGCTTGAATACAAAGGATTTCCACAACAGTGGAAAGACCAACAGTGTTGAAAGACCATCTGAGTAGATGGTGTGAGCATGGGCTGCCCACTGTGGGCAGTGTGTCTGTGCAGTGTGTGTGCATGTGCACAGCACACATTTTCCCTGTAAGGAAGGAGTCCACACTCTCTGAAGTGATGAACTGAGGATGTTTTTTTCCTCCTTACTGTTCTGGTTTATTGCCATAAAAATCAAACCATTATGTCAGTATTAGATACCAGAAATTCTAGGCTGTTCCTACCATTGTTACATTAGTGGATTCCCCATGACTAGCAAGATGAAGTAGCCCCTTTGTTACTGAAGGTGTCCACCTCATACATTTGTGATCTGGTACAGTCTTTTTTTCACATTTTCATTGATCCAAAAAGTCTTATAATCCTGCTGAATAATCTGAAAGCATTTGTTTGCACCTCTGTCAATGATTAATGATTTAAGGACTCCCTAAGCATTGAAGGTAACCTGGGAAGCTGAGTTTCCATGAGCTTTCTAAGTGACTTGACTATCACCTGCTGGGGTAGGGTGAGTCATTTAGCATGTGCTAGGCAGAGAGAACCTTCAGCTTTAGGTGGGCTTCTTGGGGCAACTGGATCTGACAAGCGAATGGTCAAGGCCTTATCTGCAAAGTGGGAAGCGATCTCTTCTCTCACATGATTGGTTTTAGACATTTGTTTCTACACATACCATACAGATCAGTCTTCTTGGTAAACACAGGACCTATATCACAAAGGTGGGAAACAGCACAGTTCCCACATGAATTTTCCCAGGTGAGAAGGGCCAGGAAAGCGCAAGCAGGATGGGTCTCAGAAGAGATCCCACCCTCCCAAATCTCTCGGCTTGCCTGCAGCATGGGCAGGCCCCACCAGCCTGTTTCAATGGTGGTTTACTCACCAGGACTCACAGAGTTCAACAGTAGATCTTCCTGGGAATAGACCCTGGCGCAGGCCAGCTTCTATTCCTAGGGACAGATGAAGTGGATAGCCACTGCAGGGACACAAAGGCCAGGCTCATCTAGGAACCTGGCAAGTTCTGAAGAGCTTCATCTGGAACAGCTAAGGACTTGTCTCAACTGCAGCCACCTCCCCTCATTGCCCAATTATGCCCCTGCCCTCCATCCTCATCACACTTCGGACTGCACCACCTGTATGCAAGAGCCAGAGGGCAACAAACTGTTCACGAGGACTTGAAGCTAGACATAGAACAGTCACCCCAATTCCCTACTAACGCTGGATCCCCTGGTACATTGTCTTAATTCTACCCCCACTAGCTCAGCACCCAGAAGCCAGTAAGTCCTTTCTGCTGTGCAATCATTTTAAAGACTATGGTGGGAGTGAATTATCTCTCAAGGCAACAGTTATTTTGCATGTATTTGTGGGGATGAAAGAGGCAATGAGTATGTATATTGATGACAAAAGTGTACAGATTTTAATTCAACACTTCCCTAATCATTCCCTAAGTGCTGTTTTTTGAAAAAAAGAATTTAAAAATATTTATTATTATTTGTACGCGTGTGTGTGCATGTAGAGGTCAAAAGAAAGGAGTTGGTTTTCTCCTCCCACCACATGGATCCCAGGAACCAAATTCAGGTCATCATGTTTAGCAGCAAGCGTCTTTATCTTTTGAGCTTATTCATACTTTCTATCTGGCATTATCACTCCAGAATCAATCATACCAGTTATTAATAATTACCATCTCTGATTACCTTTTCAGTTATATATTGCAAAGAGCCACATTAAAGAAACAAATGGTAAAACGGATACAGGTTTCCACATAGGCTTCCTTCAAAAAGTGATGACATTAAAGGACACTATGAGGATGAGCTCAACAAAAATCCAGAATGTGGGGAATTCTTGAAGACAAAGAACCTTAATAGCCTTCAACAATAAATTTCAAAGAAAAGAGAAGAACATGAAATCATCCTCACTAGTCAGCTTACTCTGGGGTCCCCTTTTGAAGCTGGAATCACAGACAGACCATGCCCACCTGTATTTACATGGATTCTGGAAATTCACATTCTAGCCTTCATGCTTGCATGAAGCAATCTCCCCTTCCAAGAATCTGTATCTTAGTAGACAATGACAATGTACTATGATGTGTAGCAATAGTTTCAAATAATGAGGATGTGTGTAAGACTAGTTGGAAGGAGCCTGATTACATTGGGAGATGTGTACATGGAGGCTTATTTACTCTTCCCTCTGTAGTAGTGACCAGAGTCTGGTGGATGGCACAGGGGAAGAGTGCTCCATGGAGGCCAAGTGAAAGTCATCCCTGGCTGTTGGACATGTCACAGTGTGGTGGGCCCATAACTGAGGAGTACAGACCAGTAGACTCATAGCAGAAAGAAGATCTAAGGAGCCACCTCGACACACAACGGTAGCTCCATCTGTGCGCTGACTCAGACAGGAACAGTAAGGCCGGTGATGGGGGGCTGCATTTCCCTTATGAGATCATGCACTGGCCACAGCAGCCTCTACTGAAGCCAGCTTTGGGGTTTTCCCTGAAAGAGTCACAATTCCTCTCCCCAGCAAAACAGGAACTGATCCGAACAGGAATATTATGTAATTCTAGGGAACCAAGAGATTGGGAAGAGTAGGGCTGGGGAGAAATACCAAAGGATGAAAGCAGAGGTGGGATGGAAACGCAGAGCCACTCAGAGCAGCCTTTGGGGTGGGGGCAGGCCCAGTACCCACCACACCTGTCCAGCTCACTGGATATTCTTTCCAGGGGTGACCAGGTGCCCTTCTGGCAGTTAGCATGAGGGGAAGTAAAGGGGCATCGTTCCCACCACTCAGAGAGGGACTTCAAGGACCTGATACAGAGAAGAAAGAACTGACACTGGGGTAGGTGTGCTCCGTCCAGATCTGTGAGGTGTAATTGTCAAAACTACAGATTTAAGGAAATGGGACTTTTGCTCTATGCATATGCTGAAATATACCACTACCCAGCTAGTTGGCACAGCTACTGCCTCACACAGCAGTGGCCTTTGTGTGTGGTAAGGGTATGGAAGATCTACTTGGCAAATTCCCACTGCAACACTCTATAATGACAACAGGTACCAGTATGAACAGAGGCTTCTAGAAACTACTCATAACTTGGCCCACACTGCATAGGCTGCAGTGGGCAAGTGAGGAGCATGCTGGGGATAGACTCAAAGAGCAAGAAGACCACAGAGAACATGCCTCAGCTGAGTAACAGACAAAACTTGAAGTGCCTAAAGCCAGATGTTTAACAGCTTGTCAGTGCCAACTCTGCTTCTGGACAGATAGGTACCTGCCATCACTACTACACATGCGGTTACACAAAGCTTCTAACCATTGTCTCTGGCTATGTGCATCACAGGATTTTCTTCTTCCTCACAAATTGGTATAGCTTGTGACTTCTCAAGAGTGGACATTTACTGTTTTAGTTATACCAGGGTACTCAATATTAAAACACATGGAGAAGGCTCAGCAAGTAATTAGAAACCCGACGCCTAGCCTGACAACCTGAGTTCAACTCCTGGGACCCACACAGTAGGAAAGAAGTAACTCCTGCATGCTGTCTTTTGACTTCTATGCTCTGGCATGGTGCTCAAGCACCCCTTACATGTGCACATACTCCCACACAAAATAAACAAAAATTGTGTAAGTAGGGCTGGAGAGTTGGCTTAGCAGTTAAGAGTACTTACTACTTTTCCAGAGGACCTTAAGTTCCCAGCAACCAGTTCAGTGTCTTACAACTGCTAGTAACTAATTCCAGCTCCAGGGGATCTGACGCCCTCTTCTGGACTCTGTGGATACCTGCATGTATATGACACTCATACACACAGACACATGCATAAAATAAAAATAATTAGCACAGATGCGTGCACATACACACACACATATACATATACATGGGGTGGGGGTGGGGGGTAAACCCTAAAAGCCTAGGACAGAGCACTCTCTCCATTGGACAACAGCCTTTAGGTATGGGCAATGGCAGGGGCAGGCCATTGTGTCAGAGCTAGTTAAAGATAGCCATTCCCTTTGCCCCTCACACCAATACTGCTGGTATTTCACTTTCAAGTTTCAATACCAATCTCTCTCTCAAGGTTTGTCCGTGATTCAGCCTAAGCCTATGTCTGCAGGGACCAAGATAGGTTGAGGGAAATCTGGCTCAGGACAGGAAGAAGTCCTCAAGTGAGACAGAGGTGCCTCACTTAGAAGACACAACACCATAGGAGAGGGCTCTGGAAGACATGGAAAACATTGGGAAAAGCCTCCCCTACACTATCCTCAGTCGAGTGAAATGAAAAAACTCAAAGTCAACAGCAAATGTAATACAAATGACAAGCAAGCCAAGGTACCTCAAGTGCCCGGCAGCATATTAGCCAGCTGGGGTTTGTGTCTTGGCTGGAAGTCCCCTCTGAGAGAAGCCCCTACTTGTGCAATCAAAGCTACCAGCCTGCTATCACTCACGTCTTCCCAGGATCCCCTAGTTTGTTCTACTCTAACTCAGTGCTACAACCTTGATTCCAGTTTCCAATACCTCTCTGGGATCTTCTGCCTCTAAAGCAGATTGACTTCCTTTAGCATGTTCTCTTCCCATTCCTGCAGACAAAAACACTTTCCTTAGATACAAAAATCAATCATGCCATTCTGATGCCTGTGGTGGTTTGACTAGGAATGGCCCCCATAGACTCATGCGTTTGAATGCTTGGCCCATAGGGAGTGGCACTATTAGGTGTGGACTTGGAGGAGTGTGTCACTGTGGGGATATGTTTGAGGTTTCATATGCTCAAGCTACATCCAGTGTGACACACAGTCTGTTTCCTTCTGCTGCCTGAAGATCCAAATGTAGATCTCTCAGTTACCTCTCCAGCACCATGTCTGTCTGCACACCACCATACTTCTCACCATGATGATAATGAACTAAACCTATGAAACTGTAATCGAGCCTCTATTATAAGATAAGAGTTTATCTCATTTATAAGAGTTGTTGTGGTCATAGTGTCTTTTCACAGCAATACAAACCCTAAGACACCACTCCATAGTTCCTCTAACTTCAGGCAAAGAGGGTGGTCTAAGCTCCTCAGCATATGTCTTACAGTTCTCAGAAATATCACCCTGCAACATCCACCTCCACAGACAAAACCAATTTAAAAAAAGATTCTCTTCTCTTTTGACACCAAGCTGTCTCCCCTGCCCCAAATCCTATAGTGGATTCTAGTCCTTCTCATCATGTATGCATGTGTATACTCAGCCTCCAGCATGGCGATATCCAGCTGGTTCTAGTTGCGGTTGTAGATGACCAGGCAGGGATACTAGCTGCTCCAGACCCTAGTCAGTCACTCTGGGGATGAGATAAGTATCTCAACACACCTACAATTCAAATCCACTCCTGCTGTGCCAGCTGGTAAACTAGATTCAAGAATCCAGGTGACAGGTGTCATTCAAGTTACAGTTAGGATCCAGGCTTCAGGTTGATGCTGAAATCAACCTTTTTAAAAAAGACTGGTGAGCAGCCTTTAATCCCAGTGATTGGGAGGCAGAGGTAGGCAGATCTCTGTGAGTTTGAGGCTAGCCAGAAAAAAAGACTGCTGAGCTATTTCTACTCAGGAGGCTTTAGTTTCACTCCTGTGGTTGTCCCTGATGGGCTTAGGACCTGCTAGCCACATACAACGCAAATGTAGGCTCCAAAATGAGGGGAAGGGACCAGGCAAAGGATCTCACCTGGCCAGCTCTGCTGCTGACATCTCTGCCTAGGACCTACTTAAGTCTTCTAGGTTGGCTAGAACTTTGGCGGCCCATGGCTTTTATAGACACCCATCCTTTTCCTCAGTCTCTACCATAGAGGACTGTAAATGTCGTTGTGAGGAGAAACTAGGCACTCTACTATGCAGAACAACATCTGTCCTTCACTGGGGATATCAAAGGGAATATAGACACTGGCTAATATCTTTCTTCTGGAGGCTAAGCTTCTGGATTAAGGGCAACTAAGTTGAGATCTAGAAAATTAGACTTGGCAGATGTGTACCAGCCCTTCATGCCAGTTCCTAGTGCTCTGTATCTCAGCTGGGTACATCTGGCCACCACAGCCTCCACAATGATCTTCCAACTCCCCTGATGCACAGGGTCTGCTTCTTCTGGAAAGTCCTCCATGACCCTTTGTTCTTTCTAGATTGCTTGGAACAACAATGCCTGCTGGAGGAAGGCAAGCCCTTGTGAGGAAGGTGCCCACAGTCTATGCACACACTTCAGCACTGTGGCATGGCAACTTGAGGATGAGGTAACATCTCTCTCATATGGCAACACCATGACTCTCACCTTTTCCTGCTAGGCATCTCACATTACTGCAGAAAGTTGACACGATCCACAGCACAGCCCAGCTTGGACCATCCAGGCAGCTTCATCCTCATACATTTGCCACATGTGCCCCTACCCTCATCTGAATCGCAGAGTGCCTACTGCATGCTGGCATTTTGCTACAGGTAAGATAAAAGTGAGAATAATGAAAGCAAGGCCTTTTCCCTTTGGAAGCCTCTTAGAAGTACAAGTAGTTCTAAGTAGTTCCTGACCTCAAATATGTATCTCAGAGCATCTGCCTGCACCATTTAACAAGCATATTGTCTACATTATCTACACAATCCTCTGTTAGCTGGTCCATAGAGACTTTCAAATGAATTATTATCATGTCAAGCAAGAGCCAAAAGCTTGGACTCTAAGCTCAGTATGCTCAAAAGTTTTGACCATATCATTACCATTTCCTACCCAAAACTTCAAATGAGCTGATGCAAGAGAAAGGACACACCTTTGGAATAAAGGTGTTTATTTTCATCATTAACTTTAGCAGCTATACCAAAAATAGCTGACTTTTAAAGGGGAAACGAAGAGTAGGACATAAGTTAGTTAGCCTAGGGCATCACCCTCAAAGCAGTGCCATGGACATAGTTAATGCTGCTACAAATCATGATAGCATGAGTCATATATGAGCACTTTCCCTATATTCCTTAGTACTTGGACAGATTTACTTTCAGATAATCTTTAAACAAACATTATTGCAGTAAGTACCTGTAACAGATTCAAACAAGAGGCAAATAATTCACCTGGGGTGTGTAAAGTAGCGTTGCATGACATGGAGATGGGAACTAGAGTCAAAGATTTAGGAATGGCTTTAAATTTGAGCAAATAAATATAAGCTAAAAATGGACTTGATAGTTGCTTAGCAATTATTTCCATTAGCGAAATAGTTGTTATTGATTTTTCCCTTTGAAAATGAGAAAGTCAGGCTAGGGAGGAGATAGCTCAGTCAGTAAAATGCCTGCCTACCACATAAGCAGGAGGACCTGAGTTTGGAACTCCAATGGTGAAAAGTCGTCAAGGAAGACATTACAATATCAGTCTTTAGCCTCTATAAACACAGGCACAAATATGCACAAATACACACAAACTCCAATTCACATATAAACTACATAGATACAAACATACATATATACATACACACACACACACACACACACACACACACACACACACACACACACACACACAAATTATTAAGTGGATTAAAATCCACACACACAAAATAATAAAGTTATAGAGTGGCAAATGGAGAAATATTTTTAGGAGTCAGCTCCTAGGAACTGTTAATGTTCAATTCTTGGTAAGGTATCGCAATTCATTGACTGCTTGTTATTTTTTTTTCTAAGAATTTGAATTTTAATTGTAAATATAACAGAATATATAGATTCTGAACTAGCAAGATGTTCTGTGGCTAAGGGAACTTGCTGTTGAACCTGAGGACATGAGTATAAACCCTAGGACCCACATACTGGAAGGAAAGAACCAACTCCTACAAGTTGTTCTTGAGTTGCACATTACACCATGGCACATGGGCCTTCACCACAAATAAATAAACACATAAATAAATACTTAAGTGTAATAAAATAAAAAGTTAAACTATAGATCCTATAAATATCCACACAAATAGCTCCTACAAAGAAAGGCTATGCTATTCACAAAGTTAGCGTCATTCTGTATAGATTTAAGGCTAAAACAGAATCAGAATGTACAAAGAACTCCTTTGGTTGGTAGGACTTTAAATTAGTGATATAGTGCCTTCAAATACAAGTTCTAATCTTAGTGCATCAATTTTGTAAAGATGGCGCTGAGTTTTTAATAACACCACATGAAAGGTGCTCTGAATTCTTCCCAGCAACAGAGAGACTGCTGTCTAATGTATTTACTGAGAAGCTTCCTGTCCAAGTCAGGACTTCAACACCACTGAAGAGAGATGATGACAAAGGAGGGAAATAAACATGTTTCCAGTTAACTTACTGGGAAAACTGATACTCACTGAATCAGGAAAATAAAATTCAAGAGCTTCTTGACTTTCTAAACGTAAAATTCTAAGATTAATTTGCTACAAGAAGTCATTTGGGTGGGTGAAATGCTAATATCAAAGTGAAAGTCTGTTGGATCTACAAGACTTATAAAACAAAACAAAAAACCTCTAGCCAAGCATAGAGGTGCACTCAGGAGGCAGGGGCAGGTGGCTCCCTGGTAGTTCCAGACCAGCCAGAGCTGCACAGGGAGACTTGGTTGTTGTTGCCTTAAATCTTCAGGGCTAAAGGATATCAAACCTCTACCTCAGCCAAGCAAGTGCACAGAAATTTCTCTAGTTTAACTGCTACAAAGTCTTGGCTCGGCTCCCACAACAACACTCCTATACTCAAAGGAGCAAAAGGCGCCCTTCGGAAGCTATTAACCAAAATGCCCAGCAGTTAATGTCACCTTATGGAAAAACTACGCTTTACCCTAGACTTACTTTATATTCACTACTTATGGGAAAACAGGGCAAATCCACGACACTTTCAAAGCACACTGTGTCACTGAAGTTGGTCAACATTAAAATCAAAGTGACCTCACTTTTAACATGAAAGTCTATGCTACAGAGGGCCAAATATGACAGTTACTATGAAGCAAGAACCACAAAAACTTATGAACATCACCCATCCCTCCTGGTATCTAAGCTTCAGCCCCTCTCATCTGAACAGAAAATCAGTACAATAAAACACAAGCAAAGCAATTGCTTTAAGTGCTTAAAGGAGGTTTAAGATAAACTCTTACAGTCACAGAAGAGGGTCACAGGTGCAAAGCTGGAGTGTTCACTTTGGGAACGCGATGGGAGATGGATAGAGCTGAAACTGATGGCCACAGAAGCATACAGTAATGCACAGAAATGACCCATTCGCTTGGGTGAGGGGCTTCTGAGCAGATCTGGGCAAAACCTGAAACAGTGGGCAGCTTTGGAGAGAAGAGCTTCACCACAAAGTCAAAGAACCAAGGACTGAAGGCCCAGGGCCCCCAGGACCATGTGGAGCACAAAGGAATTTTAACCCGGGTGGGGATTAGTGTGAAAACTCTGACAGGCACTGCACTGACTGATGACCTTGTGTTTCAGCCTTTATCTAAGATTCACTTGGCATCAGTCTGTCTTCTGGAGGACAGACTCACAAAAACAATGGACACCCAGCTAACTAGGCACGCTTTGCAGTTTGCTGTTCTATTTGGTTAGTTCTAGATTTTCCCAAACCACCTACAATAATCCCTTTACCTAAATATTAAATTCAAAATTGCAGAAAACTCCAGTTTAAGCTTCATAGTTCTAGTAAGTGTGATAACATCTCATATAATCTTGCTTAGGACTTGTGCAGTGTGTACATGGTATATATGCTGCTGCTGCTCACCTGTTAGTCCCAGGTAATAGTTTCTGTTATCAGATCAACTGCCTAGTATCACAGCTCTTGTGTTTAAAGAACTCTTATTTATTTAATAATGGCTCCTAAGTACATGCAGGGTGTTGTAAAAATACTCTAGGGCATGGAACCCAGGACAGGCTATGTCCAGTACCTCTAGGTCATATAGGAAAGACATAGCATACATTTCACAAGGCTCAGTGCTATTCATGGTTTCTGATATTCACTGGTGTCTCAGAATATACTCTCATCAGATATGGGGGACTACTGGACCATGCAAGGGCATGGGAAGTGCAACAAAACAAGCCAGCTTACTGCAGTCTCTAACCATCTGTCTCTCTGCCTATATTCCTTTTTCTTGATCAGTGTTTTTTTTTTTTTTCTCCCTTTGTCACCCAGAACAACTTTCTACAATTTAATCCTATGAGGAAGCCCCCCCCAGCACCCTCCCCCCAAAGAAAAAAAAAGAAAGAAAAAAAGGTTCTATAGTCAGATAGCTAAATGAAGTTTGGGAGAAGGGCTGTGTTTATTAATGCATAAAAGGCTCTAAGAAGGCTGCAATATGGCTTTGTTAATTGAGTGTATGCTTACTAACAGCTACCACCCATGGGACACATGGGATAGAAGATGGGGGTATGAGACCCTGTCCTATAGAAATGCCGACAGGAAGAGCTGGCCACAGCTTCAACTGAAGCTGATCTAATCCCAATCTTCCTCTACCCCCAAACACATGCTCATCTACAGTGTGGTCCTCTTGCCTCTACCTCCTGAGTGGTGGGGATTACATTCAAGGGCTTCATGCATTCTAGGCAAGTATTCTAATAACTGAACTACACCTCTAGCTCCACAATGAAAATTATTAATGAGGAAAAAAAGATACCTCAGTTATTTTAATCAGTCCAGCCAGTAGCGAGGGCTCCTGAGTTCAAACGGCAAGCAGGCAACTGAGAAGCTGAATCATCATGGATGTGTGGAACAGCATGCTGGTAACAAACTGCACAAAGCTGACATCAATCCCTTTCAGCTCATCTGCTGTTTTTGAAACTCTCAAAAGGGGTAAATATCTTTTATTTTTAAACCAAGGAAAAGGAATCATTTTGAATTTGTGTTTCTGCAATCACACATCAGTGTCCTAGAAGTCAGTTAAAAATGTCAACCTGTCCACTTAAGGCAGAGACTGAATATTTAAGTGTCTATCAGCCCACCAGAGGATTCTTCTGCCATGAACTAGCAGCAGTGAATGTCACTACTCAGTAGCTCCACCTGGTGCCAGCTTTCCAGAAGACACCCTCAGTTTCTAAATCTGTGCACAAGGAAGAATGAATGATCTGTAGGAAACATAGCCATCACTCAAGAGGTCAATCTCTTCCTGGCAGACCCTCCAGACGAAGAGCATTTTGCCTCTAACCTAGTAATTATGATTAATGATGCTCAGACATGTATTGTATTTACATATCATTTTCTGCTATTTGTAAGAAGTGGCCCTTCCATGACACAGATTTTTTAAAAAAAACTGAGTTTGTACATAAATATACTTTTACAGAAAGGAATTATAAATGATGACTTCTACTTCTTAAAAACTTGCAAGCTGTAGCATATTTAAACTATTTCAATAAAAATGGTAGTTGGAGAAAAGTTTCCTAATGTTGTCATTTAAAAAAAAATACTATTCTGTTATATTTAGACAAAAGAAATAGTCAAAAAAGTGGCAGGGTGACTCACTAAGTTAAATGTTTATTACAAGCCTATTCTTTTATGTTGGTAGCTTGAAACCCAAGCAATGATGACTAGTAAAACTGACGAGATCAAAGGGTGTGTGCACACAAGTGTGTCAGTGCTGTGGCTTTTGGGTATAAGCAAAGGGTTTCCCAGAGGCCTGAGAGCTGTCAGGCAGACAAAGAGTGTCACTCCATTCCCTCCTTTTCCCAGCTTGGCTCTACAAAGCAGCTTATTCTACCTTCTGTGTCTACCACAAGAGATGCCTAGGCCGTACCCTCAGTACCCACTTGGCTTTGACAAGGACTAGATCCTGAGAAGCCCCCATAGAAGGCAAAAACCAGGGAGGCCAAATCCAAGGGACAGACAGCTCTGCAGCTCTGTCATCCTAGCAGTCTCTCTCAACTGTGGTGTGTCAGAGTGACCCTGAATGTGACTAGACAGAGAGGCCTGGTATCTACAAGCACAGCACAGAGCTAAGAGTCATTCTTAGCAGAAGGCCAAGGGAAGACACTATTTTCAAAAACTATGGGTGGGAACATGGGCCACAGGAACATTATTGAGCAAACAGGTTTTTCTGGTTAGGGTGACTTCTAATAATGCTTGAATGAAGACCCCAGTAGACAATGCTAGGCTAGCATTTCTGACTCACCAATGAAGCCTAGAGTTGAATTCCTGAAGGTCATAGGACTAGAAGGGCAGAGGACTTTGATGAAGGTCTGTGAAATGGTAACACCCCTGGTCTTGATACTGTATGGTCTCATTTGTTGGGTATTTCTGGTCTGTAAGACTCATCTAACCCCACCACTGTCCCCACACACACACACCTAGCTTTGATTTGATTTACATTCTTCCACCTCTGCTGTCACTGAGGTTTCTCCCTACACAGTACTATACCTAATAGCCTGAAATACAGGATTTGGTGCTATTCTTAGGGTTTTGTGACTGTAGACAGCATAACATAGAAACAAAGCTGTGCAGCTGAAGAGTATCAATGTGATCAGATGTCACCACAGGGCACCACCCAATGCCAGACTATTCCGTGGCTCTTTTACTAAGAGCAGTTTGATTAGTAAATTGGGCTTTCTTGGTCACAGCTAACTGAAACAGAATGGTGTTAGCCTACATGATCCGGCTGGGAACACGTAGGAATTCTTAATTCTATACTAGTCTCAAAAACAAAGGGCACCACTCTCTTCCCAGCCTTCCCACAACCAAGGCAAGGCGCTTGGCTTAGCAGGGCCTGTACTACTCAGTACAGGGACCAGAAACCTGGCCAAGCCTAAGTTTAATAAGACATCTGCACCTTATAGAATCCTTGGACAGGTTTCTTCTGCTTCAGATTTATTGTCTATGCTTAGCAGGATTGTGACAAGACATATTTATGAAAGCACTGCTCCTGAAAAACAGAATCTCGGGATTCAAAATTCTTAGCAAGGGCAGGCAGAGGTGCACACTTATAATCTAGCACTCAGTAGGTAGAAGCAGGGAGATTTCAAGTTTGAGGCAAGTCTAAGCTACATAGTGAGTTCAAAGCTAGCATGAGCTACATACACAGGGAGACCCTGTCTCAAAAACAAACAAACAAAAAGACAAATAATAAACAAAGCCAAACTATGCTGGGATGTAGCTCACTGGTAGAACATCAGCAACTCATAAAATTCCCATGGGTAGGGAAAAGAAAACAAAGACAGAATAACACTAAACTAAAACCCAAATAGCTAAAGAAAAAAAAAAAAAAAACAAAAAACAGCATCAACAAAAGTCAGTGACTTCTTCCTACCCTCATGGAGCAATCATGGCTTACCCTATAGAGGGAAACAGGGCAGAGAGAAAGCAAAGAAACCAGATGGTTCGCCAAAGGCCTGCTATGCTCAAACAGCAACACACCTAGGCAGCATCTGACTAGCTAAAGTTAACGGTGACTCTTCACATCTACTTCAGGTCCCAGACTCCCCAGTAAGAAGCAGAGCCCAGAGCAGGTGAGTGGACAGGTCTTCACTCAGAAGCACAGCCTGAAATTTTCAATCCTGATTCATAGACTAAACAAGTTTAATCTCACTGGACCTTGCCTTCCTTTTCCGAAGGCTGTGTTCAGTCATAAAACTGTCAGTCACTCTGAGAGCTAAGTGGCATAAGAGACTTGAGCAACCTGGCAACCTCTACTGAAAGGATTCAAAGGATGCTGCCTAGACAAGGGTCAGCTGAGCAGTTTTGCCTCTGAGAGGCCCTATGGTGAGGAAGAGTTCCTGTTACCTGTTACCACTCTACCTGCTGGGAAGTGCACTTTTGAAGGGCAACAAGAGGAACATGTCTGCCAGAAGACATGGTACCTTAGCACTAGCCATGCCTGTGCTGGCCAAAGAGCAAGTGAGAAAATATGACATACATAAGGGCATCTAAACGTGACAAACAGGCATTGTTCCTCTAGTGTCAAAGGAAAATTTAGACATACTTAGTACCACTGTACTCTACTGTGAAAGAAGTGCTCATGGAAGAGGGCCCATAACTCCAAATAAAGGAGCAAATAAAAAGGTGAGTGGCAGGCAGAGGAAGGTGCTGAATTCAGAAGCTTCTGGGGCAAGTCCCAAGCTGGTTGCATACCTCAAGTAATGCCCTCTAGAGGCACATAAGGATGACTGAAGGTGAGGCTTTGCAGGCTAAGCACAGCCGGTCCCCTGGCAGTGGACGCTCCATCTGTCACACACAGTGCTATGCAGAGACCAAAGACACTCAGTGTGTTACCCCAGGCAGAAGAAATTTTACTTGTATGGGGATAGTAATTGAGCTTGAATATTCCAGGTGGGGAAAAGATTTGCATACCAACCCTTCATAACAGAAAGTACTACCTTTAAAATAGCTCCAATTTGGGAACTTCTGCCTCTGCCAGATCCCACATAACAATACTTCCCAGAAATAAGAGGCCCATGAAGAATCAGGAACTCCCCTTCCACACTTTACCTCTGTCTTATGTAGTCACATGATGATTGAAAGCAGGGATTCTTAGATCTCTAGGGACTCAAGAGTGCTCAAAGGACTAGGCATTATATTCCAAGTGAGATCAAAATCATAACCTCCCAACTTCTATTATTATTAATAAGCATAACAAAGACCAAAATTGTCTTAAGGAGATCACAATGTTTTAAATTTACCACACAAAGTAATTAAGCTGTCTTTGGTAGGGTGAAAAAAATGTTAAAGAACATATCACTAAAATATATCTTTTAAAACAAACAAACAAAGCCAGGCATGGTGGCCACCAACCTGGTCTACAGAGCTAGTTGCAAGGCAGCTAGAGAAAGCCTGTCTCAAAACAATAAAAACAAACAAAAAATTGTAAAACAAATTTAATCTGAAAAATGTTTAAATATGCAAAAGAAATTAACAAGCAATCTGTGATGGTTTGAATAAAAATGGCCCCCACAGGCTCATAGGGAGTGGCACTACTAGGAAGTGTGGCCTTGTTGGCAGAAGTGTGTCACTGGGGCTGAGTTCTGAGGTTTCAAATGTTCAAGCCAGTCTCATGTCTGCCTGCCAATCCAGATGTAGAACTCTCAGCTTCCTCTCCAGCACCATGTCTGCCTGTACATCTCCATTCTTCCCGCCATGGCAATAATGGACTAAACCTCTGAACTATAAGCCAGCCTTAATTAAATGTTGGCCTTTATAAGAGTTGCTGTGGTCATGGTGTCTTTTCACAGCAAAGAAAAACCTAACCAAGACACTCCCATACTCCTTGCAATAATTCTTAAAGTTTTAAAAAGCCATTCAAAATTCTGGGTGTATTATATAGCTCAGTGGTAGATCACTTAACTAGTATGTACAAAGCCCTGGGTTTGATGCCCAGCACCACAAAAATAAGCAAATAAACACCAGTAAGAAGCAGAGACACCACCTTACACAACCACAACACTAGCAGCACACAAAACAAAATGAGTATTAGTACTTCAGACACCTTAAGAATCAGACTTCAGTCATCTAATGTGAGTTCTAATGACATTTGCAATCAAACTCCCACAGATACCTGGTTATTATGTTGTGTAGGGTCTCTCTATATACAGCATCCTGTCTTTTCTACTACTTCATTTCCCCCACACCAAGGGCTTATTGTAGAAATTATGTCAGTTGTCTTGAGCTTTGTCCCACATTTGAACTTTTGTTTTTCTTTATGGGGGCATTAAGCCTGTAATTCCTCTATACTCTGTATTTTCTAGGACTAGAGACTACATTCAGACTGGATTGACTTTAGGTTCAATTTTCTAGTGAGGGTACTTAGGGACTTGGGCTGTGTCACTCCAGCAGCACACCAACACTGACCTGTGAGATAAAAGGCTCTTGGTTAGCATCAGAAAATACCTTTCTTTCTGTTGAAACTAGACCTACTACCTAAGTTCACTTTGAGTAGCTCTTAGTATAATGCATAACTGGGATGGCTAATCTTCACTGTCAACCTGACTGGATTAGACTCACCATGGAGATAAACTTCTCTGTATGTCTCTGTAGCTGCTTCCAGGAAGCTTTAACTGAGGAGGGAAAACTTGAATGTGGGTAACATCATCCAATGGGCAACAGTCCAAACTGAATAAAAAAGACAAAGTAGGGCTAGCGTGATGGCCTGATGACTGGGGTTCAATCCCAAAACCCACAAGCCATCTTCTTATCATCATCTCTTCCTGACTATGGATGCAACACACTCTTGCTGCCACGAGGGACTGCAAGCCTGGGAATATAAGCCAAAGTAAACCCTTCTTTCCTTCCTTAAGTTACTTTTGCCAGCAATGGGAAAAGAAACCCAAATAAGCTTAGCATTAAAGCTCAATCTATTGACCTATTTAATTATACAACTACCTAAAAGTTACCTAGCTACTCAGTGAGCAACTACTAAAGACACTGAGCCAGGACCTCCAATGATCTTCATCAAATTTGTAGAATAGCAAGGCTACTGAACAGATGGCAGAAGAGTCAACAAGCTGAGGCAGCACACCATGATCAACAAATTCGACAAATGCATAGGTGGGCAAAAAGAAGGATGAGCATCGAAGAAGTAATAGTATAAGTTCCCTGGGGGTAGTGATTTTTATCTGTTCTATTCCCTGCCATATCTATCTTTCAAGTCTAAAACTTAGCCAAGCACAGAAGTAGTTAATTAGTATCTGCCTAATACATGGGTGAGTCAGGACTTTGTGACCAATGTCTGTGTGTCTGAACAAATGCACTCTTCCTTTCCCAGTGTTTGTGGAAGCAGGGCTTGACCTGTAGAGTGAGAGGTTACTCGTTGAGACAGACTACACAAGGCTAGGACCCCCAAAGTGAAGCAAAGGCTTGGAAAACATGGAGGTGGCTGAGGCCTAATATTTTGAACTTGCTTCACATAGGGACTTCTGATAATGGACAGCACTTAGACAAGAAGCACTTTGAGGAAACATGTGATGACAGATGCTTTGAAAACAAGCAAGACTTGGGGTTAGAAAAACCACTTAGGAGCAATGATGATGGGGAATGGCTTTATCAGAAGAAATAAAAAAGTGGAATGTCTGAGGCATTAAAAATATTTAGAAACCAACAGGCTAGAGAGCATCAACAGGATAGAGTCAGAAGGGAAAGCTGAAGATCACACTCACATTTGTTATCAGTCATAGAGCATGTCAGCGTTTTCACTTCTCCCTGAACTCTAAGGGTTTAGTCCCCTCCTACCATCTTTATGTGAAGAGACCTCTTCAGACCTCTAGTGTAAAACTGTACCAGAGAAGTTAAGATGTGCCTCAAAGTCATGGAAGAAGGTGCCACTGGATCTGACTGAACTAGAGATCTTGTTGGAGTATCCATGCAAAATCTTCCTCCCACTTCACATGGTAAGAGACGGCTTCCACTCACCTTCCCAAAGAGGGCAAGCATGCAGCACAGGGGCTTGCCTCTCTGGTGGAGTAGCATATATTCTTTCTGTAGATGAGAAAGATCAAGGAGAGTGAAGAAGGCATCTGACCTATGACCTGTTCCCCAGTGTGGACTTAAGAGGAAACACACACAGCAGTGGCAGTTTGCTGGTGACAGGAGCCACACAAAAAGCTTCTAGTTTGAAGTATAACAGGGATGTATTTCTTGAAGCCCAGAGCATGTTCTTCTAAGGATCTGTACTCATGAAGTAAGCTAAGAACTGTATATTCTTAAAACTCACAAAGGTGTTCAGGCAACACTCCTGCCTAAACGGGTCTCCTAGGAAGAAGCAAAAATTAGCCTAAGGGAACCAGGCACAGCAGAACAAGCTTGTACATTTGGATTTGAAACTGGCAGCCACCTCTAGCTCCCTGTGGTAGTTTGAATAAGAACAGCCCCCATTAGCTCTTATATTCGAATGCTTAGTCACTAGGGAGTGGCACTATATGAAAGAATTAGGAGGTGTGGCCTTGTTGGAGAAAGTGTGTCACTGAGAGGTGGGCTTTGAGGATTCAAAAGCCCATACCAAGCCCAAGGTCGGTCTCTCGGTCTCTCGGTCTCTCGGTCTCTCGGTCTCTCGGTCTCTCTCTCTCTCTCTCTCTCTCGGTCTCTCTCTCTCTCTCTCTTTGCAGATCAGATATATCTCTCAACTACCTCACTAGCACCATACCTGTCATGCCATGCTTTTTGCCATGATGATAATGGACTAAACCTCTGAAACTAAGCAAGCCCTCAAATAAATGCTTTCTTTTATAAGAGTTAACAAAGTGTCTTTTCTTGGTAATAAAACAGTGACTAAGATACTTGCCTAAACATTTGAAATAAAATAGTTCTACATTTGGAAATGATGAAAAAGAAAAGGCAACAGATCCCTTAACAATTTCTTCTTTTGATTTGAAAAGGCTCTCTTATAGTGCATCTGACTTTTTTTCCTGGAGTTACTTTGCTCAATGTTCCTAGGATTAGACCCCATTTAATTTATTTAATGGAGACCGCCAGTCAGCCATATTTCTCTTCAAATGAAAACACAGAGGTGACAGAGGCATAATCTCTGGGGACAAGGAGCCTGAACTGTACTGCTAATAGGAACTCAGTTGTGGCTGGAAGGCCAGGAAGAGGCCCACTGATGACAGTGAGACCCTTCTAATTTTGGATACCAGAACTGTGCCCATTGGCCGTGTTGTTCTAGAGAAACAGAGCCCTTCCATCTGAGGATTTTCTAGTGAAAAGGCCAGGTACCCAGGATCCCTGGACAGCCAGGCAAGAAGAGCTGCTTGCCCCTACAAATGGGCTCCTAAGGGAATTTCATTAACTGATTTAGAACAGAGAAGATGGCAAAGGATGACTGACTATATGGGAATCCTCCAATTCGAGAAAACAACCAAAGCCAAAAGAACAGAGGCATGCAGAGAAAAGACAAACATTCCAAATCTGGTGACAAGGGAATGCACTTATCCATGAAACAAAAACAAAATGGCATATAGAAATAAGGAAGAATAAAAATGTTAAGAGCTAAATTGAAGATTTTTAACAGAAAGGTTAGAAAATAAATCCAAGGTCTCCTCCAAAGTACAGCCAGGACACAGAAAAATCAGAGACAAGAATAATCTAAAGCCTAACCAATGACGCCATGAAACTAGAAGGGGGAGGAATGTCCATACAACTATAAGAAGCAGGGGAAGAGATGTCCACATAACTACAGAGAAGAGGGGAAGATGCCCATGCAACTACAAAGGGGGTAGGGGAGCTGCCCATGTAACTACAGAAAAGAATGGGGTAAGTACAAAAGGATGAGTAGAGGTGATTTCCAGAGCTGCCAGAAGGCTATGAAATGTCTACGGAATATAAACACTCAACTCCCACTTATGAGACTGTAGACTCCAAGGTTAAGGAGCTTCTAAAACATCCTGCATGGGAGACAAAGAAAATAGGTCCTTGTAAAGGACAGAAATAAGCACTGACAAGTACCACAACACAAGAGTAAAACCTTCAAACCTCGGAGATAGATTTCCAGTCCCATTCTAACCCTCACCTGCAGAGAGAGCTACTTTCAGCCCTGCACTCTTTTCTGGACATGAGGCTTAGGATGGGCAGGTTAAGAGGTTGTGTGGTTAATTTTGTCAGCTTGACAACTACAATCACCTGGGAAGAGTGTCAGTGTTAGGCTGGCATGAGGGCATATCTTTATGTACTAATCAAGGTGCCCAGACTCAACCTTGGTGAAGGGGTCCTGTACTGTATAAGTATAGGGAGGGAGCTGAGTCTAGGCCCACAGGCATTCATGTTCTCTCTGTTCTTGACTGTGAATGTGACTACCTTCTTCAAGTTCCTTCAAGTTCCACATCTGTAACTTCGGAACTGTAAGCTAAATAAGTCCTTTCTTTCCCAAGTTACTGTTTGTCAGGACATCTTATCATGGCAACAGAAATTAACCCAAGACAAAGAGCAAGATATGGGTAAGCTGGGTGTGAGCAACCAGCAGGGAGTCCCAGTGAGGCGAGTGGTGGGGAGATCCTCTGGGCAATCACATCTATCGGACAGAGCAACCCACAAAGAGTAGCAAGGGGCTACAACACCTACAGGTGCAGAGGGTAAGTCACAGAAGCCCGTTTCCATCAGAAAACAACGAAATTGCAGAAATATTCTAGAACAATATTTGACTTAGCAGGGGGTACAGTTTACATAGTTGCGAAAATATAAGTACCAGATAATAACATCAGTAACTTACTTGAGATATAAAAAAGGCCCAAATCCTATCTACCAAGAGAAATGTCAATGGGTGGACTTGCACTCAGGCTTCTGTAAAGACTCCTGGCTTTACACTCAATCTTTCCCTCCCCAGCCAGCCCACAGTGCACAGCACCACACCATGCACCTCTACTCCTTTTTCCTTGTGGGCAATGATATGGTTGTAGAGCCCAGTAAGACCCCAGCATCTATCTTGTGGATCAGTAGCTGACCTCACACTAACACCCTGGCCCTGAGAAATACATTGTCAGTGAATAACCACTGTGCTCAAGGCTCAGTGATCAGCTTTGTGCAGGTACCAGCGGATGAGGAAGATACTCAGGAGCTATAGGATACAACAAGGAAGCAGGCCCTGAGCAAGCTCCCCTTACCTTCCTTCTCCACTGTGGCAGAATCTCATATCCTGGCTATTTTGTGCTGTAAATAGGGATGGATTTTTTGGTCTTTATCACAGAACTGAGTGGGAGAGATGAGTAACAGCAAGAAGCAGCTATGCTTGTGCTGAGAGGCAAGGGCAGGAAGGCTGGGAATGCAGGCCTCCCCAGTCCCCAGCATATCCTCTCACCCCTACTCCCTGGAGGCTCTGGGAATTTCCTGCTACTTTTTAGGGTACCGGGAGATGCACTTCAGCAATGGAAGAAATTATTCCACATCGAGAATAAAATTTATAAGGCAAATTTGAAAAACAGGGGGGGTGTCAATATAAGATTGTATATGAAAATACTAAGGTACAAGAACTGAAGATTCTATAGGAAGTAAGCCAGAAAGTTGGGGCGGCAACGGGTGTGAGAAAAATTCTGTTTTTCATTGTGAGCTATTCCATGCAGTTTAACATTTCCACACCTATGGGTGATATTAACTTGATAAAAAAAAAAATAACAGCAAACATTCAAAAAGCCCATTCTATGAGCTGGCCACTGCTACAGATGCTATACAGGTGACCCCCTTCACCCTCACCCAGGCAGGGCAGCCCCTTACTGGTCCCCATTTAAAGATGAGAAAATGTGAACTGGGAGAAGATAAGTGATTGCCAACACCACTTGGACCAGGACTTAGCCTGTGTGAACCACAAAGTCTGGAGAGTTTAACTTTGAAGGTAGCCAGGGAAGGATAATCTCACAAATTATTATGTAGAAAGTTGTCGGATTTCACCTATGAATAAACCCAGACAGTCAAAACCGACATGAGTAAATAGCAAGCATTTATTTTCTCATCTCTAAAATCCTATACTTTTCTATCAACAACACAAAAACACTGCCTAAACAGCAAGAACAGCAGAAAAGAAAAAGTTGAGAAAAAAATTGCAGTCACACAAACTGTAGTTAAAAAATGACTAAGTTTCCTTGATATATGAATTTGTTGGAAAACCATTTATCAACAGCCTGTTTCTCTCTAGCAAGAGTCCCTCAAGCCGAGAGCCATGTCATTCCCCTTTGACTGATTAATTAGCCAATCAGGGGACATTTTTCATTGTGAGGCATGATGGTTTATTGCAGCTAATGTTTGGTCTCTAATGGCGACATATTAAAGCCAACTCGGCTATTTTAGCCCCGTGGAGTGACCAAAAGGAAAGGATAGGAGATAAATCAAGAGTGCCCTTCAGTTTCCCTTCAGTCCTTAACAAAACCCCCAAGGAGCAAATGGCTAGAAGTGAGCCTCTACCAACAAAGAGAAAAACATATAAAAGAAAGGCGTAACTGCCTTCAACCCAAGGTAGACCTTTCTGTTTCTGAGAAGCAGTAATTTATCCTTTGTGATTAACAGAACGGATACCTAAAAGTCAATAGCTTGATCTTCCTTTTACCACAGGCTGGGCTCGATAGGAAAAACGGCTCTGCAATGTTTCTTGCTCACTGCAATGATTTCTCCTGTGCTCTGGATTCAGAGCTAGGAAGTACCCCCAAGGTCAATTCTACCCATCACATCCTACTCCTGCCATACAAACCCTGAGCCACAAGGTCCAAGGGTCTCCTCCATCCTTAGGCCCTTGGCAGGCAATAACACACAAGGAAGCAGAAGTTCAAATGCAAAGGATCCAGCTGTTCATATCCAGAAGACAACATGCTTAATACAATGATGGATGAAGGAAGCAGCAGGCTATGCAAGTCCACACACAAGCATGGAAAACTACCCACTTGGCTTCCCAGTAAAGCCAAAGACACAACTAGCAGTCTACAAGAACAGACACAAAAGTGTTCTGCCTGTTTGGAGAAGAGTATTTACTGCCATCACCTCAGCAAGGGAGATGCAGTTTTATGCATCTTAGAATCTTGACAGTTTCCTTCATTCCCTTAACTCAAAGACTACTCAGTCACACTGGCAAGCACAGGAGTTTGAGGTCTTTTCTGTACCAGAAGCACAGCAGCCTGTACTCCTAGTTCTCTGTAGCTTTTCCTGCCATTAGCAAGAGCAGGGTCTCCATGTGGGTGTTGGGTTTCTCGGTGCAGCAGTTCAAGGGGGAGGACTTCAAGCAAATGTTCTTGTTCATACAGCTTCTGAAGCCCCAGAGCATCCCTACAGCCAGTCTACTGGCTGTCAACAAATCAAAGCTACCCAAGGACAGCTGGCCTCCACTGTCTTAGGAGGAGGTGACAAAAGTGAACACGTAAGAGCATGTGGAATGGGATGCATTTGTGGCCCTCAGTGGCAAACAGAATCATTACCAGAACATATAATTTAGCACTTACTCATAAACTAGTAATATCGAGACAACTACCTTATCCTCAACACTCATTGTCTTGAACAACCATTCAAGATCTTTCAATCCACCCTTTGGAAAAAAGAAGGTAAGTGGACAAAGCCCAGTTGTCCACTATGAGAAACAAGAAAAATCAAGTAATGGTTGCTGGCAGCTCAGGAAAATATGAAACACCTTGGATACCAGCAGCAAGTCACACAGGGTGCTTGTCCTCCAGAATCAAAGCTTTTGATCACTCTTACCTGTACAATACTTCCAGCTGGAAAAAGACCACAGCTGCATCCTTAGCCACTAGCCAGTGGTCAGTCTGGGTTACTTCACTCCCTGAGCAGCTGTCTCCACAGACTCCCCATCATCTCCAGACTCCCCATCATCCCCACAAACTCTCTTTTGTGCTCACCTGCAAACCACACCCAATTCTGCTACTTGTTCCAGTGCACAACATACATCCCAGAAACCTTTTTCATGAATTATGACACCCAGGCCTGAAGGCAACCAGCCAGACTGCAGAACAAAGAAGCAAAAGGGAAAACCCTTTCACAGAAGCACCTGCCCACATTCAGACAGATGTTATGCTACAAGTCTTAACCTTGGTTAATTTGGGCTACATGTCCTATTCTCTAATGTAATGATTCAGTGAGACTTTACATATCTCACTAATTTATCTTCAAGAGGTAGAAAAGTTTGGACCAAATGTTCCAACTTAGACTATTTAAATCTGGATTCTGTTATCTATGGTCAAATAGTGACAATTATTACAGAAATCATTACTGATGAGAAGAATCAATTGTAGAATTCAAGTGTATTACGTTGCATGTTTATGGGCTTAAGCCAGATTTGCTCTAACTGAAAAGTTCTTAGCAGATCAGGAATGCCTGCCTTTCTGGTGCCCAGCTCTGCAGTGAGGACAGGGTGGGCATGACCAAAGTGGGCATAAGACGATAGAGAAAGGGAGAGGCACATCCTTCAACTACTTACCAAACTCAACCTAGCTCACTAGTACAGAATTATTAGCATGGAATCCAGAATGAATGGACAAACAAGCCTCCAATCCAAAGACATTTTAAGTAAGAACTATTTTAACATTCACTTTTCATATAAGAGACTAAGGTACTGCATCCAACCAGGAAAAAAAAAAAAAAAAAGAATGGTTTAAAATGCCCCATGAATCCAATTAAACTCAGAAAAGGGATCTATTTGAAAGCAGTTTTTAGATCTAATGATCAGCAAGACACAGAAAAATGGATGTGCAACATGAAATAGTGAACAGACTTCAAAGAAGTTGTGCAAAGAAAGTCATCATTAATTAGGTATTATAAGTGTACACAAGAAATGCAGGTTTCTAATTAAGTCAGGTCATATGGCGAAGACGAAGATAATTACTTGCCAAGAGCCTATGCCAGAGGCCTGTTGTTTAAAGAAACAAAGTGAGACTGTTAGTAACACATTTCCAACCCTCGATATGGTTTCAGAGTATTTTCTCTAGTGATAAGGCTGAATCAGGAAATAAGCTGGATGGAGGAAGGAAACTGGGAAGGTGGGGGAGGGAAAAAATGAGAGGGGGAACAAACTAGGGAGTATCAGGAAGTTCAACTAGATAGGAACTAATGGAATTTGTTTTTCAGTGTCTCCACTTCAATCTGCAAACTGTGGGACACACACACACACACACACACACACACACACACACACAGAGAGAGAGAGAGAGAGAGAGAGAGAGAGAGAGAGAGAGAGAGAGAGAGAGAGAGAGAAGACACTTTCCAACACCCTCCATTGAGAACATACACATAATTCCTAGCAGTAACAAGCTTCTCCTAAGAACCAGGTAATTTCGTTTTTTTCTTTTTTTGGTTTTTCGAGACAGGGTTTCTCTGTGGCTTTGGAGGTTGTCCTGGCACAACAACTCACAGAGACCCGCCTGCCTCTGCCTCCCGAGTGCTGGGATTAAAGGTGTGCACCACCAATGCCCGGCTAACCAGGTAATTTCAATTCAGTATATTGAGTCATTTCTTTGTTTCCATGGAGGATGCAGGTAGATCCAATTTAGGGAGCACTCACTTCAGATTCACTGTTTCTCAATTAATATAGCATCAAGCTGGGGAAAGGAAGAACTTGAAAACTGTGTATTTTCTAACATTTCTCTTGAGTAACTGGCAGCGTGTGACGTTCTTCATGCATTAAACAAGTTCTATTGAACAGTTAGATGCAGCCAGAAATTGTGCTCCTCCCAACAGCCTCTGCAGCTGGAAGAAATGCTAATTCCCATAAAGTCTGCAGAAAAGTCAAAGCAGAGATGCTTTAACTTCCATGGCAATGAGAAACAGGGACAGCTAGGAAACATTCTAGCCTGAGATATAACGTCTGAAGGCCAATTTTTTGACAAACTGTACTGATCTTCTAAAACATAAAGTAGCACAAGCAAGTATTTATTTGATAATCCCTTCTCAAGAGCCTGCTATGGACACCAGCAGATGGCACCTGACATAGAGGGCAGGTTGATGAATATCTCCTAAAGGAAAAGGTATTTCTAATACCAGTCCCATAGTTATACAAGGCACCATTTAAAAAATATTTAACAACTAAAGCCCAATTTTAAAAAGAGGAAGTACAATGAAATTTTTATTTACTGAACCCCTACCATGTGCCATATTGGATGCAGCACAAGCTGGTAACCTAGAACTGGATATAAAACAAGTCTTTTGTCTTTTAAGTTGTTCACTGTCCTGCCTACATGTACTTGACAGATGAAAAAGTCCACATGTACAATACAGTAGATAGATTTCTTTACTAGATACAATGAAATCATTAGGCACAATGTTTGGCAAAACATAAATTCAAGCCAATGTTGCTATGAGGGTCAAGGGAGGAAAACACAATAATCCAACTTAGAAGAGGAGCCAAAAGAAGTATTTTCAAACCAATCTGATCAAAGGCCTTTTGCCCTTGGCTGTGCAGACTATTGTAAGTTACATGGTAAGGTTTCTTAGCAACACTAAGGAGGTGCAGCTGGACCCAGAACTCAAAGACAAGTCCAACATATATCCAAGACAGAAGGACTCTGCATAGGGAAACATTTGTTTGCTGTCCTTAGCACAGCTAGATAGATTGTTTTCTGAATGCATGTGGCTGTACATATGGGCCTATCTTCTTAGTGTGGAAGTGGATAAATAACACCCAGATACTCCACAGACAGGCAGATTTCAGAATCTGCAGGCTAGCAAGCTCCACTGGTGACTGTGTGACACCTGGAGGTTTGTGAAGGCCAGCCACATGGTGACAGTGGAGCAGCTCTCTTGGTACAGCTATGTTTCAAGGCTTCTCTGGTGTTCATAACCCAGGTTCCATATAATACTTCAGTAATCACCTGGATCAGCTACAAAGACTGAAAACAAATTCTTAGTCATATAAGCGTGCGTGTGTGTGTGTGTGCGTGTGCGTGTGTGTGTGTGTGTGTGTGTGTGTACGTGTGCGCACGCGTTCACGCGCATGTCTGTGTCTGTATGCATGTATGTTCACGAATGTGTACAGATGAACAGAAGCCTGAGGTTGACTTTAAGTGTCTTCCTCTATTCCTCTTCACCTTATATAGTGAGGCAGAGTCTCTCATTCAGTTTTCTGTCTCAGGCAGTCTGACTATCCAGCACAGCTCAGAGATTCCCTGTGGCATGTGTCACCTTCCCCACCCCCATGCTACCTCCTAGCTGTAATTACGGGTGGGCTACCTGGCTCTTTCTGTGGGCTCTGGGGATCTTAACTCTACTTATCTATTGTGTCATTTTCTCTAATCTAAAAAAATTAATTAGTAAATTAATTAACTGTTTTCTTCCACTATCAGAACACATCAACACTAAGGACAGACCACTTTCCACATAATGCAGCAACCACGAGTCTCAGCAGGTCATTGGGAGCCCTATAAAACAGCTTCCTCCATGCTTATCCTGCTTAAAGAGTGGCACAGAGTGGGGCTAGGATACCTAGGAATCCAGCCTTAACCTACAAAGGAAAATTGCTTAAAGCAAGTCTCTCATAGATAACTCTCCAGTTTCTAAACATAATATTGAGTAACAAATATCTACTACCCTCGGAAAAAGACACCTGCCAGTCTGGGAAAATGCTAGAGATTAATAAAAGTTGTCTTTCTGTTCTATGGTCACCATGGACCTTGGCCAGGAACCAATAAAGGAACATAAACATGACACACCAGGTTCACTGAGGAATTGTAGTTAGCTATATAGTCCAGGTTTAGTTAGATAAAATAAATTTCATTATTTCCAGAAATCCAGCTAAAATATCTAGTGTTTTCACATAAAAATGACATACAGAGCTGTCTCTTACATTTGGAAATAGTGCAAAAGTTTTGTGCAATATACAGCCCAATGGACTCATTAGGGTTATGAATTACAGGTTCATTTGTCTCCTCCAGTTTTAAAACAAGCCATAATGTACAATGGAGGGTGTGCCCACTGCCTACCCTGCTCCCAGTGGCTAAGGGTGGGAGTGGGGGGGGGAAACAGTTGTCTGTAAAGTTTCTATACCCTTGGGAAGAGACGGAATGAGAATACACAAACAGCATCACAAACTGGAGCTGGGTACCTGAGCAGTCTTCTGGTTCTTTCTTTTCCCAAAAATGCAGTCCAGGTCGGTTTCGCTCCGGGAGGACAGATCCTTCCCTAGAAAGAACACAGAGCTTTTCAGTAAGACCATTCATTTGGAAATGGGAAGCACAAGTAGAAATATGTCACTCCTGAAAGACAGAAGGCTGATAGCAGAGGTTCGGCTGTTAAGTCTAACCCCCTCACATTACAACTCGGAGCGCAACACAGATCACAATTAAAGCTTCAGTGACTGTCTCAGGACCAGAGCTGTCAGTCCCTTCCTGATTACAAACCACCTGGCACATGGATTGCACAGAAAGCTTCACTTAGAAGTGACCCTCCTGCTTGCTTTGTCATGATGATGGGACTTATGGGTTCCTGGGTTCACTATCTGCAAAACAATTCCATTACCCTTCAAGAGAAACAGTGATTAGTACTGAGGTTGCAAAATGCAGAACTGAAAATTCTAATAGGCACAAAATCTCAAACCCTTTAAATACTCACACATTTACTAATTTTTGTCACACAAGATCTCAATAATAACTAAGTGAAACTTAAAAAGAATAAAAGCAAATCAAACCTTAGTTTCTCTTTTTAAAATCTTACTTGTTACAGCTCTACCAGTTAAATAGAAAGTCACATGGTGGCAACAGGGAAATAAATGGCTCTGCTAAGAGCAGTGGCCGAAGAATCTATGATTCCTATTTTAAAAACTAACTCTCAATTTCAAACCCACAAACCACTAATTTAAAATTCACTTTGGAATTTCTACTTCTACCCAACAGTACCCTGTGAGCAGTCAGCCAAATCCATTCCCATCCATCACCTTCAAGGAAAGTGCATCTGAAAACTCAACTCTCCGTGTGAAGCCTGCTAAGCTTGGGAAGAGAGGTCGGTCACATACAGGAATCTGGATTTCTAGCTGGAAGCCAAGTTCCAGTCACCAGCTCACTAGTCTTGGTTTTCTGCCACAAACTGACTTGACAAAGTAATGTCATGACCTAGAAGGTTCTGGTTCACCGATTAGCACTGGGGCATTCAAATATGACACTGCTCAGTGACTCCATGAAATTGAAAAAACAAAACACCCTTCCATTTGATGCAAAACCAGGTGCCAGAACCAGTTTCAGGGGCAGTGGTACTGGAATAGATGGTGCAGTTGGCACAACTGTTCCTGAGGGATCGGAAGGTTCCCAATGTTGCTTTCCTCCCACCAGAAGCCAATGCTAGCACCCCTGATTCATCAGAACCCCCATTCAAAAAGCCCATGGAGAATCCACCTAAGAACAGAGCCATGCTTGTTACAAACAGTAGCACAGGCAATAAAACCAGAGGGTAGCAAAGACAACTTGCAGTGGCAGCAGTAAGAAGGTAGAAACCTATTCTCGGCTGTCCAGTGCAATCCATTTCTTTCTTGCCAGCACATTCACTGTGGTCGTTGTATCCCAGAAAAGAGAGTCAGCTTCACTTGGTTTAGAATGAGCATCAGAAACCAAGAGTGATGATGAAAACTGTAATCCAAGTACTCAGTAAGCAAAGGCAAGAGAGATCAAGTATTCTAAGCCAGTGTGCCACACAGTGAAAGAAACCCCAACATCAAAGCAAACAACCCCCCCAAAATCATTAACCAGCTCCCCTTAACTCAGTCCCTAAAAAGAAGAGCTATTCTAAAAGAAACACAAATTCATACCTCTTTTTATAACAATTTCACTAAATGCAAAAGGTCAAAGGAGAGAACACAGGGCCACAATTCACAACCAGTATGTGAAAAAATGAACACACTGAGATTCAAAACAAATCTTAGATTCAAAGGGAAGCTGCCAAGCCAGTAGAAGTGTTCAATAGAGGTGCTGGGGGTTTCTAGAGTTCTGGTGTGGATTCTTGGGTCAGAAATTTCTATCCTCTAGCAAAGTTCACTTAAGTGATTGTAGAAACCAGGGCTGTACAGGACTTGCTGTGGATTTAATCTACAAAACAAGAACCCAGTGAAGAAGAAATGAGAGTCACAGTCCATTAAAAAAGAAACCTGTAAGTGGTGAAATAGAAAGACGGTGGGATTTTGGAATTAGGAGTCAACTAATGGTCCTGGTTGAATCATTTATAAGCATTATGAAATTATGACCACTCCTGGGTGACATACACATAGTAAAAATTAACTTTGAAGGCACAGTAGCTTTAGAACTATGGTAAAACCACAGCAAAGACTGTTGACAAATTTAGATCTTTGACAAAAGAGCAAACAGAAAAACTGAAGAAGGCAGAAAACAGCTGTGGCTATTCTAGCTTAGCTAAAACTGCATCTCAAGAACCAGGAAGAAAGGCTTCTAGGAGCCAAACAGATATAAGGAAGTCCATGCAAGGCTGGGTGTAGGGTTTCACAGAGAAATGCTGTATTTAGCACAGCTTTGGCTATTTAGCTATCAATCACGGTTATCAGGTTTTCCAGCTAGTCACAGTGGTAACTAAGAGAAGGAATGTAACTCTCAGAGTCAACAAATGCCAACTGCACCCTCCAGTCTGGCACCTGGGAAGCAAATATATTATAACACATAGATATAATATTGACGAAATACAGCTGTAGCCCAACCATAAAGAAATGCTGGGTTTAGTAAATATATTTGTAAATTAAAAAACAGGTTTATCTGGGTAGCTTCAGTTGCTTCAAAATTCATTTTCATAATTCAGTCAATAAGACTAAATTAAATACAAAAGCAGTGCCCCTTACAACCATAGTCTTACTGTGGGAGGAGCTAGATTTTAAACAAATATGGATGACAGTAGCTTAAAAATATAAAATTAATTATTTCAAATAAAAATTTATCAAGTAGAAGCTACATAAAGAGGTAACTATGCATCAGGACTAAAATGATTTTGGCAGAATTTAGGCAGTAGCAGATACCATTTGCTCTGCCAGGTATTTTGCAGTTTTTCTTTGAGACAGGGTCTTACTATGTAGTCTGGCTAGCATTGAACTCACTGTGTAGACCAAGCTGGTCGTGGAAGCAGAGATCTGCATGCCTCTCTGCCTCCTCAGTGTGGAGATTTAAGGTGTGCACCACCACGATGGCCAAGCCTTGCTCTGGGAAGGTCCTGAGCAGGCTGTAGAGATACCACCTTCCTACATTTTAGTTTTCTGGACACACAGGGATTTACCAAGTGACTCATCCTCATTAGCAAAGGGAACTAAAAACTTTCATTGTGAGCATTCAAGCTCCTCTTTCCACAAGGCTGGAAAAGCATGAGATCCATATGAAGGGTCATGTCTCACAAACCACAGAACAGAGTCTAGCTTGGCTTCATGGCAGCTTGCAAATATTCTCTTGTGTTACAGAAGAGGAAACAGAATTTGAAGGAAGGGAAATAGTTCGGGATGTGTCTGGGAAGGCAGCAGCCAGAAGCCAGCTTCCTCTGACCCAGACAGGCTCCTTTAGACAATCTAATAGTTCGTGGTTATCATTCACACCCAGAGACAAGACCAAGTGAAAAGAAACAGCTTTTAAGAAATGAAAGACTTGTAACACCAACTTCCACTGGACACTGCAGAAGGTGGTACCTGCTATTTCCTGTACTGTTTCACTCCTTTTTCTCTTCCTTTCTTATTCCTAGCCTTTGGGTCCTCTATTTCCTGATACCTCCTCTCCCCCTAGCACAATACACCTCTAGCTCTTTCTTCTCTGCACACCAACGCCTCCTTTCTTCACAAGCAAGGCTGATAAATATACAAACTCCATCATGAGAGAGAAATGAAGGCAGAATGCACCAAGCAGTTTGGCAGGGTCACCAGTAAGGGGGTGGCTGTGCTAGAAATAGCAAGCAAACATAGCCAGTATCCAATAGATTAGCGCAGCTTAGAGGGGTTTATCCTAACTTCAGCAAATGCTTCGGATGAAGTCAGGCATGCAGTCAGGGACTGAAGGACAATCAGAAGACTACATACATTAGGAAAGAAGGGAGAAAGGCTGCATGCATGTCATCCAAAAGTGAATTCCACTTGTGTGCTCTGCAATAGCCTTCTGCAGTGTCTCTAGTCTAATGAAAAAAGAAGGGCTGTTTAAGGGGCTACCATTCCTCACCTTCAAAGGACTAGGGGGACAGGAGTTTTCTGTCCTACAACAGGTTATGGTATAGTAGAGATAAGCCCTGGTTAGACGCCTCATAGGCTGCTAACAAGAGTGTTTGCCTGTGAAAAAGAAAGGGAAAGCACAAGGGAGCAATTAAAACCACATGTGGGGAAGGAAGGAGACTCCAGTTCTCCTCCCACAGAGCTCCTGAACTCAGGCTGCGCTTTTCACTTCTTCCAAGTGCAGTTCTACTTGTTGGGGTCCTGGCTCTGAAGGACAGCTACTATCAACAGTGTCCAGCCAGACTCTGTCTGCCACTGCTACTCCGGCAGCTTATCGGAGTTAAGCAATTCCCCAAATGCCAAGACCAAGGCAAAGAGAGATATGCCTTTCCTGGCACAGAGGCAGAAACAGACATCCCTTATGCCAAAGGACAATCAGATAGTGACTGGATGTCACAGAACAGTAACCATCGCACCTAGTATACACGAAGTACAACATGTAATAGATAGCTTGTGGCCATTCTGCAGAAACATCTGAGATTTGTTTACAGCAAGGTAAAGACTTCTCATCTGTACACGGCTGCCACCTAATGGCTACAGAGGACAGCTGCACTCACAATGAGCTACATGGGGAAGGTGGCCTAGGAAACTTATGGTGAGTGAGCAAGGCAGGGCTTACTGCCCAATTTCCAACTGTCCTGTTTCTCAACACCACCCTGGCCATGGCATGCCTATAGTGATACTCCATGAGATGCAGAGCTTGTGTGGACTATTACAAGGGTTACCTTGGGTCTGAGTCATTACAGTGAATATTTTTGATATAATTAATGAACCAAACTGTCAAAACAGGAACTATCCACCACAATTCCTAAGAACTGAAAAAAGTATAAAAGCTGTAAAATTGAAAAACAGAAATTTAAATTATTTTTTGATCTAGCTACACAGCATTCCCATTTTCTCTAAACAGAACATGGACTTCCATTCACAGCACAAACGGGGCCTGCCCAGTCTGAAGCCTCCTCTAGGTTCCTCTTGGCACCACTGCACCTCAATTTGCAATTTCATAAGATACCCAGAGCTGATGCAGATCAATCCGCCAGGCTGCCCAGAACTCCCTATTCAGAACTTCAAACAAGTAGCCAGTGCTGCAGTACTGGGCAGGCATCACAATGCCTCAGGAAACCCAGTGCCAACATATACTTCAACAAGTGAATGCCTGCTCTTACCTTTCGTGAATTTCATATAATGAACCCGGTTTTTGGAGTTTTTGGATTTTTCTTCAAGGCTAAAAGATTTCTTTTCCTTGTTGTCCGAGGAATCTTTAAAAGAAAAACATTAAATACCATGTAACTCATTCTCTTCATGGAAGGCTGAAGAGCTTTTTTATACAAGGTTTTACAGGTGAGTCATCATTTACTACTAAACTAGAGCCTTATAAAACCCTTGAAAAAGAGAAATGAAAATATGTCTTCATACTAAAATTTACACTTTACATATTCATGGCACTTATTCATAACAGTACAATACCAAGGTAATCCAAAAACCTTTCAATATGGCTGAGCTCACACTGACACAGCTTGATACTGGAATATAATTTAATCATCTGCAGTAAAGAGTGGTTGGTTGATTCCAACATGACCACTGAGTCACATCTTAGGTAGCCATGATCTCCCCCAGGAGTTCCTAGTAATTTCAAAACAGAGCATGAAGCAGAGCAGGCTAGGAATACTGTGAAGACAGGTGCTTCAGCTTTCTGACCATGCTCAGCATGGGTTAGTGAGAGTGCATCCCCTAAACCACTATGTTGTGTCTATCAGAGATGCTCTCAGGTTATGAGGCACCTTCTGAATATAAACATCCCTGTGGAAGGACACCCAGTCCGGATTGAGCTCAGGGGGTGAGTTTTTCTCTGGAGGTTCACAAGCATTTCTCCGAGCTGAGGGACACAATCCGCATGGCTCTCCTTCCCCACATGCCTTCATCCCACTTTAAGAGAGGCAGCTCCCAACCTGGGACCAATGAGAAACCCAAATATGGGTTCCCATAACCAGCCTCTCAGCTTATCAAGACACAATGCCAGAGATTTCCCTGTTTTATTTATGAGCATTTGTCAAAATTTACAATGCATTTTAATCCACTAATTACTATGTCAACTTAACCCAAAGGAAAGCATCTATATTGAGTGTTGAGGTCACTAGGAAACAAAATGTTCTATCTGTGCTATGGTAGAGAAATGTGACCAATTTAAAAAGGGTATAAAGCTGGTCATAGTGATGCTAATTTATAATCACAGTACTTGGGAGGGGAAGGCAAGAGGATCATGAATGTAAGGTCACCATGGACTACCTAATAAGACCCCAACTCAAAAGACAAACAAATACTTTAAAAAATTTAAGATTAAAAATATATTCACATACAGTGCAATGAGGTATGTGAAATGGAAAGGAATGATGAAATAGCCTTTCTGACACTACAGAGGTATATATTTGTATACTTCAGAGACAATGGACAACAAACTAGAAGGCATTTAGCATTCACTACAGGCATTTAGGGTTGTTACAAAAGTGTCAGATATAAATGTCATTTCCAGCATATAGGGCACATTTAAAAGTGATGGCATAATTTTCTTTAAAATGTCAGTATCTCCATGAACCAGAAATTTCATCCTTTGGAAATGTACTTGTGGCTTTGAAATCTTTTGGATGTTGATCTAGAAATGTATGATATGGCGTACTTTTCAAAATCCTTCCAGGGGATACATGAGTAGAAATTTGAGGGTGCTGTTTCAAACCTAACTTTGTATTTAATGATGTCTCAGCACCCCAGTTTCTATCCCAAAATATTTCAAATGAGTGGCAAAATATCAGAAAGTTAATATACAGATACCATGAGAAAGTGCCATCAAAATGCTAACGTGAACCCCTTAGGATTTGGCTAAGTGAGACAGGATAGCTTTTCCTATGTGTACACGCACCCATGCATACTTGAGGGGTTATATACTTGTTTGTGTAGATGTCTGCATGGGTGTGTAAGTGCGCATAGGCATGTGGAGGCCAGAGGATGATTCGAGACAGGGTCTATCACTGAACCCAGAACTCACTGATTGATTGGCAAGGGTGGCTAGACAATGAGCTCCAGGGATCTCTGCTCCCCCAGTACTGGGATTACAGCCACACACTAGTCTTTTTGGAATGGTTGGTGGGGATCTGAACCCTGGTCCTCACTCTTGTACAACAGGCATTTTATTGACAACTATGTCTCCAGCCCCTGCCCTCCTTTCTGTTCATGTACCATGGGCTGGCCATGAACTGACAATTTACATGAAGTTAGCACTGAATTTCTGATCCTTCTACCTCTTCCTCCCAAGTGCTGGGATTATAAACCTACTACACCCAAATGTGTGAAACAAGGTAACTTTTAAAAATGAAATTGAAAAGAACATTCTGATTTTTTTGTGTCCTACGAGAGGACAAAACAAAAGGTCTGCTTAACTAGAAGGCAAACAGTTTGAATTTACTAAGGGATCTTAACAACAGAAAGGAATACTAGGCTCCTATGCCATCTACCACTGAATGCAAACAATGCATGACTATAGTAAAAAATTAATGTGGATGAAGACATTGCCTTCAAAACAGGTGGCACAGCAGGAAAATAATCTGTTAGCTCTCCAGGTCTGTCCTGGGAGTAGGGAGGGTTTCCCTAAAAGGACTCTTCTGAAAGCGTCTTCGTCCTTCCAGTTCTGGATGGCAATGGAGTCACAAACAAGCTTCTCTAAATGCATAATCAGAGCTGCAGGGCTACTGGCCCCCTCTAGTGGTCTGGACAGGAGTTATCTGCAGGTTGGATGCTGCAGCTTTGACATCATTTAAAATACTCCCAGTTTGGGCACCAAGGAAAAGAAAGCCCATGGAAGATTAACCCTAGAGGAGGATGAAGAAGGCAAGTTTTGTCATTTGTGAAGTCAGTCACAGCCTTCCTGACAAACACCTTAGTCCTCTGTGTCTTCAGAATGCCCACTGCCTGCCCTTACTTAAACACTCCAGGAGGGGCTGTTGCAATGACACTGCCCAGCTTTGGCCATTAGTGTGGAACAAAGGAGGCCTGTCCTGAGTGAGACAAGGTCCTAACACTACTAAAATGTTACCTCTCACCTAGGAAACAATGATCATAACACCATCAGACTAGGGGAAAGGAAACCTCTTCTCTCTCCACGTAACCCATCCAAGATCTTTGTGAGGTCTTGGAGCAGATCAGTTCTTGGAATTCTGTGACCTGAAAGTTGCAAGCACTCCCTGAGGCACAAGGCACTAAGTGACAATAACAATGCTAAACCCAGGGCAAAACAGTTTTCTCTGACTAAGAACAAGGGTGTGGGCATCTCTGAGAAAGAACCAGGTTCAGAGGTCCATAAAGGCACTGGTCATAAAAGCATATCGTGCTTAGTGATACCCTAGTCATGACACTTAGATATCACCAGATACTCACTAAGGTGGACTCTCTGGTAGCCAAAGGCTATATCTGTCACTGTCACTCTGCAGCTAATTTTCATTTTAGTCTTTATGTAGTATTAATTACATATGCTGTATTTTATTTACTTATTTAATTTTTTTAGGGGTGTGTGTGTGGAGACAGGGTTTCTCTGTGTAGCTTTATAGACCAGACTGGCCTTGAACTCACAAAAATTTGCCTGCCTCTGCCTCCCAAATGCTGGGATTAAAAGTATGCACCACCACCACCCAGCATTGCTGTATTTTACTTAAGTTTGCTAGGAAGACAAGTAATGTTCACAATTTTTTTTATCATAACATGTGTGTAGCATATAGATATATTTAAAACCTATACAGTTGAAGAATTATAAAGTGAACCCCTTTGTCACTACTTCCAGGGTTAGACTACCAGCACTATCTAAAAGCATTCATGTGCCCCTTCTTAATATGCCCTGCTGCTTCTTCCCAGAAAACTAGGCATTCTTTGCTGTGGGGCACAGCTGTCTATGCTGCAGGACATATAGTCACAGTTCTGGCATTACCAGATAACTGTAACATGTCCATAGCTGTGACAATGGGAAACGTTTCTAGGATCAGCAAGATGGATCAGTGAGCAAAAGCTCATTCAATAATAGGACCATTAAAATATAAACAGAGTCAAGTATTGGTAACTGCTTCCATCACCTCAGCTCTTGGGTCTGAAAGGTCTATGGTGAAATGCGAGTCCAATGGGAGGAGCAGCAGTGTTAATGTCCTTACCTGCTGTTTCCTGACTGTGGCAAGTGTTGAGTGCTGCCAAAAGCTGGTTGAAGTCATCTTGGTGAGCAATCCAGTTGTCCTGGAAGCACCAAAAAGTATGAGAGGCAAGCCCAAAACTTACTGTACTGCTGACATAGACATATAACAAAAACCTGGCCATTAATATAAAATTATACATGTTTATTAAAATATTACTCTCTCTCTACTGTGGCACCTACAACTAACATCAAGCAATATTATTTAATAAATTTAACTGGATTAAAGAAATAGTATAAACTTGAAATAAGATTTAAGCAGAGCCATATAAAAGCTGGAGTGTCTAGGGAAAAGGTCAATAGCAGAATCCTTGTCTAGCATGTAGAGTCCCAGGTTTGGTCCCCAGCAGCACAAAGTCAACAAAATATAATTATATTTAGAGGAACCTGCTTGGAAGCTCAAACCTGTATTTCAAAAGTTTATGGCTCATCCACAGTTAAGTCAGAACAAAAACAAAGGCAATGTGTGTGCTAAATACTACACTAACGCAATATAAAATTAGTATTTTCTCACACAGAGAGACTATTGGGGACTGGAGATATGACTCAGCAGATAAGAGCACTGGCTGCTCTTGCAGAGGACACAGTTTCAATTTCCAGCACCCATATAGCAGCTCACATCTGTCTGTAACTCCAGTTCCAGATGATCCCATGCCTTCTTCTGACACCTATGGGTACTGTGAGCATGTGGTACAGACACATATGTACAGGTAAAATACCCATACACATAAAATAAAATAAATAAACCTGGGGGATGACATATACCATGGGCATGATAAAGACAAGGGCAGTGAGAGCATAGCTCTCCTCATTGCTCAACAGAACTTGGACTATTCTGCTAAATTCTAACTACTTGCGTCAGCAGCAACTTTACAGAACTCTATGGAAGGCCACCCCAAGTCTCTGAATCAATGAGTTCCTACTTGCAAGGTGTTCACTAATAATGACCTCTAAATAATACAAGCCAGTGGACATCAAGGTTTCTGCATATAACTTTACATAAGCATTTATTAAGAAAGCCTAAAAGATAAGGTGTACAAATAGGTTTACAGAACGCAATGCTTCTCCTAAGAATGTAAGTATAGAATGTTTTGTGTTTCTCAAAGCAGCATTACCATTAACCTTATAGAGACTCTTTCTTTGGTGGCTAAAATTTTAGCTGTTACTCAAAAAAATTTTGACTATTTTAGTCAGAGACACCAAATTACTCTAAGCAATTCTGTTTCCATAAAGTCATTCTCCCAGTTTGTTTGTTTGTTTTTACTGGATTCTGTTTGCTACAAGAGGTCAGGACAAAGCTCCCAGGTCTGACTCTGAATGAAAAGGAGCAGTGGGTACTAAACCTGAAAAGTCTGGCAGCTGCTGACTTGCAAGTGCAGAGTCTGTGTTCAACAGGACACGTGACTGAGGAACACCAACAGTCAGAAACAAGCCAGCTTTCCTCCATCACTTCCCACTCTCAAAGCTACCTGCATTAATAAGACAAACTAGTATTAGGACACAGGTAAAGATAAAAATAGGCTCTGTTCTGAAAGGAACATTTCTTTGAAAAAACTTTTTACAAAGTTCAGCTATAAAACAGGAGTGCCTTGCTAGGCCATAACTAAGTAAAGGATCCAGGAGGACAAGGCAACGGTGGTGTATGCAAGTCACAGGATGAGGAAAGCTAAACCAAGTGCTCTTATGTCTTTCTTCACTCAAAGTAGGTACCATACTTTTAATTAAAACCATTCCATCTACTTGCACAAATGTCAATTTATGCTGATACAACTCAACTCTGCAAAGAAAACATCAGAAGTCACTCACTTCATTATTGTTTGTAGCTCCAAGTCCCAGATTGTTATTTTTAACTTTAACTTTAATGTGTTCTGTGGCTCCTTGCTCCTGAGCTCCCAAACCCTGTGGATATTAAACAGAAAGAGATTAAATATAACCCCATCAACTACAAAGAGAAATTGTTGCTTTCTTTCTATTCAAAAAAGACACAGCCCAGAACAATGGTTCTCAACCTGTGGGTCACAATCCCTTTGAGGGTGGAACAACCCCTTCACTGGGGTCAGATATCAGATATCCTGTATATCAGATATTTACATTACGATTCATAACAGTAGCAAAGTTAATCACGAAGTAGCAATGAGATAATTTTATGATGGGGGTCATCACAAAAGGGGGAACTGTATATTAGGGTCACAGCATTAAAAAGGTTGAGAACCATTGGCCCAGAAGGTTCTGGAAGATAATGTCTGCAGCACCAAGGATGCATTCTTAATTGTGAATGCTGCCTCTTGAACCCAAGAACTAATACAGGGTCCATGAAGACATTGTGTAAAGTGCATATCTTGTGTATGTTCTGGAGTAGGGCACTGTTACAGCAAGTGGCAGAAGCCTACGGGAGCATGTGGAGCACATCACATTCTCTGTTACTTGATACTACAACATGACATCAAGAAAGAAAGTGGAGGAGCACTCCATGACCCTGGTTTCACCTTGCTCTCATTCCTAAGGTTGTAGGTCATAGGAATAGCAAGTACAGAGACTGTAAGTGAAACAGACCTTTATGGACTACAGGACATGGAAGGCCTCCAGGAAGGCTTCAGCTAGGTGAATGGGGAAAGAATATAAAAACAGAGATGGAATATCACAGGACCTTGAAAGTTGGAGCAAGATGTAGATTTTAGTCCTCGGAAATATCTTCAGCAAGGGAGCAACATGATCTAAAGTTCAGTTTGAAAGGCTCTTCTGGTTGTGGTATGGTGAAAGGACAGAAGGGAAATGGGAAGTGGCATTGCTTGAATGCTTGGGTAGTTAGCACCATCTTTGAAAGCCAGGGAAACATGGAAAAGAGAAGATTTTAGGGGACAAGAGATTTGTAATAAAAAATAATTTTGAGGTGGCCACTTAAGTATCACAGCTAGGAGGCACAATTCAATGCATGGTAGGTAATTAATGAGGTCACCCAAGCAGACTATACAAATCAGCTCCACAGCTCAAGAGTCTAGAGATAGAAGATGGCCATGATTTAGAGGTAGCTGATGTGATAAAGAACAAGGCGAGAGAAAGGGTAGTAATGCTACCACAACAAAGTTCCACAAAACAACCTTGTGGAGCACTGCTAAGGGTGAGGCAATTGAAGGATACCTTACACCCACTAAATTCAGCAAGAGCCCTGCAACCCTGACAGAAATAGGACATATAGTTTCACATTAAAAGCTTCACTATAGTGAGGAGTGGGTGGGTCATAAGGGATTCAAGACAGGATGCATCTACTCCAAAGGAAAATTAAGTACCATTCTTAGAAACACAAAACTGAAGCTGGAGTATGATTCATGTGTAATGAATTGAAAAATATCTAAGAAAGATATTACAGCAGGAACCAGAAGACCTGGTATTCATGTTCCAGTCTAATTTTACCACCTGGCCACAATTTAGTTCTCCAAAATCAATTACTGACCTAAAGCACAAAGTTCTCCCAGACTCTAAGAAGGTTATCTTCTGATTTGTGATCTACAGGCTTGGCACAAATACTTTAGAGTTTGATTCGATACCTTTCCTTTAGACCACCCCATCTTCTCAAGCATCCTCTGGCCAAACTTGGAATCATCATTGCTCCATGCAGTGTTTCTGGGATCCACAGTCCATTTCTGCTTCCGCCGAGCTGTAAATGAAAAGGCATGTCATCAGCAACCAGTCTTGAGTACATGCAAATCAGAACATGCTTGCATGTTAACAGGACACATTCAGTGTCCAAGAGGATAATAGAATCATTCCCCTGGTTTTCCCTGTAATTATACACTCCTGGCATATAAACTAATCTTGCAAAATTCAAAGCAAAATATTCCCTTTAAGAAAGAAAGCAAAATTGCTAGGTGGTGGTGGCGTATGCCTTTTATCCCAGCACTTGGGAGACCAGTCTGGTCTACAAGAGCTAGTTCCAAGACAGGCTCCAACGCTACACAGGGAAACCTTGTCTCAAAAAATCAAAAACAGAAAGAAAAAAAAGGAAAAGAAAGCATCCACATCCAGTCACTGGCAACAACCAAAGACCCTCTTGTAGCCACCTTCATACTCACTGGCAGCTGCAGCAACCACAGCAGCAGGTGCAGGCACCTCGATGCTCACTGCTTCATGTTGTAGGCTAAATGCTACCCATACATTAGATTCAATTTCCACAGTATCTCGATGAAGGCAGATACTCTTACCTTTCTATCTTTCAGATGAGAAGACCCGAGTCTAGGAGAATAATATCTGCCTAACATCTCCAAGTAAAACCCAAACCTTTTATACAAATCAAGGTTCCATGGATTTCAAAAGTTATTAAAGGGAAGGGTGAGATGGAGATTCATGTGGTGCTAAGCTAAC
This sequence comes from Cricetulus griseus, assembly GCF_003668045.3. Classification (NCBI taxonomy): domain Eukaryota; kingdom Metazoa; phylum Chordata; class Mammalia; order Rodentia; family Cricetidae; genus Cricetulus; species Cricetulus griseus. Next base: position 218,892,880 of record NW_023276807.1, on the reverse strand, counting down.
CTTAAATTTGCTATATAGCTAAGGATAACCTTAAACTCCTGATTCTCCTGCCTCCACCTTCCATGCCCAGATCAACTCATCATATTCTTAATACACAACTTATGGAAAGTTAATTGTACATTATGATTAACAGCCAATATACCTCCCTTCTTAATAAAAATCACAGCGTATTCACTGAGCCTCCAGAATAATCAGTGGCACTTCACATTCTACTGCACTGTGGTGTTTATACCCATCTTCCATGTGTCCTGTTACTCTATATCCCTGAAGTATCATATTCAGTTCTTCATTCTTATGTTTCATTGCAAGAAGGAAAATAAGCACTTTGCATATAGCTAGCACCTGATAAAAATGTATGAGTATATGAAGGAATGAGAAAGAAGGAGAAAAAGGAAAGGAAGAAAAAAAAAGGAAGAAAGGAATGAATAGCTGAAATAAGGGAACTGCTTTGAATTGCATGGAAACTTTTCTCTGGAATTAATATAAATAACTGACAATTAAAAATTCAAGTTCGGGCTGGAGAGATGGCTCAGAGGTTAAAAGCACTTCCAGCAGTCCTTGAGTTCAATTCCCAGGCACCACATGGTGGCTCACAACCATCAACAATGAGATCTGGTGCCCTCTTCTGGCCTGCAGGTATACATGCAGGCAGAACACTATATATATAATAAATAAATCTAAAAAAAAGAACAAGTTCATCACTATAGTTTTGTTTGTTTCTCTGAGACAGTCTATCTCTGTAGACTAGGGTGGCCTTGAATTTGGTGGCAATCTCTAGTCTTAGCTCTACAAATGCTGGGGAAAACAGGCAGGAGCCACCACATTTGGCTTCACTCTTACAATTTTGAGGGAAAACTATGGCAGAAAAGAACCCACCAGGTCAATAAAACAAGAATCTAAACTTCCAAAGTCAACTGTGGCCAAGTAAGGAATCTGGAGGTCGAATGTTATTACTGCTCACCCATTGCACTCATGTAAGCACACTATCAACAGCCTCATAACCCAACTGAAAAATAACACAGCCCCTTGTCAAAGGGCTCACTGTCTTTTATGTAAAATCAATAGGGATCTTTACCTATATGTACCCTAGCAAAAACAAGAATCCCTTCACAGGCATGCAGGCAGAAGCAAACAAACAAAAAGAACAAAAACAATAAAACACCACAAACCAAACTGAGTTGGATTCAAATTTGCAGTGTTATGCCTGCGTGGGGTGGGGGTGGAGGGGAGCTGATCCAAAAACTTGTTTCACCTGGCTCAACAACCTGGTATATACTCAGCACACTATCTCACTAATGCACACAGTAAAGACAGTCGTATTAGCTGGTGGTCTGCATGTGTGTCTCCTCTGATGAACGTCTAGAGAATGCCTGCCGGGGTTGCTGACCATGGCTTGTAAGGAGCCTACCCATCCCATCAGAAATGCATCCCTGTCACATACTTACCCAAGATGCATTGCCATGCTATATAAGGAACTGGTTGCCAGGTCAGTTGTTCTCCCCTGTATACTACTGCTGACACTCCAATCTGTATTGATGCAATCACCTCACCAGGATTATTAAGCCTGGATGAGGCAGAAACGAGCCCCAACTTCATGTTAGTAGAGACCAGCTGAATTGCCTGGAAGAGGGTCGAATCAACTGATCTACCTAGAAAGGACGCTCTCCACTCCAACTATTGAGCTGCCTGCCCGATGTGCAGTATGCTCCATGAAAACAGAGTGGGGGCAAACTACAAACAGAGAACCCAGACTGGCACCGGGGATCAGGGTTGGCAGTAGGGTAGTGGGAGATGGGGAATAAGAATCACTAAAACATGCCTTGTTCTAAAATGCATAATATCATCTTTTAAAAAGAAAATATCTGTTTAAGCTCCTTAATAGCTTCACACAACTTCCAGGAAAAGTTAAAAGCCGGTTCTTAGTTAACATCACACGACTGCCTACTGGTGGCAAGAATTCATAGCTACACTTATTATTTATAAGTAAAAGTAGCCTCTAAGGAGGGGAATTTGTGGACTTCAAGTGTCAAAGACATAGAGGCAACGTCGCCTCAAACCACGGATACCCTCTCAATCTCGCTTGGAACCATTCAGCAGCAGCCTGCACTCCCGCCATGGGCTACTACTCAGTGTCTGACACTTGTAATGCTTCCGCTTTTCTTCTTCGGGTCCAACACAACTTGGCCAGTTGAATTTCAGAGCCTGAAGCGATGCTGCGGGACCCACCTTTCTGGAACCAACCTCCGGACACTTGAGCCCGGAGAAGTGAAAGAATCCTCCCAGGTGGCCACGATGGCCCGCGCAAGGGAAAGTCTGAGACTTGGTGTCCTGAACCTCAGAACGCACACGTGAACGTGCGACCCGAGCCTTTAGCACCAGGAACAGAGTCCCGGGGACATCGCTGTCTGTCCCGCGCCAGCCCGGCAGTCACTGCGGTCCCCACCCGGAGCTCGGACACTCCCCCCCCCCCCCCGCCCTGGGTACTTCGGTGGCCAGTGCCCGTCAACCCATCACTCAGTCGCCCAGCTCGGCCGACACTCACGCTCCGCCAGCATCGACATTGTCGCAAATCTGCCGAGCGCCGCCTCTGACCGGGAGCCCAGGGGTCTGAAGAGAGGATAAGATAGAAACCCTAGGCGCGCACGCCGGGTGGAAAGGGGCGCTGGGGGCGCATACTAGTGACGTCAGCTGTACGCGACTCGCTATCAACCACGTGAAGCTGAGGGGCGGGACCGCCTTGCAGGATTGAGAGATCCAGATTCGTTCTAGGGCTCGGCCGGAGCTTGTGGGACAAAAGCAATTCATAGTTTAACTCCGAAAATGGGTGTGCAAGCGCCCTTAGAGCTGTTCGGGGGTTCTGTCCTGGGGGCCTTTAAAGAGCTGGCGAGACAGCTGAAGAAGAAGGTTTTGGCACTATGGAAGGAAGCCTGTGCTCCTCACATTTTACCTCTGCTCATTGGGAATGCTGAGCGAGGAGGGAGGGAGAAAAAGCAGACACAGACATCTAGCTGGCAAAGGCAAATGAAGCACCATGTGTTTTTGTGCTCAACGGTGGAGAAATGTTAACTCTTCAAAGGTCTTCACTGTGACAAACTTAAATCCCAAAGGCCTTTCCCAGTCCCATTGTTAGATCTGCCATACCTGGCGTTTGCTGAAATCATCCTGCCACATTCTGCCGCGCCCACATTGCATCCCTTCTCCTCCAGACCTTTGACCTCAGCTATCCCCCAAGCTGTGTATTTGCTTTTTCCCTCTAGCTTCTCCCTCCAGGGTCCCTTTCTTTGCCAAGGCTTCCCTTCCCATCTAGACCTTAGCTCTTCTCACATCTTTGTTGTAGCCATGCCTTGAGCACTGGCCAGTGCGCTGTCCTTCACAGGGCTCTTCTTCATTTCCTCTTCTTGGGAAGGCCACGTCCACTTTTCATCAGACCCAACTACCCAACCCATGTAGACCGCACTGCAGTCAGTGCAGCCCTTCTAGGACGCAGTGTGCTGGGGAAATGAAGTGGTATTGTCTAATGGCTGTGGTGGGGCAACAACTCAGAACTGGGAGTCAACAGACCTGAGAATCGGAAGTGACTTTGCCCCCATCTACTTACCTGTAAGATGAGGAGATTGATAACACTCAGCTAAGAAGGGTCATGTGCTTGACCATGAATTATAAACAAGAAAGAAAAGGCCGGAGGTATGACACTGCAACTATGAGGCTAGGTTTGACCAAATCACCCCTTTAGAGCACCTGGACTGTGACCAAAAACCTTTCCAGTTTGCCCTTTCCTAGGGCCAGTGCTGCTGATCTAGATCACCACTCCCAAGGCCAGAAAAACGGTGGACTTCCAAGCAGGAGGGCACACAGGAGCATTTCCTCACACACGGTGAGGATACAGGCTTTATTGTATAGCCTCTCACTCCTCTCTAGAGGATCTCCTCAGGACAAGGAGGATTGGCTAATGCGTGGCATTCCCCGTGAGTGTTCTTAGATCACAGCATCTTCTACCTTTGGAAACCTTTATTTTTTGTTTGAAAACATCTTTAGGGAGCACTGTCAACTTCTATTGTCCATTTACCCCTGTTTATGAAGAATTTGATGAGCAAGGTTGTAGAGGACAGAAAAGAAAGTATGTCGTCAATTCAGGTCTGGAGTCTTAAGCAAGTTGATTAGGACACTAGAGTACTTGCTTCTATCATGACTTTTTCTAGAGCAGAAACTAGTCTTGGTGATTTAAAAAAAAGTAAACTGATAAATTAATCATAGTGGAAGTAAGAGACAACCAGAAAAGATCCTGAGATTGTCAGTGTGAAGTTCAGCATGCACTGTGTAAAAATATTCTGTAGTTGTAATAGTGAAACTCCTGTCCTGGCCTCTGCTAAATCTGATTGATTCTCCAGGAAGACAGCATGTTGACATGCTGCACTTGTGCCTTACATAATCATTCCTCTTTCATTATTATTGTTAGTTGATGGGGATTGAAGCTCACCCATGTATAGCCTGAACTTGACTGAGCAAGGGATTGCTATATCCTTTCCTATTACCAGCCTTAGTGTGCCGTTCCCAGGAATAAAGACCTTAACGTGTGGAATTCCTGAATCAAGGTGATATTTCAAACCTCAGAGATAAAAAGAAGAGATGTCACACTTCAAAACAGAAAAAGAAGGATGGATGAAGGGAGAGGGAAGACAAAAAAAAGGAATGGCTCAATTTCTACTTGCCATGGCATCAGAAAAGTATGCTTATACTGCCTCATCACTGCACAAAATGGCCAGGGGCTGCTAGAGCTCTGTAACCCCCTAGGGGTGGAGTGTGTGGCAAATGACAGCAGCTACTCAGGTAGTTGCAGGGATTGCTGGCAATAGTTCCTCCCACAACCCCAACTGCCAGGGACCAGGAGGCTCAGTTTTCTCTTATACATCAAAATGAGCCAATCTGTTATCATGAGATTTACTCATGTGCTGAAACCTTCATCCCCAATGAGATGTCATGAGTAGGTGGGTGTCTTTGGGGGGGTTGTATGATCACAAAGAGGGAGCCTCGGGATGGGATTGCTGCCTTTAAGAGAAAGAATCTAGGTTTCCTCCTCTCTCTCACATACTCTGAGAATGCAGCAACATGACAGCATCTGGGAACCAGCAACTAAATTTGGCAACCATTCCACCTTGGACTCAGTCTCCAGGACTTTGAAGGATACATTTCTGTTATCTAAAAGCCAATTTAAGTATTTTGTTGTAGCAGTTCAAATGGACTAAGACAGGCAAAATTACACATTGGCATAGAGTGATAATCTTACATTCCAGACCCATATTCCTAAAGAGCAAAGAATCAGGAAAGGGTCTCTCATTCCCTTGATGCAAATATTTAGGAGGGTGAATACATTCACACTTATAGGAGGAATTTTAGTTTAAGAACACTACTACAAGTTTCCTACATCTCTTTCATAACCCAGCCCCTCTTTAAACAGCTGAAAACTCTGTAAGCCAAAAATTTTCATCAGTTCAGAAGAATTTTAGGAAAGATACTTAGGGATGAGTGTACCAGAGGGAATTCTTATCATTTTCCTGGTGCACATGTCTTCAAATTGGTCCCTTCATAGAACTGATATTATTTTATATTATTGGCAATTGATTCCTTTCTAAAATACTGACTTGAACCCTGAAACAGTCTAGTCATCAGCCTCTTGGACCAGGGTCATATGTTCTTAGAAGAAAAGACTGAAGATGGATGCAGGCTTCCTCTTTCAGTGTTTTTCCCGGAAAATACCATCAGGGTATGTGGGAAGGGGAGAATAGAAAGATACAGGGACAGGGCTTGAGCTGGCTCAGTAATTAAGAATAATTCTTGCTCCTGCAAAGACCCAGGTTCAATTCCAACCACTCATCTAAGGCAGTTCACAATTGCCTATCACTCCAGTTTCAGAGAATCCAAAGCCCTCTCCTGAATTCTGTAAGCATCTGCATTCAAGTTCACCTCCCCTCCCCCCACACTCAATTAAAAATAATAAAAAAATAAATCTTTTTTAAAAGGTTATGCATGTAAAAAGTTGTGGGGACCTGGGCCAACTGTTGAGGCTCATGTTCCTCTCTCAGCACCCTGGACTCCTGCATCTGATCAAAGCACTCTTTTTGCACTTCTTTCTGTTTCCATTGCTCACTCTTCCTCTTCTCCAAGAAGTCCCTTGCACTGAAGAGGACACTCTGACATTGACATGGCTTTATCTCAAGTCATGGATTCCCCCTTTCTTCCCAAACTGCACAGTTTGAAAATGAACTATGTCCATACATGCAAGGGAGCGTAGAGAATCCTGTCCATAATTTCTGTTACCACCACCTGTTTGGTGAACATGCTTTAAAACTGTTGTAGCCCCGTAGATTCAGTTCCACTGATGCAGCTCTCCTCCTTTCCTACTGCCTTGCCTCCTTGCTTACTCTGCCCACCTTCAGTGAACCTTCTAGCAAAAGACTTAAAAATGGAGTATGATTATATCACATTTTGTGTTTCCCATAACTTCACAATAAAATGCCAGGTTAGGGATTGGAAGATGGCGCAGTGTGTAAATTATTTGCCTTGCAAGTGCAAGGACTTGAGTTCAGATCTTCAGAATCCACATAAAAAGGTGCAAATAGTTGCACATAGCTGCAATCCCATTCATGGCAAGCTGGAAGGTGGAGAGAGACAGATCCCTAGAGTTTATTTACTAGCTACTAGCTTAACATACATGGTGAGGTTCTAGGCCAGTGACAGACTCTCCCTCAAACATAAGGTAGAAGGCACCAGAGGAACAACACCTGAGTTTATCATCTGAGGAACAACAACCAAGATTCTCTGAAATCCATAGACATGGCCATACACACTGGCACGCACGTGCAAGCATGCACTCAGGAAATAAATGGAACAAAGAAAAGTGAGAAGAAAGGAAACAAAGCTTCCCAATGGAGGCATAAGAGCCCTATCTTCTGGATGTCTCTGGGGTTGGTCTGAAGGCCTGTAACTTCAGTGACTCGTCTGCAGGATTTCTCACATTAGGAAGGACAACTTTATATCCAGTAAACACAACCCAGAATTATTTAGTCTCTTCTCACCTTCATACCCTTATTTTTAATACTAAGTTTTCCTCTCCAACTTCTCAGCTTAGTGTCCTTGGATTTCCCTTGCAAGGCCCCTCTTGTAGCCTTCTATCAAAGACCACATCCAGGGGCCAGAGTGAGAGAGCCAGTGTGGTCTTGGCTAGCCTTGCTAGTGGGGAGGCCAATGCAATGTACAGTGCTGTTGGAGTCAGCATGGCCAGGCAGGCCACCACTTACCTCCATACTTCCTGTCCTTGCTTCACCATCTTTTCCTCTCCCAAATGCACCAGTTACTTCCAACTCTCAGTCCAGAAGCCTTTGGTGTAGGGGAGAGATTCCTCTGCTTACACTGAGGCCAGTTAGTACTCATTATTTCCACCCCGGGAGTGTTTATCCCACCCCAACTATACATAAAGAAAAAGGCACACACACATGTTATTAAAATGAACTGTTTATATTATCTCAGTTGAGTCAATACATTATAATGTATTAAAATGGAAAGGTACAAAATTGAAATAAATACTTTCTGATTCATGTATAAATCTTTTTTGTCAAGATGACTTTTATCGTCAGTACATGTCACAAGAAAACATTTAAAATGACACCAAAACAATCTTTGAAATCATGGTGCATGGAGGAAAAAGGTAAAGAAAACAACTTTTGGCTTGTTTTGGCATGAGACCTTGATACAATTTGGGTTCCCCAAAACCACGTGAAGGGTGATAAAATAGAAATGCTCAAAACTGACTTAAAAAAATAAACAGGCTTTACAAAAATCCTCTTTATTTTTCTGAACCCAGCCACTTCTCTACACAGTCTGCACTTACAGTAGATACATTCATTATTGTCCAAGGGAAGACAGCCGCTGCCTTTCACTTAAAGAGCTTGGTGGAGAGGCTGAAGGGATATGCTGCAGCTGAAGGTGAGCAGAATGTTCCAGAAAACAGAAAAGTCTAGATGGTCTTCAGGAACAGCACTGAGCATGATGGGGTGAAGGGTCTCTGGGTGAGAGGTGGAGGTGGAGGGCAGGGAAGAGTCCAGTTCTCAAGCAGTGGAGACCAAAGCATGGAGTAGGGTTGGTGGTAGCCACCATGGGCATTGGGGATCTCTCAGCCTGAGCAGTAAAGGGTTTGTCCTCAGCCTGGGAACACTACTCTGTCAGTGAGAGGTGGGCCCTGGGCTTTGGAGAGGGAGTGTGGTCACCTTTGAGGCACATCAGCGTCGGGGAGACAGACAGGCTTCCAAGGTATACCATGGGAGGGACTTCTCGCCTGGTTCTGACTGTTTAGTAGGTGGTCATTAAGGCAATAAGGACTTTAGCAAACTAGAAGTTAAGGACAGCTAAATTCAGCCAGATCAAAGGTAAACAAAAGGTGAGAAGGGGGCCCTTTCTCCTCCAACTACTTTCCCCAAACCAGCAGGCCTCAACTCCTGGAGCACGGATTTACAGTACGCAATAGCAGAGGGCTTGCCCTTTGGGAGGCTCCATGGAAAGAAGGCTTATCCAAGAATTGAGGCAACTTAAGCAGTTTCTACTCTCCAGACTGTTTCCTGTGGTCATGACTGGTGAGTGGCAGGTGGAAGCACCAAGGTTCATGCAGAAGTTGGGTCAAGACCCTGGCTCTCATCTTGCTGGTCCATCTCACTGGCCTTGAACACCATGTAACCTGGAAAACCAGCCCAGATGCTTGAAAGCACCATGAGACCTACATTCAGCTGGAGAGAGGGCAAGAATTTCAGGGATTCAGAGTGGGCACCCTCCCCAGAGCAGGTGGAAGGACAGCTGTAAGGGCTATGGGACTATGAGGTCCCACTTTGCCTCTGGGGAGTAGAAAAAAGCACTGTGACTTGAATCTGTTCAGAAGGAGACATGCAAAAGATAAAGGAGAGCAGAACTGTTCTCTTCCTCCATGCTCTGGACAAAGGAGATTAACAGTTACCTGACAATGCTAGGGGAACTTAACACAGCTACCTATTCTTCTGAGCTAACTTCTGGCAAGAGGCTGGGTGGTCTTACTGCTGAGGCTCTGGAGTGGAAGAAGGGGATCTGGGACAGTTTCTGCCAAAGGGTACAGCTATCTACCCCTGAATAGGATGGAATCAAGTAAGACCTGGGTAAAGCAGATAGAATCAATCCCCTCCAACCTCCAGCACAAGAGAGCAGGCCAGCAAAAGCTCTTTAGGAGATAGATGCCTGGGGCCTGCAGATGCTAGACTCAAATTATTCAGGAGCCCTCTAAGGGACCTTGGTGGATAAGACATTTGCAAGAGGAAACACTGTAATGACCAGAGGTATGGGGCTAGATCCCTGTTTAGTCCCTCTGATGGAAGCTGTCTTATTTGAACCCTAAGAAAAATAGGTAACAAGACTGTAAGAATTATAACAATAAGCCAGTGACAGAAACATGTGACAAGCATGCTCTGGGGATATGGACAAAACAAGATTGGTGGCAAGTTAAGTGGTCACTGCTAAAGAGGACTGGTGGATGATTTCCCTGTCTAATCCTACTTTAGTGTATGATCAAACCTATCCTCTAAGTGATACACAGTACAAAACAGACTCTCTAAGAAGTGATCCACTTTACTCTTTCCTTTCCCTGACAGAATACTCAAAGCCACTGGGAATGGGATCTGTAGAACTAGAGTCTAGCCATCTTTCTACAGCCAGTAGGACATTGCAGTCACTTTTATAGTCTTTAGTCAATGCCTGTTCTCTGGCTTTGCTCTCACCATGTTGTAAAGCAGGCAACACTCTTCAGAACTCCTGTCAATGAGCCTCGGGAATGTAGTAATCATGGCAGGCGCCTTGTTGCTTTGTTAGGCTTGCAGGCGTCTTTCTGAGGAGCCCACAGAGCTCAGGGAAGCAGCAGCCCTGGGGTGGAGTTCGATTGTAAGCAGCAGCTGGTGTGAGGCGTCAGCTGTTGGCTAAGTAGTGTGCTCACCAGCCCTGCCTATTCTTGGAAGAGTTTAAGAATATGAGAAACAGAGGAGCTGTTCTGACAATTCAGAAAACAAATTGTAACAGACAAAATGGAAGGTTTTTTTATGAATACAGAGAGTGCACATGTACAAGGATGACAAAAGCTTAACAACTTATCAGAAGGTGCACAGGGAAGAATCATTTTTAGGATCGTGAGATTGTGAAAGAATGTTTGCGATTTCTGTTATGATACCTATCTTTTTTAAAAGAGAAAATACTGATAATTGTTATTACCAGTGTCAAGCACATTAGTTTTAGGGCTTATGGTCCTAATTTGGAGTGGTGGCAGCTCTTTTTCTTGATGAAGCATGTTGGATCTGTGGCTTACCTTTCTCCCAGAGAGCCACAATAGGGTGTTCTACAGCCACAGAATTTAAGGAAGAGCCTTGAACCTTAACATCTGTCACCCACCTTGCAGGGGGTTGGGGTTTATCTCTTCTCAGAGAACACACCACTAAGGATGTTCAGGGTCCTTTCTGGACCTCTGGTTAGGGCACAGGCTTCTCTTCAGATGATTGATTGGGGACAGGAAGTGGCCCCTTGGGAGTAGGCTGTAAAAGGCTGGGATAGCAGTTCATTAAAGGGTTAAAGCCCTTTATAAATCTCCAACTCAGAAATTTGATCTCTTTCAAGAAGCAGCCCCCAATCTAACTGGAATAAAAAAAAAACATTTCTCTATGTAGTAAGAAAAAAAAAAAAAAACGACTTTAAAGACCTGGAGGCTGGGGCCAAGTAGGCCAGCCTTGTGGTCCTTATCCATGATGATACAGGAAAAATCAAAGGGCCTCAACAGCAGACTGTGGACTCTGTTGCAAAAAGTCAAACAAAAGGACATTCTAGATCAGATCTTTGTATGCTTTAGGGGCAAATCTCAAGGGTCCCACGGACCAAAAATGGCCACATAAGAATGGTACCACCAAGCTCCTTGAAAGAGGAAGGCTGCTGTCACTGTTGAGAAAAATGACACCCATAGAAGTCCTCGAAACTGCCATTTGCATCATTTGCATGAGGAAAATACTCAGTAGCTTCTGAGCACATGAAGAGATGTGCAATGAATAAACAGGGAGAATTTAAAGTAAACATGAGGACTTACTTGGTTCAAAGGTCATGGCTTCCTGAGACAGACTATTAAAAAAAAAGCTATAGAATGATCTTTCTGGAATGAATGCAATTCTCTGGAATGGAAACAACCTTGAGGGAGTCAGCAAGGTTGGGGAGTTAGATGGACAGTTAAACTACTGTGATTATTAAGGAAAACCCAGAGCCCGTCCCAGCAGGAGAGCAGGAAGGGCTTGAGAAAGGTGGAGAATCCACTTATTCTCATTACTATTCGGTGCCTCTTTAAAACACAGGTGAGTAGGAGATTGGCTCATTCGTTATCCCACACACTAACCTTCCCGACTTGGCTCATGCAGGCCTGGGACAGTGGAATGTGAACAGTGCATTCCCATCAACCATGGTCATGGGAGATATTTAAGGATGTCAAGCATGGTGGTTGGGAACATACCACACAAATTTCATAAATTTAAAGGAGCACTGTGAGCTGGCGGTTCTATGTCAGAGAGGGACAAGTGGCTCCATCAAATTCTTCTGAGTTCCCTTGCTCATTATTTCTTCCTTCTAGGAATGGCTTGCCTCATCTGTGGAAGGAGGACACTGTGTCCTCAGGGCTCTTGGGGATTCTCTAGCATTCAGGGTCTGAGCTCCCAGAGAGTATGGTCTGAATTCTACAGCCTTGTAGCCAGAGAGAGTGAGCTTGCTCCTGAAAAGTAGCAACTCACTGTTGTGCTCACAGCCTCCCAGAGACTGGAGATTAACATCAGCACACTGGTAATGCTCCACTTGAATCCTGGCCACTGAGAGCCTACAAGAGCAGGATAATGCTGCCATGTGCTGTGGTTCCTTTGCAGTCAGCCTTAACTTTGAGGAGAAGGAGGAAATGCACTCAGTGCATTCTGAAAAATGTCCATCAGCAGTTGACAGGAATGTGACAAACACTCATGTGCACCACCGAGGATGTAAGTGCCTACAAGGAAGAAGATGCCTGTGAAGTGTGTTCTGAATCCTTAACTCTGAGAAAGGGAAATATAGAGCCAGCCAAGAACTTCTTTTGATTCAGATGGCCATTGGACAGATGGTTTTCTGCAAAGCCAATAAGTTCCAGGGCCTTGGAAAACTAACTGTGACCTCAGCCTGGGGAGGAAGAAGCAGCCTGTTTGCAGAGAGGTGAAGCGGTCTGCCCCAAGACAAGTGAGTGTCTGAGAAACACAGACCCTGGACTAACTAGCGCAAAACTGGGATTATCAACTGTACATGTTGGATCCCAGCAAGGGGAGGGGTTGTCTAGCAGAGTCTGGGTGGGGAAAGATAGGATAGCAAACTGCTAGCTTACCCAGGGAATAAACCAGCCCACAGATGTAGATTTGGCAAAGAGAAGATAGGATTTTAGGACAAGGACTCAACTCCCTTGACCTGCGATAATGCCCAACTATTCCCCTCCATCTAAATCCATGTGGGAACCATCTCACTGAAGAGATGTCCTGTGGAAATCTTGACATATAATAATCCCTTTAATATATGTATGTCTTTCCCCTGAGCAAGTCCAGCTGTCCTGAGAGGGGTGTCTCATGTTCTGTCTCCAAACAGCAATTCAGTCTTACAGGTAGTTCAGGACTCATTTTTGCTTTAAGTGCACTAAAGACCCAGGAAAAGGCAACTGCCTACCTTTCTGTCACCACCCTTTCTGATGTTACATAGGAAGAAACTGAGGCCACTGAATTTTCTACATTCTTTCATGTGGATCTGGTGCTACTGCAGTCAGGAAAGCCTTGCATCTCTTTCTGAATCCTTCAGCATCTCCCATTGCCTGTCTGCCTAACTCAACATTTACTGGCCATCTGTCTTTCTATCTACAATATATTATATGTACTCTCATGTATAAAATATAAATAATTCTTAGACTCCCACTTACCTTTCTGTCCTTTATTCTCCTTTATATAACTAGGACTGAAAAAAGAATGTTCCACGACATGGAAAAAACCACAGTACTGCTCAGAGAGAGATCTCAGGAAGGAGAAATGCCCACCCTAATCTCCAGGACCTGGTGCTTTAGAGCTGGACTGTACGGTGGGGCGTAATTCAACAGAAATCAGCAATGGAGACACCTGTGCCTGATGGGTAAACTTCCACAACCTGGTTTTAAGGAACAGTAAATACAATAGAGATAGATAGATATGCTATGTTGAACCTTGAGTACTAAACACAAGTTATAAATAGAGTTATGCTAAAGGAAAGCAGACAAACATCATTGGGACTAAGTCTGGTTGACAACCAGTCATCATTAGGATTAAAAAGTAAACTGGCCTGTTCACTGTGCACCTCCACGACACTTCTTAATGCACTAAGTACATTTTAACCATGCAAAAATACACAACATCTTAACTAGGTTGTTGGTTTTTTTTTTTGTAAAAAAAATCAAACACCAACATTATGCATTTTTGTTAATTATATTGGTTAAAGTAACAGCCAGTGGCTGCCAGATATCAGATACATCATATACATATTTTTATACAGAATCTGGACAACACAACATTACACATCAGAGAGAGAGAGAGAGAGAGAGAGAGAGAGAGAGAGAGAGAGAGAGAGTGATTGAGAGAGAGAGAGAGAGAGAGGGAAAGAAATAATTTGTTCCTTTGTGGGTTTGTTGCTGTTCAATAAAAAATAAAGTAAAATGAGAAGTAATGCTAAGAAGGAAAACTCGTCAACAGTTAGGAATACACGGGGAGAAATCCTAGTTCGAAATACAGGAGGCAAAGAGTTCGTATTTAGGTCTCTGTCTAGAATGTTCTTCACTAAGAAACGAAAGAGCACAACAGGTGTATTGATTTGGAAAAGCAGGGGGTGGCGATAACATCATGCTGACTTTTGCCCAGCACGTTTCCAGCGGTAAGGAAAAAAATAATCACAAATCAATTCCAAAAGTTTCATATTTTTAAAAATGTCCTCCCTTGCTGAGTGATGCAGGGGTGGTGGTTGCTCAGTCGAGAGTCCCTGGCAAAGGTTGGGCCCAAACCAATGGCCTTGGATTTGTTGGAGATGTGAGCTGCTGTGGGAACTCACACAATGAGATGTGATGTGGCTTGCTCCTTTAGGCAAGGTCTCCCTGGCACCAGAGCAGGGGTGCCTCCTTGGTTAGTGCCACTAGCCAGGCCCCAATCCTGCCCCTTTAAACTTTTGGTGTCAACACAATCCTAAGACTTCAACCTGGAAAGAAAACAAGGCCTTAAACACAAGCTATGGAAGCTCTGCCGTGGTTATGGTTAGATACAAAAATGTGAAAGTCCAGATGTAATCAAAAATACAAAATCAGTTTCAATATGATTTGCTTTTTTTTTTTTAAATACCATTACAGTGCAAGGGTTTTCAAATTACAGTAAAAGTTATGTGTCTGCTTACAGTAACTAGAATAAGTAGCTGATTTTGTTCTAGAATCAGAGGTCCCTGATAAGTGAGAATGCACCAATCGAAATCAACTCAGAAAAACGGATGGTGGTCTTAACAGAGACAGGGCGCTGCTGCCTTTGCCCCTTCCAATGCTAGGAACGACAGAAGTGTTGTGTTTTGCACAATTTGCCAGCACAGAGTGCCTACTTCTTCAAAGCTGATAACAATTTCAACAAGAAAATAACTAGAAAACTGGGCTGAAGGGAGGAGGATCCTGAGGGAGTTCCCGCATCACTGAGCTTTCCCCATGATACTTAGAAAACAGAATGATTTAGCCCCTGGGTCACATTGCATGCACTTCAGTCACTGTTCCAGGCTATTAGGAGAGAGTGACGCCACCTACTGGACAGAGGAAAACAACAGAAGGAAGCGGGGAGGTTGGGGATGAGGGCCCAGGTGCCTCCATTTCGTAAATGGATGGCCATGGCCAAGGAGACAGTGCCTCCCAGAGTCTCATGTACTGGAAGGAAAAAAAAGATGTCAAGAATCTAGGAGGATGTCTGAGAATGGGTGCCCCACCTCCTGAGCCTCACCTTGGGGCAAGAGCCTGGAAAAGAGGAAGCTGACTAAAAGAAGTGACCAGGCCTATGTCTGGAGCATGAGGAGAAACAAGGGGGAGATGTGCCTCTTAAGACTTGCATCATCAGGAGTTCCGGGTGTGTTTGGGGTTCATGAGCCACTGGAGAGGCACCCTTTCTGTGACCAAGAGGAAGAGCAAACATTTGGCACTGGGCACAGACAGCAGTAGGCCAGAAGCTTACAGAAGCCACATGCCCTGTCTATTGGTCTTTGGCCTTCTTCATGAAGCTCCCTGGAGTCCAAATGCAAGAAAGCCATACTACCCCATTTGATGGTGAACCTTGGTGCTGAATTGAAAGGAGGCTATTTTAGCACAAGAGGTGCTTTAGATACAGGATCAGCTAGGCCTGTGTAGGATGTAGAGAGCACTGTGTCCGGCTGGTAGTACAATCCCTTGGCTTCCTCCTAGTGACCTGTATAAGTGAGCAGAACTTCTACACATGTTTACAGCCAAGGAAAGAAAGAAGCCTCTATTCCTCTGTATCAATCTTTGACACTGAGTGAAAAGTGGCTGTGTGAGTCCAGGAAGTTCTCTGTGATTTGCTTAAAATCTAGTGATTGGAGGAAGTATGGCTGCCTCTAAAACATGTAGTGCATTCCTTAATTTTGGCAAAAAGGGGCTTCCACTCCTCCCTTTGGCCAGAAGTGACCTACCTCTGGCTCCCAGCCCAATCTGAGCCATGGCACAGCCCACAGTGTGGTCCTTTGAATATTACTCTGGATGCCTCTAGAGTGACTGTCCCCTCCCAGACAACTGGTGTCTATGGGCTTTGCTGACCATGGATCTTCCTGCCAATGGAGGACTCTTAAAAAGCTGGTTTGCCTTAATAGCTTTTGAAGATACTATAATCTTCAATAAATAAATCCCCAGAGTCCTGTACAGACAGCCAGGCCTCTTCTCTCCAAATCATGCATCATTTAAGGATTTGTGATCACAGATGTGTTCACATGAGGAGAAAGACAGAATGAAATTAGAGGATGGAATGATAGAGAATGCAACCTAAAAGCTAAAAATCATACCGCAGGACAAGTCTATGTGGCTCATTCTTGGTACTGCTGATCACTCGGTACCATTGTAGACTTGTTTGTCCCTGGCTGAAAGACATTCCCATGAACAATGCTTCAAGAACTGACACTTTGGTACTGGCATGGTGGCAAGGTAGCTGCTGCATTACTAACTCTTGGTGTGGTTTGTATATCACCAAACTGACACTGGAGTCTAGGGTAGTTTCTTACTTCATTGCAGTTATGTGACCTCAGGCAGATCAGCTCTCTGACCTTCAGCCTCCTCATATTGAGTGTGAAACCACTTCATTCATAGTTATTAGAAACAAAGCACACAACAGGCATTCAGGAAATGCCACGGACAGCTTCATTTGTTTCTCTTAAACACACCTCACCTTCCTATTCAATGAAGTTTTATGGCTTTGAATATGCAAAACATGTGTTTAGTGACTCACTTATCTACTCCAAATAGCTTTTAAAAGACAATAGGATTTGTGGGGATTCCTTAGTGCTTGGCATTGTTTGGTTTGGTTATAATAAGGCTGGCTCTCAGCTTAGGACCCGTAACACTCAGGTTGTCTTTCACACTTAAACTGTTTGACACATCAATAAAATGGGTTGGAGAATCGAAGGTGTTTTGTTGTTGTTTATTTATTTATTTGTTTTTCCTAACAAAATAAGTGTTTTGGACACATATATCAGAGCAATGAGCAGTTGGCCTCGTTTTCTTTTTCTTTTAAATCAAGAAAAAATATAATTTATTTCTCTTTGGATTGTTACACTTAAAAACATTAGGGTAAGTTAGGAAAGGAGGAACTAAATGATGCCTTCTTTGTTAGATGAGTGGGTGTACTGACAACAGAATTCTAGGCTAGCAAGGGATATTAAAGAGTGTTGTCTGTATTTGCTGAAGAGGAAGTTGTGCTAAGGCTAGTGCATTAGGCTGATGTTGAATCCAATGTTCTACCTGCTGTGCTTGGACTGTGATGAGACTAGACTCTGCTTAGACAGGAGCCATGCTTAGGATGTTCTAGCATAGGTTTCCATATTTCTCTTTAGAGAAACCATTCTCAATCCACTTAGACAAAAATGACTGGGTGCAGCCCAGCAGACTTGCATGCTCTTGTTTGCCAAATCAAACTAGGAAACTAAGGTGGAAACAATAACTCTTTCTTGAAGGTTTCAAGAAAGAACAATGCTATGTCTCCTCACTATTAAACAGTGAGGACTTTTAAAATACCACCTGCTATTGACCTGATGGATTCACTAGGATATAAATATATACTGTTTGGGAAATAGGCATCCTTTAAGTGATAAATTCAATGATGATGATACACACTGACTCCAGAAGACTTTTGATAAAGTACTCCAGCAGAGATCTCAGAATTTGCCATGACAATACAATGGAACAGTGGCAAAGAAAAGAAAACTTAGGAGGAATCAGTGTGGGCCCAAAAGAGTGCTGGGGACTGGCCTATGACTTCTGACCCCACAGGATGATTTTGAAAGTTGGTCAAGTAATGTTAAGGCTGGTTCAACCCTTGTGTCATGCTCTTGTGTTCCATGCTTCACTGGCCATTTCTAAGAGATTATTCTTCTCCTTTGTTCTCAGTAACCCATAACCCTGCTCATAGAATATAAACTCGCATGAACTCTGTGTGATCCTAAGGCTCAGGGTGGAGGCCTATGGTCTGTGACATTGTCAAGAATGAAATCTATGAAGGTATATCACAGTCTCATCTCTCCTGAAGGTGAGGCAATAGAGAGGTTTGTTCTTCAGTCTCAAGATCAATCTTCACATGATTTGGGTGGGAGCAACCAACCATCCTCTATCTCAGAGAAAGAGGAGCATGCTATCACTCTTCACTCTTTTTGTCTGTTTTGGGGGTTGAGACATTTTTTCCTAAGTGGGCATTGTTGTGGTGAAAGGCTCTTCATGGCCTTGCAAATCCTCTACAAATGGACTACAGAGACAATGCATTGGTACTCAGTAAAGGGGACTTTCAGGGAATGGAGGGGAAGAGGATGAGGTCCATGTGTTCATTTCCCAATCAGGGTCTTAATTCCTAAGTCTATGAGGTACCATCACCCATGGGGAATGCTCATTTGTCCTGTAGAAAGACAGGAAGCACAGACCTCATAAAATGTCATGTCACCTCCTCTGGTTTTGAGCTCAGTCATGTTAGATGTCTTCCTGTCTTTTGAGCCCCAGAGGGTACCACTGTACTCAGTCACTGTGAACAAGATTTCTCCCAACAGAGTGTGAATGTCTTGGGGATGGGTCTAATCAAGTGCTAGGGATGTCTGCCTGGTGTTAGTGAGTGAGTGGTGAGACTGAGTTGGAAGCAGAATGAATTGACAATTTCAGGACTTAGGGATCTGGTGGAACCCTTATCCTCGGAAAAAGAAATATCTTCCTTTAGCCCCCAAAGAGTAGCTATTGGTTCTGATAGGAGACATAAGACAAATCCAGCTGTTCCTGAGACAAAGTAAGACCCTGTCCCTTTAGACCAGCAGATGATGTTAAGTTTCTGTTTAGTAATTTAGGTTCCCAAAACAATGGTGCCACTCATGCTCTGATCCTTTCTCTGCTGTGTGGAGTGATCCTTCCAAAATGGCCTCCTGGGAGAGGTCTGAAAAGAAACTGATCAATGAAGCAGGCTCTCATAGAATCTGTTTCAGGCAGTCTATCAGGAGAAAAATCTTTGAAAGTGAGGGAAATAATTTTGTTGCCATCTGTCAGGCCCAAAAGAATGGGCCTGTTTTGTGATCTGTTCTCTTAACCATTCCAACATTTTATTAGTCAAGGCCATTGTGGCTGTTGCAGGAATATTTATCGAAGATCCAGATAAATCATATCACTGTAGGGGTGAAACTTCACAGTTCATTTAGGTAACAGAAGGAAACAGAAGGTGAAGGGCTCCATCAATCAAGAAAGGGTTTTGATCAGAGATGAGGTGGGAAAGGTGAGGGGGTTTTGCCCAAGACACCTAACCCTGTGTCAAGGTTTTCTCTTATTAATTGAGGGAAGCAGGGAAGGTTATTTATCCTCCCAAGTTTCATTTTCCTCTGTAAAAATAAAGCTGTGGCCTATACTGTTATGTACTAAGGTTAATCTGAAAGAAAAGAAATTATATGAAGTTGAAATCCACCCATTCTAGGTGGATGCTAAGCTGACAGGGCTGGGCTCTTATCTGCTGAAAAAACCCTGGATTGTGGACTGGTGACAATTGTTGTTTCAGGAAGATTAAAGAGGGAATGACCATAAGAAACAAGACTGAGAGAAACTGAAGAAATTTAAAGGACTGCTGTTTAAGTACTAGGAGTGCCATCCTCTGCATCCCACCAGCTATGCTCAGGCCCAAGGTCTATCCTCAAGGCTAGGCTACACTTGGCATTGGGAGGACCATTTCCAAGAAGGAATCTATGTCTTATGCATACTGAAGACATCTTGCTTTCGCATCAGAGAGGAAACAGTATCTTAAGGAAGCAAGTGGTACATGACTGATGCCATAGCTAACCCTAGTGGCTCGTCTCTATGCAGCCCATAGATACTTCAAAATTTGATCCACATGCTAGCCTTTTCAAAACCTTTGCTTGTGCTTCTGCTTGGAAATCTGTGCCTTTCTGCAGGTGCCCACTGCACAGTATGCTTCTCTTGTGTTCTGTTTCATATGCTGTGATAGTTTTTGTGTGTAATTATTATCCTTCTATTAATTGCCTTGAAATACATTTCCCATTTAGGTCTCCTATAGTTCTAACTCTGTGCTTGATATAGAAAATACTCTTGATGGTCAGTTGGCTGCATTTTCAATGGGAATGTTATTTTGGTGGGAAATTCCTATGAGGTAAAATAGATTAATTATCTGACAACCTATTCTTGCAAGGAAGGTCATAGCATGGCCAACACAGTGGTCTGAGTAGCACAAAGTTTAGATTTTCTACTGTGGCTATACAGCACCTTGCATTTGGGATAAAGAGATACTGGTATCATTTGTCACTGGCATTGAAACGTACCTGCTGCTCATGGTTCAGTGATCTCCCTCAGACCTAGATGTTATTCTTATCCAAAAGTAGGGCACACAGAAATCAGCAATGGATGGGGGAGTCAGGAGTGAATCACAGAGTGACCTGTCAAGAGCAACTAGGAAACTAGGAAGAGGAGCACCTCTTTCTGGAATGGTTTCTTCTTGGGATAGTGTCTTCTCCCTTTCCAGGGAGTAGTGATTGTCCAAATTAGAAATAATGAGAAAACATCACAAGAAATTTACCCACAAACAAAACTAACAGTGGACAGACCAGAGGAGGAACAGCCCAGCCTGCAGAAATGAACTGTCTGGTAAAAGAGGCCATTCTCAGTGAGCTAAAGTTGATCATCTTTCCTCACTCCCAAGCTTCTCTGATTTGCCTGGAATTTCTCTCACCAACAAGCATGCCCATGAGGAAGCAGAGAGATCACTGCATAGGCAAAGCTGGCTGACCTGTTCAGAAATCCCATCCACATCCTCTCCTTGGTTGACCATTAGAGTCACTCAAGACCATTGGACCTTCCTCTAAAAAAAAGACATTCTGAACCTTGTGCTCTTTGACACTGAAACACATGCTGTCTACCAGATGCAGGAGAGCCCTTCTTGTGGCCCTGACATCCTGCTGTCTGTGCCCTGGTACAATGTGTGTAGGCATCTAGGTAGGACAGCTCCAAGTGTGGGGAAGTGGACTAGAACCTGCATGGGGAAAAAGGGAGCCTGGTATTTAACTCTGGAAGGTTCTCCAGGAATGAGATTCACCCATGGAAAAACTTGAGAAACAGAGGCACATGGAAAGATGAGATAGGTATGGGTTTCTCTTGGTGTTGGGTGAAATGAAGGGTAGAAGGCAGAGGCAAGGAATGGATTCCACCTTTCCGTGGACTATACCATAGCTATGGAACCAAAAGAATAAGTGATAATAGGAATTGTGCTTTCTATTGTGGAAGGAAGGAAGGAAGGAAGGAAGGAAGGAAGGAAGGAAGGAAGGCGAGAATTTTTCTAGCAAACATTTCTCAATCATTTAATTATTTCCAATGAAATCTTAGACTCTTAGAAAGCTCAGTGAGATGGCAAATTCCTCAGAATCAAAAACCAACTTTGGAAGTACATGGCTATTGTACGTGTGTGTGTGTGTGTGTGTGTGTGTGTGTGTGTGTGTGTGTGTGTGTGTGTGTGATATTCCCATACATACACACACATATATAAATATATTTACCATTATGTTTTCCATCTAAATCAACACCAGTGTGTTCCATCTTCACTATACACTTTATCTGCATTTCAACTCAGGGCAGACCATTATACCATAAAAAGAGAAACAGCTAGGAACTATCAGAGTGTAACCTAGCCATTGTTGTTTTCAGTACCAGCCCAGCATTTGTTAAAGAGAAAAACAAACCAACCTCAAATACAAGTTGAAATGTCAACCATTGATACACACCAACAGTCCTTTATGATCATTAGAAGAAAAAAGAGAAAGAAACCCAACCTATTATAAAATTGACTCATAGGTGTTTTCACTTCCTTGTAACATTGTATATATTTATAGGGAAGTCACCATTTATCCCCATCCAACTACCTTTTCCCCTAGCTCCCCAGAGCTGGGAAATAGTAAGCCTGGAGTTTTGCAGAAGTGTTATTTATAAGGATATTTTACCCTACTTTTGAAACCTTCCTTCATCCCATTTCAAGTACGTTGAATTACTTTGAGAAAAAGTACAATATTTTGGCCCAAGACACAGGAAAAACAAGGATCATTGAAGTATACAAATTATACAGGGCTTGCAAACATAGACATGCTTAGTGAAATGAAGGTAATTTTGTCCAAACACACAGATAAACAGGATAAATTGAAGACAGTCCACCTTCTATTCAGGATCCCATGAACCTGTCCTGGTATCCATCTGGACTCTCTTGGAAAATGTGAGTTTTTAGGTACTGCTGGCTTGTACACTGTGAATGGTTCCAAAGCACCATTCCTCATAACACATTGGTATGGAAGAGAGTTCCAGAAGGTCTAGAGAAGAGGTGGAGGCTGGGTACAGAAGTTCACCTCCAGATAGTACAATGTGACATCAGCCTAGAGAAAGCAGCAGCGTCAATAAGGAAAGCAGTCCAGTCGGACAGCAAAGCCAGGGAGTCAGTGCGTACTGTGCTCCATGCCACAGAGTGGAGACTACAAAAGGAAACTATGCTGGACATAAATAAACGGAAAAGGTTTCAAGACAGAAAACCAGAAACAAAGCCAAACCAATGTTTCCTTTCCCCCCTATGCACAAACCTTTAGTTCTAAACCCAAAGAACAATGGCATCAAGATCAATCCTATTATCTATAAGATTCAGTCTGTAGAGATATTTCCATTTGGTCACTTGCATCCACAGAAATAAAGCACCTTTGAAACCAAGAATTGTTCAAGAATCCTAGTGTCTTATTCAATGTGTCAAAAAAAGTACAGTGAAAATAAGTGGAATAACTTATCAAATGGCCAACATAACAATATTGACTCTAGTGAATAGGCAAAAGGGCTCCCAAGGACAGTTCACAACTAAGAGCATAGAGTACAAGAAAAGGCTATGACATTTCATGAATATTCTGTTATAGCTTTGAACTTTATTGCAAAGCAAAAAATATATATTTTATATATATATATATTTTTATCTACATTTCACCTCTGACATTGTACACAACACGAAAGCACAGAAAACCAAAAGAATCATAATGAGGTAGATACAGAACACTTACAGATGGAGGCGACTAAAGATTTTAAATTTGGCTTAATACTGTGGCCACCAATGTCTGCCTTTTCACCAGGCCAGCAAAAGCCCAGTGATCTCTGACCCTAAAGTAAGTCCCATTAAAAACACCTGCTTCAAAATGAAAAAAAGAATTTTTTATAAAGTCAGGATATCAGATGTGTTCAATTGCAAATCTTAGTAAAATTAAGAAAAAATGTGTTTTGTTTGCTTGCTTGTTTTGCTTTTGTGCTCTCTACTCCCATGCTAGAAGGAGTTTTAACATATCTAACAAGGAGTAACCTGTCCTGTAGGGTTATTCTGTGTAGTCTTGCCAGGTGGAACCTGATGGTCCCAGGAGCTCACCAGTTAGGAATCAGTGACGAGTATGTTAAGGGGCTTTAATTTCCTGGAGCAACCACACAGTGGTAGCCCCTAAGTAGAGGATTCTGGCCTTTTGGGCCATTAGTACACAAGCTGTAATGAGCCCAGCTTCTTTCTGGGATCAACTGCTTTCAGAAGTAAGAGGCACCTACCAGGGATGTCCCAAGACATTCCTTTCCCCTTACTACTTCAATTAACAGTCCTTCCGATGCGGAGGCTAATGGGCTACCCAGAAGGTCATCTTCAGCTTGCTTTGTCACTGCCTGGGGTGGTGATGACTACTACAGAGGACAGACAGTTCCTCTGTGGCCTCATGCCTGTGTCCTGAAATATAGGAACATGTACAGGAGGAAGGAGCAGGAAAGGAGGACCCCAGGATGGGTGAACCATAAAAACAGCTCACCAGGGAAGGTCAGCTCAGACCTATGCAGATGGCAAAGAAACTGTTAACCATGTTGTATGTGACCAGAAAGTTCTACAGACTAAGAGCAAATGGTACAGAGGGAGTAGGGCTCCAATATATCTATGGGACTCCCATTGAGCCAGATTTCAGTGGATGGCTTAATTCATGTTTCCACTTGTGACTAGATCCTGCTTTGGGTGAAATTTGCTCTATTAATAAATACTGGAGAAAGCTACAGGCTAGGGGAGCCTTGGGCCTGAGGGAAGGCTGAGAGGTCATAGTAGAATGCCTGGTTATTTGGGGGACAATGGAAGAGAAATGGAAGGCAACCTGATATATTCAGGGAGGACCCTGGGGAAGTGTAAGGGTGAGCGGACAGAGTTTGACTGGGTTGGTTCTTGTGTTTGTGCTTCATTGTCCTGGGGATTATAAGCACCCAGGAGACTGTGGGTCTCCTGAGTATACCACCTGGTCCATGGACAACATAAACCAGGTTGAGCTGTGTGTTTAGAAAGTGCAACAAGAAGACTGGTTTGAGGAAGAAGGGAAAATCTCAAGGTTCTCAAAGCTTTGGAGATGTATCTCTCTATCTCTGTCCAAGTGGGACCCAGGGCCTCTTCTTGCCCTTCTGGGCCCATATCAGGGAAGGCTCATGGTTGAGCTTTGAACATCAAATGCTGGGATAGGTAAGAGAGGAACTGAAATCAGTTCATGTCTGAACAGAAGCCACCATGATGCCAGACAATTTCTCCAGCCTGGCTGGGGGTATAGGACTGTCTGTCAGAGCACTTGGTTCTCAGAATATAGCCAGGTGGGTTTGGGATACCCAATCTTGTCTTCAGGAATTCGTAGACCAGGCAAGACCAAGAGCACTTCAAAGGGTCCAAAATACTGGGTCTCTGTCCCCTGGGAAACTCAAATCAAAGGAAAGTAGTTGGACTATAGTAGGCAACACTGGGACAGTTCTGAGGGAGGGCCATATGATTTCATGGTACCCTTTGGGGAACAAATGAGAGAGTGACTTTTGTCCTTGGAGACCTGTGACAGAGGACATGAGCAAAACTGAGATGGTGATGTCTTCTTCATACCCAGAGATCCTACTGTGCCCTGTCCAGTGATACCCAGCTCTGCACATGGGGTGGAAGGGCTTTCATGATGGACAACTTCTGTGCTCAGTGCAGAGTTAGTGTTGTGTGTGTTCATGCAGGTACACTGAGTCAGAGTGCTAGTAGGTAAGAAGCTGGGAGAGCTGCTGTTACAAGCAAATGATGGAAGGGACTGACAGGCTCAGCAGAGTAATCAGCCTTCTCTTCCCCGCCCTTTAAGCCCCTCATCTACCCCACATGCCCATTTCTCTTCACCCCTCTCTGCTCTCTGTGCTTCCCTCCAGCACCCAGAGCCAGAGGCTGTGACTCTCACTTAAGCTTCCCACCCTATTGCTGCACCTTCCCTTCCTTGGTTTGTGTTTGGAGCGTGGTTGGTCTTCCCAGGTCGGAACACATTGGGTCATTATTTGCCTCTCCACCACTGCACTTCCTCGTCTTGCTGTCTAGTGTTTTCTGGTGGCGTGGCTCAGAGGCTGTAGCCTGGTCTCAGCACTTTAGAAATGGGAAAACAGAGTCACATGGGAGGCAAGTAACCTGCCTAGGAATGTAGGGACAGGAGCAGACAAGGATCCCAGTCCTATGCTCATCCCCACGTCGGGCTGCCACTGATTCTTGGCTGCGTCCCTCCTGCTGTATTTATTGGATGGAAACAAAATGCCAGGTTTCTTGGTATACATCTCAAACAGTCTCTGCCAGGCACTGTGAGACGCCTGATCATTATAAGCTTTGGAAAGAATAAATGAGTTGGAGAGTGCCTGAAAAGGAGTAAACCACTGAGGCAGACAAGAACCAGGAATCTAAGCCCTCAGCTGTACCCCTGACTGACTACAGAACCCTGTACAAGGCATTATGAGCCTTTGTTTCTTACCTATAAAATGGACTGAGATTTGTGGGTTTGGTAGGGCAAGCTGGGTGAGAGGCCAGCACAAGTCTCCTGTTTCACTTGCTATTAGCCAAGTCAACATCCCATGGATAGGAGTTCCCTGTCCTTCTAAAATGGCCCTGTTACAATTGGTGAACACCATCACATGGTCTTTGTGGGAACTACTCTGACAGTGTGACTTCTGAGCCCACAGAGATCTTGAGAACTTGGCTGTGCCCTGATCATCTTCTATCCTTTGAGTAGCCATCCAGGAAAACATTCTGAGCCTCACAGGCTTCCCCAGCCTAGGCATTCTTGGCATATACATGTGCTTCACTGTCTCAAGTGGCAATTAATAGTAAGGACTTCTACCAAGGGTCAGCCCACATGCTACAGCAGGGCATGCCCACTCTGACAGGCATTCCCTCAGCACAGGGCTAGTCATGAACAGTAGGTACCCACAGGCACAGTCCCTGAGAATCACTACAATCACAGACATCAGACGCAGAAATGTGTGTCCCTTCCCAGAGTCACAGGTTGACATAGCCCCAAAGACGTCTGAGGAGTCTGACTTGCTATAAAGAGCAAAGGGTCAACACACTTTACCCCCATGGCTCTTCTTCATTTGCCCCAAACCTGTCTCTGTTGCAAGACCTGGAAACATTGGATCTGGGGCCATCTCTGGGCCTGAACATAGAACCATCCAGAGAGGAAAGGGTCACAGACAGGGCCCCAGCTCCTTAACCACTTCTTAGCAAGAGCCAGGTGTTGGGGGATTTTGTGTGTCTTAGAAGTGATGCTGCTGGGATTTTCTGAACCTCGTAGATGGCTTAGTTTCTGGGAAAGATTTCTGGGAGGGGTTTCTTGTATAGATGGGCCTCAAAGTCTCAGAAAACAACCTCCCAAGGGGTACCTCTTTTAGGAACATAAAAGACAAAGAAGCTCCTGGGATGGGTCTCAAACATCCCCTGATGTCTAAGAGAATAAGGAGATGGGGAGGTGGTTGGTACTAAAGACTATGCTGCTCTCACTGAAGCAATGATCCCCTTCTTCATCCCAAGGAACTCCATCTCCCACCAAGCTCCCACCAAGCAGGGAGAAGGAGCAGTTTGTGCTAGAGCAGTTAGGCAGTGTCTGAATTTGTCTGTTAAAAACGGTCTTGGATGGCTCAGCCACCTTGTGCTAGATTTGTAAACCACGAACAAAACTCAGACTTGTGCATTCTCAGCCTTAAAAGGGGAGGAGCTGCCTTCTGCCTGCAGGGATTTCCCTGCCTAGGTTGTGCTTTATAGACCCCCAGGACCTCTCTTCTTCTCCATAACTACTTTTCAAGACCCCCTGAAGCTGTGCCAGTTCACCTGAATTAGCCTCGTGGGACACTGTCAATGAGCTAGAAGCTGCCATACTTACAATGTCACTCTACCCCATACCACGCACTGCACAGTGTGAAGGTAAAGGCTGGCTTCCTGAGCAATTATGCTTTCTGGCCCTTGAAGAGCTCCCCTTGTGCTTACTAGCTTCAAACAGAAAAGAGAGGCATTGCCCATTCTTAGGCAAATTGATATCCATATTGGCCAAGGGAGGGGTACTAGAAAGGATAGACAAGTGAGGTTTTGTCACTGGGTAGTAGACTGGAGACTACCTGGGAAAGATTAAACTGGCCAAAAGCTAATGTGGAGGGTTTGACTTGGCCCTCTGGGGACAGGTTACTCCATCTAGATGACCACACATAAGGAAAGAAACATGCTCCCCAGAGCACACCAGCTCACAGCTACAGTCTGATTCAGGATCACGTTGGAAGGGCTACAGTAGTAGCAACAGGTGCATGCTATCCCCCACCCTACCCTCAACCTCAGAGATCACAGGCTCATTGTTCCACTTAAGCCAAATTTTTCTTGCATTAAGTCAACACATCCCCAAAACATATACCATGAAAAGTCGAATCTCTAAAGGAAATAAATATTTTGAACCAAAAAGAAGATGAAAACAAATTGTAAACACAAAAACACACAATACACACCAGATCATTTACAGAACCAAACGGGATTAGTACATCATCAAATCATTTCGAATGAAAGCAAAGGAAACTTTTGTTGTGGTTGTTAGCTCTTAAATTTAGGCAAAGAATCACTGTAGCATGCTCACCTTGAACCAGGGATTGGGTGTTGTGGTTCTTGGATAAAGGAAAAAACTCTCAGTGAGGGATATGGAGAACAGCTTGGAATCTGAGGTGAAAGGGGTGGGGAACTGGAAGATTGCATAGCTGTGAGACAGTGGCTTCTCACCAAGGTGAACGAGTACATCATCTGAGAAATAGCATCTGATAGATTGTTTTTTTTTCTGTTCATTTCTGTTTGCAGTAGTTTGTTCTCTGTCCATCAGACACGTCGTACACAGAAACATATATACAGTACACACACACACACACACACACACACACACACACACACACACACACACCAGTATTAACACCAAAACCATACAAGCCAACCTTAACCTTTGAAAGACCCCCTTGCTGCCTGTTTCAGCAAAGTTTGGATTCACCAGTACACTGTGCCTGCATGCCCACACCACTTCTTGTCCAAAGTAATATCTCAGATTTTTGCTTACAGTTGCAGTTAAAGGAGGAGATGGGGGATGAGGCATGAAGAAAAGCACCAGACATGGTTTCGTTCTCTTATTGATTTCTCTGTGGCAATGCCCCACATTTTGATTAGGGGAGAGTCACTACTTTTTAAGAGATGAGAGAGAAAAAAAACTGTCTTTTGAAAGGCCTTCTTGAGGTAAACCTTATGTTTGAACACCTTAGGCAGCCATCAGTAAGTCTTCACATAGGGAAGAAACAACACTCAAGTGTAATATCCATGGATGGAACATGCAAAAGCATATGTACAGCTTGCTTTATGTATCTCTCCTCTCGCTCAGTCTGCCTTCTACAAGGTATGGAATAGAACAAAAGATGAAGGATTTCCTTTTTCACATTCAGCACCTCTCATCCAATCTTCACCGGACTCTCTTGCACACACATGTACCAAAAGTCACAAACCAGGGGAAAATAAAAATAGAGCTTAGAATAGTGTACATGTTTCCACTCTTACTGTAGGCCTTCAGCATATGTAGATAAATATGCACACACATGCGTATACATATACGGCAGTTTAAATTAATACAGGAAATAAAAGTTCTTTTAGTTATGGTTTATGCAGAATCTCTGCATCTTATTTGTGGTTTCTATTCTCTCTCACTTTTTGGATAAACAACCAGCTACAACAATCTATTATAAGGCCTCACAGAAAGAATTCTGCACATTTTGTTTTTCTCTAAGAACCAAAGTGTGTAAAATGAGGTTTGATTCTAGCACCTTAAACAGCATTGGTGATATTCCCTTGGGAGAAATTAGCACTCCCTGACGCTTTTGAGAATCTCCATCAGTTACACATCATCCAAAGGTATTCCTGGATGCAGGAGATGAAACAGTGATGGCGGAGGCAAAGGGGGAGCAAAGCAAACCTCAGGGTAAAGTTGCAGTGGCATACACACAGAATCTCAAAATCGGGTCAAGCTGCTGTCTCCAAATTATTCGTTTAGTGACTGTGCCCAACAGCCAATCCTATGAGTAACCCTTCCCCATGAGGTATGGAAATAGTGTGGGAACCATTTTAGATGGAGAAACTGCATCTGAGAGACCTAAGCAGGTTGCAGTCTTGAGTTTGGACACAAATCAAGAACGCCCGATCTCTCACCTCTCACTCCCAAACCACCTTTGTCAACTGAGATTGGAAAGTTGAGATTTTCCATTTTCTTTTCTTTTTTGGAAAAGCAGCTTCTGGCCACGAGCAAGGAAGCAAAATGAACGAAGAAATTTTTTTTTTTTAATATCAGCACCAAAGGAAGTTTAAAAGAAGCTGCCTTGTGCTCCCTTATCAAACATTCTGTGTTATGGAGACAGCAACTTTCACAAAAAAAAGAAGAAGAAGAAGAAAGCTTGTCCCAGGGATAGGAGGACAACTTAGCTCATCTGTCAGTATCCTTCCCCAAGGTCATGACTCTCCAGGGAGCCAGTAGGTCTAGTGGAGCATTATATTCTTATAGAGGAATGATCAGTTCCCACCAAGGCTGCATCAGAACTTCAGTTATATAATTACAGAACCACAGTGGTATATCTATAGCCATGTTGATTGACACATGCATACCCTCATGTCTCTGACTGCACTGGAACAGAAGACCAGGGAGAAGTCCTGGCACTGCTGTTTGCTGCAAGTGGCCACCTTGAGTGGAGTTACACGACTGAAAAGCACCACAAGAAAAGGCACCACGGGTTTCAAGAAGTTAAATCGTGTGTTGTTACGGCCCTGACCTCACCATGGTGGGGACACAGACAGGTTTTTCCACTTTTAACAAGGATCTTAAAGCCTTTGAGTCAAAAGATCTCATCCCATGTACATCTGTCAATCCCAGGTCAATGGGACAGAGGAGCTAAGAGCCTGTCCTTCTCAATGACTAATAGAAAAGGAAAAAACATTTCCGACCCTGAAATAAAAAATGGGAGGGTCTCAGACACTGGAAGACAAGCCCTACTAAAAACAGGGCATGGGAATCTTTGTGTTGTGATGACTT
The DNA here is from genome assembly GCF_003668045.3 of Cricetulus griseus. Taxonomy (NCBI): domain Eukaryota; kingdom Metazoa; phylum Chordata; class Mammalia; order Rodentia; family Cricetidae; genus Cricetulus; species Cricetulus griseus. The sequence goes on along the minus strand of NW_023276807.1, from coordinate 218,862,619 downwards.
TGTTTTAGTGAATTAAGAAAGAAAAAGAAAGGAAGGAAGGGAAGGGAGGAAAGGGAAGGAAGAGAGGAGGAGTATGGAAGAAGGGACCTATTACATCCACATCCAGTGAGTCACAAATAGCACCAAATGGAGATTATTGAAGATAGATAGATGTCCACGTGTGTCCACACAACTAAGGACCAGGCATATTGACTAAGAATCCACATTACTCCATTCTGAGTGTCTGGTTAAGAAAATGGAAGTCACTGAAACTCTTAAGAATTCCACAGGCCACTGGAAAACTAGGAAGGTGTTGTTGACCAGACACAGTGGCCTTTTAATTTACTTCAACATACATGCTGGCTCTTGAAATCTTTTCTGTTTCTGACTCCAGTTGAAAGCCACACTCCTGGTTGGCATGGGTATTTAGATTGTGTCAGGGAAGTGGGCGTGGGGACAGAGTGCAGAGCCCTTACTAATGGCTGTCTTTGCCTGGCTCTAAGGCTAGGCTGGAACAGAAGAGTCCACTGGCCATGCTGATGGGTCCTGTAGGCTCCAAGTCTTTTTCTCCACTGTCTAAGCCCAAGGTGATAAACTACAGAGACCAGGGACCAAAATTAGGATGGCTGTCTGCACAGGGACCTCTCAGCTGGCTGGTGGCAGTGGGAGTGTGGCATGGTGACCCACATCTGTAGTTTACTGATATAAATGGGGTTCTTAATTTTCCTCAAGATGCAGGTTTAGCCTTCATGGTTTCCAAATCCCAATCCTTATCTGTATCTCAAGTGGCACTTCCATTTTTGTAGGTGGTAAGTAAATGGTTGCTACCACTTTCTATATTACCAGTTATGTATCCACATCTAGCTTGGCTATAAGCAGCAAGGGAAACCTCCAATAGCCTCGTGGGACAAAAAAGGCCACCTGCCCACTCTTTACCTGGGCCTCCTCTCATATCTTTCGCCTCCTTCACTGTAGCCTTGGCTGTCTGGAAGTCTGTCTGTCTGTCATTGGGGTAGGGACATGATCTCTGCTCCTTTTTCTCCTTCCTAGGGTTTCTGGAACTTCTTTCTGGGTGGAAAGTGGCCTCAAGCACACTGCCCCCCCCCACAGCCTTTCTTCTGCCTTATGGCCCCAGTTAATCCTGATTATGGCAGTGGGTTTCTGAAAGCTCATATCTGCATTGTCCCTGCTGCTGCTGTTTCTGGCCACTAAAGATGGCAGCAAGAAAGAGGAATCCAACTTAGTCATCATTACTGTATCCCAAATGATACCTGGTGGAAGGTGGAATCCATGGCACTGAGGGGCTGTAGGCTGTGGTACTGTGATGGAAACCAGTAGAAGGCTCAGCTGGGAAGCTGCCTTCTCCAAGTTGTTCCTCATCTCCAAGGTCATGTGCTCCTTCCTGTGGGATTGGTCAGAGTCTACCCACGTGCATCTGTATATTTTCCATGTCCTACCTTGCTCTATTGGATGTTCAGTTTCCAAATCAGGCATCTTGAGCATTTTAAAATTGAAACAAGTCTTTTTGGAAGCCAGGAAATTGATAAATAGGAAGGCTAAATAATTGGCTCAAGGTCATAGAGCTCACATTTAATGTTTCCCCACTGGGATCTGTATGCTAGCCTATGGTGACAGGTTGAAATTCCTTTCTAACCTCTAGGCCTGGATTATCATTTGATATTCAACCACATGCCAGGACTTTGGCATACACTAACATCAACAAATAAGGGCTTCTTTAGTCTTCCCCCAAAGGGGGGTATATTAATTCCATGTCCCCTGGATATGCTTCTCCCCACCCCCTCTTCGGGTACACATGAGAAGCCTCAGTGCACAGTCTGTGTGATCAAGCCCTTCCGGACGCCTAGGCTAAGCTACTAATTCACAGATGTGTTTCAGAGAAATAGGGGCTAGAAACTGGCTCATCCACATTGACTGTGGTGCAAGATTTGGCTATCATTGGTAGGTGGCTCATTTACACTCTCTGTGGTGCATGATTTGGTTATCGGCAGGTGGCTGTGAAGCTGAGTATTTGGAAAGCTTGGCTGACTGGCTCCCTAACTGGAGATTGTTGTTCATGTCGGCAGAGTCAAGGGTAAGGGGTGTGTGTGCTGATCTTGGGTGCTATAGTCCACTCACTCAGCTCCTCTCTTGGGGGAAGAACTGACCATAACCATCAAAGACAGGGAAGAACAGGGGAGAGGAAAGAGTCCCTGTGGGCATATGGGGTGTCTGTTCCTGGGGGAAGCCTTTGGGCTTGCATAATCAGGAAGGGATGGGCCAAGACACCAGTAGCAGCTTGGAACCACCAAGTTGTAGGTCCTCATCTTCGTGGACAGAAGATACCTGCTCATTGATCCATGGGGTAAACCCCTGGACTCTCAAGATTAATTATAACTTTGCTTCATTGAAACCTAAGACCATGACTATAACCCATTTCTCAGATCACCAGTTCCCAGAGTGAACATGAGGTCAGTGTGGCAGGACACATTGAGCTTAGCCCTTCATGAAAATTACAAAATGCTGTACACTCAAGGCTCCAAACTACATGAAAAGTTCAACTTCTTTTGTTCCATAAAGAGTCAGCCAGCAGTGCCTGGAACATTATTGGGTTCGCCACCATTCTGAGGAAACTAGATTCTAGTCTTCTGATGGAGGGATTGAGTTCAGAAGGCTCAAGAAAAGCCAGAGCATAATGGAGTGGGTTTAGTGAGGCAGAAACCCTGTACCAGGAGGACACCAAGCCAGAAAAATCCTGTAACCTGGGGGTAGGGATAGTATATGTATTCACTTTGAACAACAATAAAAACAAAACAAAACAAAAAACCCAACAACACTGATGACACCAAAAGATGATAGGGAGATCTCAGCGGGGTCATTTCCTGTTCTTCCCTCCCACCCTCCCTCCTTTCCTTCTTTTTTCTTGATATATTATTTTTTATAACAAGACCATCATTTTCTTAGCAGAAGCACAGGCCGAAAGGCAAGAGTGGTTCTGGCTGCCTCTCCAGGGCTGAACTCTCATCTGTCATGACCCACCTCCAAACCTCTTTCCTCACACCTCAAGGAGCAGCTTTTTTATATAATACTAATAGGAAAGTTGTTTCCTTAGAAGTTTGCTTTTCCAGAAAACACTCCATGGATGGGGAAAGATAATGGAAATATTACTCACAGTTGGGGTTGGCAACAGAAGTCCTACCAATTTTTCCAGGGCCTGAGATGGACTACCCTTGGATGTAATAAGTCCCATGTGATTCTGGGGTTATAAAGGACAACAGGGGTGAGGGGAAGGAGGAGAGATGGCTAGAAGAAGGCATCCATAAGGACTGGCAGCACAAGGAATGGTCTTTGGAGTCAACAACATAGGATAAGAAGTGCTTGTCCACACTGAGAAAGGACAGTGAAGCAGGTGGAAGTTCAGAAGGCTCAAACTGAAGCCACCTCTGCCAAGGGCTCTGGATTGTAAGCACAAGGACTGTCATCTAGTACCCTCAGGTGCCCAGGTGCTCACTCTAGACCTCTCCAGTCCACATCCAAGACAAAAATACCAAAAAAAACAAACTTCCCTTTGTCTTTGTCACTTCTCCCTTCTCTAAGAAAAACTAATTCTTCCCACTCTTCAAAGACTGGCATCATAGGACAATTTCAAAAACAATGGATGATTTCATTCTGGTTCTAAGACAAAAAGGATGCTCCACCAGGTTCTAAGGAGGCTCTCTGGTGGCAGGAGAGTTTCTGGGGACTCAGGCACATAGCCCTACAGACACTGGAGTCCCAAAGCTAATAAGCCAGGGAATATTTCCAGGAATCCTGGATTTGGGGCTGGAATTTCTACTTGCTCAGCTCAGGAAGAAGTTGGTTCTCTGCAGAAATGAGTGAACCTGTGATACAGCACTCCCTGAACAGCTTGAGATGTGCTATTTGTTAGAAAACACATTGGCCTTGAGTGTGTGTTGGGAAGGGAAGAGCTCGATGCACATGGAAAAGCAAATGATAAATTTAAATAGGCTTTGTTTTATGGGAGGCCTTTTATGCGAGATTTGAAAATCTCCTTCCCCACCACCACCAAAATACAAAAGCAAACAAGACAGTTGCACACTTTGTTTTCTGGCAAAGATCCTCATCGTTGGAAGCCAAGACTTTCCAGCAAACAGAGTACCAGACTTTCCAAGGAAACGAACAAAAAGTACCAAGCTATTCCAGGATGGCCATGGGGACTCACTCTCTGTATCTAAAGAGAGAGGAGGGCGGCTGCCACACTGAGCTCAGAAGGAATAACTGAAGTAACAGAACCAAAGCAATAAGTGCTGGTCATGGGTGTGCAAAAATCATACCTGCCTTCCTCTTCTCACAAAGGGAGGAAGCATCTCAGGAACACAATTATCTGACAGAAGCCAGAGGACAGAAAGCCCCACTTTTCAAATCCTCTGAAAGGAGAGTGGCCTTTTTGGGAGCAGAATGATAATATAGCCCCACATTGAGACAACTCCATAATTCTATTCTCTGTTATCGATTTAAAATATACATAAATGAAAGTGAATAAGGAATTAGCCAGTGATTCTTTTTTTCCTGCAGATAGCAGGGCACCTTGTACTCAGTCAGTGCTTCGTTCATGCTGAAAATGGCATTACATAGAAAGCAAACTTGGTACCCACAACACTGTTGTCCTCAAAGTGCTTTGCCAAACCTTAAACTGCTTTATCCTCACAACACCCCTGTGAGGTAGGTAAGCAATATTCTCGTGGCACAGACAGAGAAATTGGCCCCAGAGTGACTTGACTTGGGTACATTTGCAAAAGGTCAGAGTCTTGCAATTTTCATCACCAATAACACAATCTGCACATGAGAAAGCACCATACTCTTATTTAAATGCTTTCTCTGACCCTTTTGTTAAAACAAGGAAAATGCTTAAAGACATCACTCTGTAAAATCAATTTACTGTGTTTGAAAAAAATACACTTTGTTGTTTCTGCCCCAGGGAATTGGAAGCACTGACCAGCTGGACACCATTTCCTTCAGTATACTCCTAGAGTCCTGCCTCTTCCTTATCTCTTGCCTACCATCCACTGAGGCTCTCCCGGTCTCCAAGCATCCATCTTCGAGCTCCTGTTCATAAATGCTTCAGGATCCTTTCATCAGTCAGTATGTGCATGGATGAGCACATAGACGCAGCAGGGTGTCTCTGTATTCCTTCCTTTTGGCCGCCATCTGAAATACCTTGTGGGAACAAATAGGCCAGTGGGGTTGGCCTTGCTACACATAATCAGACAAATTCAAAGGAACTATTTCTGACTTTCGGAGTGTGGCCTGTTGATCTTTTGCATCAAATAGCATTAACCTTGCAGACCAGACTCAGAACAGGTGGGAATGGAGTCAGACTAGGGCTCCTTGGTCAAGGGCAGAAAAATTTGGCAGCAGTACCCAAGACCTGCCCTTGAGAGCACTCTGTTCCTCTGGGGGCGGTCTCAGAAAGTGACCTTTCTGTCTTTTTGTAATTTTTTTTCAGTGAGAATTTCTATACCAGAATAGACCTAGCCAGGACCAGGTGGACTGATCCATGGGAACTGGAACTTGTATAGTTTTCTTTTGCAAGACTGTTCTTGGAACCAGTTTAGAATTGGTATTGGGGCAGCACCCCTGAGTGCTAATGTCCTCCATGGCTCCCACCTGCTCTCACTCTGGGTTAGGTCCTAAGAACAGTGAGGTTCTTAGGATGCCTCTGTCTTCTTGTTCCAAGTGTATCTTGGTATTTGAAATGATAACAGTCAAACCATAGGAAAAAAACATAGGTGGGGGCAGGAAAAGACATTGAACTTAAAATTTTCAATTCAAATTGTGAGGGGGAAAATATCCCAATTTAGAAAAAGATTAAAAAAGAAAAAAAAACTGCAACTGCATGCTGCTCTCCAGCCCCAGGTATCTCTGAAGTTTTGCCTGCAGGCTCCAAGAAAAGCACACCAGGGAGTGGTGAAGACCTACCATGTGCACAAGCATTTGTAGCTGATGAGATAGGTGTTGGAAAAGCAGGGTTGGGCTTTCCATCCTCTGCAGGGGACCAGGGAAATGAGTCCATTTGAGAAGGGAAACCTCAAGGCTTTGAATAAAGGCAAGAGATACTTCTCAAAGAGCATTTGGCCACCTCCCACACCATCTCCAGGCCCTCTCTGCTCATTCCACCTCCTGTCTGTCAAACATTCAGTGAGTATCAATTTCCAGAAACAGACTACCTTGTATTTTTCTTGGTCTTTCAGGAAAAACAAACATCATGGGACTTAAGAATTGACAAATGCCCAGCAAGAGCCAGGTAACCAGATGTCCCCCACCAGATGCTACTGTACTGAGTTAACAGTGCTGTGATGTATCTGCCTGCTCCGGGGCTCTCTCCCTGTCCCCATGTCTTTCTTGCTTACCTCCTGGGCTTCTGGGTGCCAAGCGTATCTGAAACCTCCTCTTTTTCCATATTTCTCTTTACCAAAGAATGGGGTCACCCTTTTCCCCATGAGACGCCTTCACTACCAGCAGCATTGACTGAATCATCAGGTCATCTCTGAGCAGAGGGAAAAGTAGAGTGGCTTGTTCTCCATCCACTTTACTGATGGAGAAACCAAAGCACCAAGATGTGAAGTGCGTTATCCGTGGTCACAGGGGAGCCCTGAGTCAGCCTGTGGCCATTCTTGGTCTTTCTAGCTTTAGGCCAAGCACCTAGGACATGTGAAGCTAAAAAATGAGGCTCCGAGCCTGAGGGCCCCAGGGCTACATTGAGGATGGACCAGAGTCAGATGGCTGGCTGCTGGTCGCTATCCGCAGTGACAGATGGCCAAAGGTTAATTAGAGACAGGTGCTCTTCCAGTTACCAGCCAGCGCTGTACCAAGAGCAAAGTCATAAATATATTTTCTCCCTTGGCTTAAGGGTGATGATCTGGAAGCTGTCCTCCCTGAAGCCTGGAACTTCGACTCCTAACTGACTTCCGTTTGAGGAGGGGAGTAGGGACTCCTGCTGGGGACCAGCCAGGACAGTATCTTCTTCATGAAATGGGCATCCCAGGGCAGCTGTCCCTAGGTCCTGCTTACTCCTGTCCCTGTGGTCTATTCTTAGCCCTTGACACAGGTGCTGGCCTGGAGAAGGAGGATCGCCTGCAGAGGCAGTCTGTCTGCTGCTATGGAGCCATCATTAATAGCACTCATGACCTTTGGCTCCAGAACACTCCTGCTGTGTCCTGCCAGTCACTGTGAAGAAAGGTACCAAGAGAAAGAAGACGATGCCTGGGAGCTGAGAAAGGCAGAAAGAGCCAGTTGGGCAGAGGAGAAAGCTGGGACTAGGTCAAGTCAATATCTTCTGATATTCAGCCAATAGCAACAGATGCAACATTTGGAGGGAGAAACAGAAAACTTTAGACCTGCCAGAGATGGGGAGGGTGAGGCAAACTTTGTCATTATATCTTCCTTTCCCTCAAGGAAAGGCTTAGAGAAAAAGCTATAAGAAAATTGGCTTGCCTTTTACATTGTTATACATTTCAAAGTGGAGACAGGCACATGCTGAGTTAGGATGCTCTTATGAGCTGATAAAGCTGTAGCCTGAGGTTGGATCACCATTACCAATGCCACATTCCAAAGGCTGGGCTGTAGATGAGAAAGGAAGGCTGCCCAAACTGGGACAGAGCTCAGTTTGAGGACAGGAGATAGGGTAAGGACATACTTGAACCTGGAGGAGGCTCCCATACTGCCCATCTCATGTCCACCTGGACCTTGATGAAAGAAAGGACCAAGGCTGAGCCTCGCTTCCTTCCTGCAGGAGGTGACGCTGTGTCTTGAGAAGATCAGAGCCCAGGAATCGGCTGGTGTTTGATATGCAGTGTCTAGAACTGCTCCCTGGGAGGCTGCTTGGGTACTTGAGGAGGTTGACTCCTCAGAGTCCTCTCCTTCTCCAATGTATTGTCTTTCCCAGGATTCACTGGGGCATGCTCAGCTTTCCCTGGCAGTTTTCCAAGTGCCACTTGGATCCCTGGAATTACACTGACCATGCTTTCCCTTTCGATGTCAAATTTGTATACCATGCCCCCAGCCAAATCTGGTGTGGTTATTTTAGCATTTGCCAATTGCTGTGCAAATAGATGCAAAATGACTACCCATAACCACTTGGCCCAAGACTTAGTGCTGCAGGGTATTGGATACACGCCCAACCATATTCTCCTCTGAACTCCTTCCCTACACCAGGGGCCCAAACGTGCACACAGAAGTTATCTTGCTCTGCTCCAAGGTAATGGGTAGAGAAATTTTTCTCAGGTCCAGAATCATCAAAACTTGGGGCTCATGAGAGACCCAGTTAATGAGGCACAGAATAGACAAGGGGAAAAGAAATCATGCATTAGTTTTTGGTGATGAGGAACTGCAAAGGGAACTCAGATGCAGGTGACGAAGGGGCACCTGACCTTCCCAGAGCTGCTCAGAAGGAGACAAACATCTGGGGGGGTGACAACAGGTCTGAGGAAGAATGGAGAAAGTGATGATTTGGTGCTTTTAAAAATATTATATTTTTTTTGAGAATTAGATTTGTATCAGATCTGAAGCCTGTAGCGTGAAAGGTCATAAGACCAGAACAGTTGTCCTTAGGACCAGATAGGTTCTACCCTCTTTTAGCCACCATGGGACCAATTGCTGTCAAGAGGACAGAGGGAAAACAAAAAACTCTGTGTCTATGGAGTAGGGTACAGGGTCCTCCAGGTCACAGGGGGATGTGTCTTTCCTTGAGTGGGACAGTTAGGAAAGATGGATCTTGCTGTCTTCCAGCCCCCAATCTACTTGGGCTTTGTGTATTTGTCCTAACATCCCTGGTTCCATTATGGGACAAGTCTGACCTTAAAGAGCAGGGAGACACTTCGTATAGATAGACTGTGCTTGAGATATCAGAAATTCTGGGGCAAGTGGAGTCAATGGGAGCAGATTTGATGGGTTTAGATCTGCTTAACTTCCCCTATCTCATGTCCTTGAGAGACCTGAAGAATCCCAAGGCAGAGCCACCCAAGCTTCTGGGGTTGAGGGGAGGCTTGCAGAAACAATTCTAACAGTATCAGTCTTGGTGCACTGATAGGACCACATTTCTTAGAACAAGAGAAAAAGCCAACTGTTCTGTGTGCTTAGAGGAATGAAATATGGGGGTCTATAGGCATGGTCTATGGTGGGGGACAATATGGAAAGAAAGAACAAGGTACCAAAAGGCTTATCTACCAAAGCTAAATATTAGGAGTTGGGTATTCGCCATCAAGAGGTCCAGGGGAAGAGATAGGTGTAGAGATTTATTTCGCAAGACTATAGGTTGCAGCTGGGGAAAACTTAGATGGATTTGTTAACTCACAGAAGGAAAGGTTGTTGGGGACCCAGACACCTGTCAGTATGAAAGCAGATTGCCAGAGTGGGGTGAGGACACTATGCCTTGGTTCAGTGGTCCTGCTGTGGGATTCTGAGGTTATCTGGGAGGAAGACACTGAGAATGTATAAAGTCTATTAGTGACACTTGGGAAGTCAGCCAGCCACCAATAGCCTC